>NC_137776.1:19456254-20056254 GCF_963455305.1 Plecotus auritus | reverse complement strand
TGGTCAAGTTTAGAAAACGAAAATATTGTTCTTCTTAGCATTAAGGTGACATTATGTGCTTGACCCTCAACATTTAACAGCTGAGAATAACTTGGGTGGATAGAATCAGAAAACCCAGAGGTTGACAAGATACAGATAAGACTAACGGAGGCAAATATGACTTGAGTTTTATTGCTGTTAGATGACAAAGTATATATTATGAAAATTTACTTTTAAAATATTGCTCTATAGGACACAAAAAATGGTTCTATGTACTTGAAATTTTCTTTTATTTTTGTTCTCCTGTAATGAATCATAAATGATTTATTTAAAATAAGCTTATGGCCATATGAAACATGAATTTCTTAATTTTCCTGTCCAAAATTAACCTTAAATCATTCCATCCGCCATGCTTCCCTTCATAGTTATAGCTAACCCCAGGAGGTAACCATTACTAGTAAAAGCAAACAGTTTGGCAAAACTTAAATCTTCTTAAGACATAATAATTTTATATTAATTCCCTTTGACATCTCAAATCATTTCCCTTTGCACCTTTGAAAAAATTATCAGGTTCTCAATTAAAAAAAAAGTGGAATTAGGATGTCTAAAACACTTTTCTAATGAACAATCCTCATTAAAAATGCAAAGAATAACTAGCAAAATATTATAAAAGCTGAACATATTTTGAACATCTTAGGTGAAATGCAAAACTTTACCAAATTCCCAGGCTTTTATTGGCTCTTGGAAAACAAGAAATGCACTTTCCTCCAGAATGTAAATGCCCGGAGACATCTGTGCATTGATTCATGTTGTCACAGAGGTCACACAATTAGCAGACACCTGGAGTTCAAGTGAAATGAGGCAATGGCGTGGGGCCAGGGGAATAGGGCCTGGACATTGATATTGGAGCTTTAGAAGCAAAAATTACTACTCAGTGATAGAATCATTATGAAAATTATCTCTCTTCTGATAAAAGTCAACAGAATATGTTGACTGGTTCCAAGTTTACTAACAAAGTTTGGTTTGTTACTGCTTATTTCTATATTGATACAATGTCAAATGACGTGTCTGAATTATATTACATATACACACAGTTAACATGTTCTTTGAATATTAAAAAATTAGCTTTGGGACTTTTTATTCACATACAAATATTCCTTATTTCTTTCTTATTGCTCTGTGCATTGTGTTTTCAATATAAATATTTAACATATCAAGATTTAATAAAACTTAAAACAGATATATAACAGTTTGAAAAGTAGCTTCTTATTCTATAATATAGATATTGTATTCATCTGTGTGCAAACATGTATTTTTATAACTTAATAATCCTATATAATAAAAGCATAGTATGCAAATTGTTCCCTCAACAGGGATTTCGTCTGGGAGTTCGACCAGGGGCCGGGGCCGGCCTGGGGAAGGGAGGGAGACCCGGCCGGTGGTGGCAGCAGGCAGTTGGGGGAAGGGAGGGAGTACCTGGACAGCAGCCGGCAGCTGCTAGGGACCCTACCAGTGCACGAATTTTGTGCACTGGGCCTCTAGTCATTATCAAGTAAATTGTATATTTTTAGAAATTTACTCAAATGTATCTCTAAAAGATGTTAGAATGACTTTTTTTTGGCAAATATGCTATTGTTTTGGAATGGGGGCGGGGTGATAGGTAATATACACTGAGTGGCCAGATTATTATGATTTCTGAACGCATAATAATCTGGCCACTCAGTGTGTGTGTGTGTGTGTGTGTGTGTGTGTGTGTGTGTGTGCCTGTGTGTATGTGCATATATAATATATATATATATATATATATATATATATATATATATATATATATATATATATTAGAGGCCCGGTGCATGAGTTAGTGAATGGGTGGGGTCTGGCCAGTTTGGCCAGGGGGAGGGGACATGGGTGGCTGGCCAGCCTGCCTGCTGGTCTAACTCCTGGTCGAGGGGACAATTTGCATATTAGCCTTTTATTATATAGGATATAAACCGAGTGGCCAGATTATTATGCGTTCAGAGATCATAATAATCTGGCCACTCAGTGTATATTTAAAATATATATTTTATATTTAAACACTACCATGTTTAAACACTACCATAAAAATTATCTAGCTGTTATATGAGCTTTAATTTAAAAAGAGAAAAGTTGTTGTTTACTAGTACATATATTTATAAATGACATATTTACATCATCATTTCCTGTTTGCTATCTTCTTTAAAAGAAAAAAAAATATATATATATATATATATATATATGCAACCATTATGACTGGTCAACCAAATGACTGGTTGCTATGAATGACATACATTGAACACCAGGGGGCAGATGCTCAATGCAGGAGCTGTCCCTTGGTGGTCAGTGTGCTCCCACAGCCAACCTTCCACGGCTGGCCAACCTCCCGCAGTCCCTACCCACAGCCGGCTAGCCAACCTCCTATGGTCTCTCCCCCTGGGGGTTGGCCCCTATTGGCCCTGATGGGGATTGGGCAAGAAGGCCCCAATCAGCCCCAATCGACGGCCAGGCCGAGGGACCCCACCCATGCACAAATTTGTGCACCGGGCCTCTAATATTAATATAAAAAAGTACAATTGTCCTATTAATGCAAGAAGGGCAATAGTTAGGATTCTGACTTTGTCTCCCAGGGTAGCCCTTGCTCACAGAGGCATTATTTCTCACAGACAGTGACACGCCACAAGTCAAAGCCCAGGTAATATCTACTGGGATCAGCAGCCACCATGCAGTGTGGCTTCAGGGTGCCAGGAAGTAAGGACACTGACAGTTCCTTGCATTTGGTCAACCCACAGTCACTGTGGGGCATCCAAGGTGCCTCGTGTTCACATCCCCTCGAGCTGGAGAATGAGCATTTCAGGAGAAGCTGGTCCAATTTTATTAATAAGAGTTGTAGTCAGGGACCTTTTAATTTGAGAGAGACTGTAAAAGTACCTTTTATTACTTTTCATAATTTTACTAAAGCCAATACTTATTGACAAAAAAAAAAAAGCACACAACCAAAGACTAGCATCTAAAAGTATGAAAAAGTATGAGGAAGAAGAAGAAAACAAAACAGGAACTGTGGAATATTGAAAGTTGGGTTCAAATCCTGGCCTGGCCTTTCCATACTTTTCTTGGTACAGTCATGCTCTTCTGTAAACGGCATAAGAAAATGTTGTAGGGTTTTGAGGATTAAATGAGACACTGCCTGTAAATTATCTAGCATGCTTCCCGAAACATGGTTGCTTTTGAATAAATAGTACATACATTGTTATTGTTATATATTGTTATAAATAGTACATATATTATTAATATTATTATACAAAACAGCTGTAATCTATTATCCTACCACCAAGTGCTAAACATTTTAACATTTTCATGTATTTCTTCGCATTCATGTGTTTCTAAGCTTACTTCTTCATTGCTGCGGTCATAGTGCATGTACAGTTTTGTATACTCTGTTTTATTTTACATAATATAGCATCATAAGGAGAAACTGTTTTTCATGAATCAAATTGGCAATGGTGATAAAAAAAATCACATTGGAGACCCAGAGTTCTGAGGGCCACCATACATCATTGGGGAGAGTTTCAGCTGGGATAACCTGTCTTGAAAGCAATGTAGGAAATATATTTCAGGAGCATTAGAAATCATCTACATTTTGACCTAGTAATTTTACTTCCATATAGCTAGTCTCAAGAAAATGAATGATGATTATGGTCAAGGTAGTTCACTAAGGACTCATTTATAACAACAAGAGGATAAAAATTATTACTTCTAAGTAAACTGAACTAAATTCAAAAGATGGAATATTAATATAGATGTTAAAATAAAATTTACTAAGAATAATCCTATATCATAAAGATGTAATATGCAAATGGTTGTTACGCCGTGAAGCCTAACGACTGACCATGTAACGACCAGATCACGGATCAGCAGGAGGGTGGGGCCGCGAGCTATAAGTGGGGGGCAGAGAGCTACAGGAGGGGGCAGGGCAGCAAGCTCTGGGGGGAGGGGCGGGGGGAGCTACAGGAGGGTGGGGCAGTGGACAGAATGCTATTGGAGGGTGGCAGCAAGCTACTGGTGAGCTACTGGTGCACGGATTTATGCACAGGGCTACTAGTTAATTATAAAGAAGGGATTTTGATAAGATGCTACATGGAATGAGCATAATGCATGATGCAAAACCCAAGTACTACAATCTAGCATTTAAAAAAATAGATATGGCCTCGCTGGCATGGCTCAGTGGTTGAGTGTCAACCTGTGAACTGGGAGATCACAGTTCAATTCCTAGTCAGGGCACATGCCTGGGTTGTGGGCTCAATCCCCAGTGTGGGGCATGCTGGAGACAACCGATCAATGATTCTCTCTTATCACTGATGTTTCTATCTCTCCTTCTCCCTTCTCTGAAATCAATAAAGTATATTTAAAAAAAAACTCACAAAAAAACAAACAGGTATGTATGGAAAATGGCCTGGAAAAATATATCTAAATGTTAGTAATGGTTGCCTCTGGCTGTTGGGATTATATATGATATTCATTTAAGCATTTACTTGTTTATTAATTTATATATTTGTATTTCTCAAAGTTTCTACTTTGTGTATGGGCTTATCCTATATAATAAGAGGCTAATATGCAGATTGACCAAACAGAAGAACAACCGGTCACTATGACGCACACTGACCACTAGGGGGCAGATGCTCAATGCAGGAGCTGCCCCCTGGTGGTCAGTGAGCGCCGCTCAGCCAGAAGCCGGGCTGATGGCTAGAGATCCCAGCGATGATGGCGGGAGCCTCTCCCACCTCTGCAGCAGTGCTAAGGATGTCCAACTGCAGGCTTAGGCCTGCTCCCCTAAGCTGTCAGTCAGACATACCCCGAGGGCTCTAGGACTGTGAGAGGGCTGAGGGGACCACCCCCGCGCCCTCCAGTGAGTGTACGAATCTTGTGCACAGGGCCTCTAGTGTAAACATAAAAGATGAATATGTATGTAGGCATATGCACATATACCACATACATATATACATACACATATGTACATATATATATACATCCATGCCTTTTATGTTTACATAAGTCCATGCTCAAAGCAGAAACTTTGAGAAATACAGATCCATTCACCCATCCATACAAGCATGCATACATACCTATATATGCACACACACACGAGAAACAGATGTAAGTATTATATCTTCAGAATTTTCCCTGCCATTAAATAGTCGTAACATTTCAGAACTCTGTATTTTTAATAGCTTTAGAGTGCTAGAGAGTTTTATTTTATGGATATACTATAATGTCATTAACCCTTTTTGGTATTTTTAAAACCATGTAATTTCAATGTATGTCTTTGCACATAAATATCTTGGTTTGTATTTCTACACCCTGTCCTTGTGGAGCAAGCACACCTGCGGGCAATATGTTTGGGTGCAGGCACACACACACCTGGACATGCACCTTCAGGAGCAGGAGGGAGTAAACGAGACCATTTCTTCAGATAATGGAAGGAGATGATGTGGCATCCTTGGGAAGGAAAAGAAAGTACTTTCTAATTGGAGAACAGAGTGTTCTGAGGGTGACCTACTGCTTGAGAGAGATTTCACCAGTATGCCACTGTGGCCACTTCATGGTTTTGCTTTGTTTCTTCTATATTGAATGTTCTTTGCAGATTTCTTTTCCTAGCTAAGCTATTATCTATCAAGACACACTTGTGGTATAATTGTGGGCTGAGCGCTGTGTGCTCATAGTACCACATGTTTGCTTCCATATTTGCATATTATGTTACGACTTATCTATTCATTTAAGTGGTCTGCATACCCTACTCTCTTGCATGTTTCTTAGGGGCAGAGACTATGTCTTATTCATCTTTATAGATTCAGGACCACAAAAGGATCTTGGCATAAGATCCCAAATGTAAGAACAGGATCTGACAGGGGACAGGGTTTTGATTCTAGAGATTCACATGTCCCTGTGTTTCCTCTCTTCCCTTTGCTCCCTAATCACAAGGATTATGAATAAATCAGCATGATTTTTATGTTAAGGCTTTTCTAAAGAATTGAAATTTTACCAGCAATCCACAAACCTGCTTTTTGCCAGGATCCCCACTGCAGCTCATTGCATCAAGTCTTTTTCCTGTAAGTCTGATTAATGGGCTGCTAGAGAGGAATGTTGGCCTTCTAGTAAGATCTAAGGTCCTCTTTGCTGAGTGTGTGGCAAATAAAGTGGGAGACTCCCCTGAGTAACTCAAGGGCTTTGTAGAAGTAAGTTATCCAACGTGAAGGTTAATGTTTGTCTTGCAATTTATAAATTAAAAGTGATTTCATCCACATTATCTTAATTTGCTGATGGCTAACATCCCTTTGAGTATAAAGTTGTTCATTCCAAGAGCAAAATTCTTGGGTAGGCAAAAGGGAATAGGGCTTAGTGCACTTCATCTCATTTAATCATTGCAATAACCCTGAGAAGCAGGTATTGTTTTTATTTCTATTTTATATATCAGGAAAGTGAGGCTTAAAGATGTTGCTAGTTTGTCTAAGGTCCCAGAGCTCATGGTTGTCAGAGCTGGGATCGAACATAAGTCTACCTGCCTACAAAGTTCTGAGCAACTATATTCCCTTGCCTCTAGTTGGCAAGAAATATTCTTTTGGTTGCAGCTGAGTTGATTTTATGTACATCATAATTTCTTATGATTCTACATTAAGAAATAATTTCATAATTTCTTCCTCAGCTTCTTTTCTTAATTTCAAGAACCTGTTTCTCCTGCAGCAAAATTCTGCTTAATGATAAGTTATACACAATCTACATAAACTAAAGATACTAAAGCACTTTTAAGATGAAAAGAAATAAATCTTTGGAACCTGAAGCTCTGATAAAAGTCTTCAGCAGAATAGCTTTCTGTAAGTCAGTGACAAAACTTCCTCTTCTGGTCTCTCCTGACTTTGGGGTGTCCCGGTAGAGGCCTAACCCCTGGAAACAGGTGATTCTCCAGGAGCCTCCCAGCAGCTCCTCTCAAACTGTGCTGCCAATGACCGAGAGTTGATAAGTGCAGGTGGTGAGGTAGGGGATGAGTGTTGGTAGGAGAGAGCAGCATTACATCTGATCTCTGATGAGCTAACTCCTGGGGTGGGGCAGTAAGAGCAGTGACATGCTTCTCAATGTTTTAACAGCCAGCTCCAGGGGGATGGAGAACCCTGATTTATCATATGTTCCCATGTCTATGGTATAAATGCTCCCACAATGACTAATCTCAAGCTTTCAATGTGCAGTCACCAAATGTGGGTTAGGAAGAGATGAGAACATATGAGTTCCAAGAGGAACTCTATTGTGTTCTTTCCGACTTAAACAGTAGGGAATCCCTTTTGTTACTGCTCAGAGGAGTTGTTTTTGGGTTTGTAACATGGTCATTTTCTCTATGGGTTATTTGATTTCACTGGAATGTAAGTCTGAAGTTCTGGCTACCCACAGAACCAGAAGTTATCTTGGTGTGATTACATTCACTGGAATGTAAGCTTCAGGAACTCTGTAGGGGCTGGGATTTTTGTCTGTTTTGTATTCTGCTGTATTGCCAATGCCTAGATCAGTGTCTGGTGTATGCACTAGGTTTCAATAAAAATGTGTACAATGCAAAAATGAGAATGTGCATCCTGGCTGGGGTGGCTCAGTGGTTGAGCTTCCATCCAGGAACCAAGAGGTCACCAATTCAATTCTCCATCAGGACACATGCCCTGGTTGTGGGCTCAATCCCCAGTAGGGGGCGTGGGGGAGGCAGCTGATGGATGTTTCTCATCAATGTTTTCCTCTCTCCTTCTCCCTTCCTCTCTAAAATCAATAAAATAAAATATTTTTAAAAAAGAACGCACAAATTAGCTCTAGCACACCATCAGATAAGAAATTTTCAAAAAAGTGTTTTTTTTCTATATCTCTAAGTAGACATTCTCACTCATTCCTTGAGGTGCCAAGCACTTTCCGAAGGAGCATAAAGTGAAGTAGTCTAAAAAGGTAGGAAGAATATTGTATTTAAATTCCAGAGAATATTGATCTGGTTCTGATTCAGTCCATGAATAGCCATGTGACTTATTTGCGTGCCTGATTGAGAAATGAAGCAGCTGGCCCTTTAAGGCTCTTGAGAGTGGGCAGAAGCTCGGAAGGGGTGACACACAGGGTGCCAGACAGCCCTCCCCTCTGTAGGGGTGGAGAAGTCTCCTTGTAAAATTGTGTGCTACATTGTGCTTTTGGGTTTCAGATAAAAACGTGGTCTTTCCTCGGCAGCATGCCCATGCTGTTCTCTATCACTCTGGCCTTTGAGATTTCTCAAAGAAGCCAGCAGGGATGTTTGAGGTTGTTCACATAGAATATTCCCCAGGTGGCTGTCTAAATAATGAAAAGGAGTATGTAATCACACCAAGATAACTTCTGGTTCTGAGGGTAGCCAGAACTGCAGACTTAACCTTTAATGATATGGCTTTTCCATCTTTTGCTAACCCTTGAACATTGTATTAACAAAATATAGACTGGGTGTAGACAGGGAGGGACGTAATGCTCTTTATGCTCTCTCTTAACATTTTTATCTCTCTTTAAGAAAGTAAATTTGCTGTAAGAATTAAAATTGTATTTTATCCTTTTAAATGCAGCCCCAGATGATGTATGTAATTGCCCTGGCAGCAAGTCAAGTCTACACAAAGCCCAAATTGAATCTTCTTTCTGACTACAGCTGTGCATGATATTTTATGCAATTTTTTTATGCTGGTCATAAACGAGGTGGAAACTGTGATCATGTCAATTTTGGAATAACACATCTCCAACAAAGTGACTGCTAGTTGTCAGTCATGTGTATGTATAGACAGGATCCGGTCCTCCTTTTCCCATCACTAGATCATGTGCTGTTGACCTAATAAACGGTTCATAGGTCAAGTGCTACTGGCATTTAATAACCTATTGCTGCAGAACACAGGATTGCAAAAAAGTATGATTTCCTCTTACAACACTATCTGTTTGGCAAAATGTAGCCCATAGCTACTGAATATTCTGAAATGGGGGGTGGGATTTAGTTATAAAAATAATACCATTCCATTATATTTATAGATTGATTGGTCTATTTATCTATCTCACTTTCATCTACCTATCTAGACAAAGACCAAAAGGAACAGAAGGGAAGGCTTAAAAACAGAATTTACCCTGATATTCTAATATTATATTATTACTAGTGCCCTGGTGCACAGATTCGTGCACATTGAAAGGAAATTAATTAGAAGGTGGCTGGCAGGGTGGGACTGGGTGAGATGGGCCAGACACGCTCTAGAGCAGCCGTGGGCAAACTACGGCCCGCGGGCCGGATCCGGCTGTTCTATCCGGTTCTCTTGCTCTCCCCTCCACTCCTTTACTTTGAATTTATATTAGTTCACACAAACACTCCATCCATGCTTTTGTTCCGGCCCTCCGGTCCAGTTTAAGAACCCATTGTGGCCCTCGAGTCAAAATGTTTGCCCACCCCTGTTCTAGAGCCAACCTCCCTTATTCCTCCCCAGCCTGCCGCACCTGGGGTGGCGCTGTGGCTCACAGGGAATCTGTGGAGTGAGTGGGATCCCTCTGGCAAGTGGGGTCCCTCAGCCTGGCCTGAGGGGATCAGGCCAAAACAGGCTCTCCAACATCCTGCAAGGGGTCCCGGATTGTGAGAGGGCACTTCTCGGATTATGCACCCCAGAATCAGGCTCCCTCCTTTCTGGTTCTGGGGTGCATCACCCGAGAACCACAGCTGCCAAGTCACCACAGCTCGGCAGCTTCTGCGTTGACCCCCTTGGTGGTCAGTGTGCATCATAGCTACTGGTTAGAGCGTCTGCCCCCTGGTGGTCATTGTGTGTCATAGCTTCTGGTCAGACTTCAGATGGTTGCTTAGCCTTTTATATATATAGATTAGTTCACTGAATTACATTAAATGGTGCCAAGAAAGAAGAAAAATAGCACCTACAGGTCAGAAATTGAGGTTTTTCTGTTTCTCTGGTCAGTATTGGACACAATACAGATGCTTTCTGTCGATATCTGGTATCAACACAGAGAACATCTTTAAATAATTAAAAATGGAAGGCTTGGCAGGGAAAAATTAAAATGTTCAGCAAATTACTACAGAAAAAAAATAAACCTCTGATATGAACCTTAACAACTGTTTATCCAAATTAACATGGCATTACATTTAGAGCTGTGAAGATGAAGCCATTAGCATGAGTGTGTGTACATGGGCTGAACCATCAATCAGTTCTCACCAATAAGTAGAACCCAGAGCCAAAGATATTTGCTTGACAAAGCCCCCTGCTGTCATCCTGTGGACCATTTCTGGCAGAGTGACAGCTGTCAGATTGCTGACTGGGCCGAGTATGCCATGTGACAGGCAGACAGCACCGTGGCTGCCAGCAAGCATATTCGGGGCAGAGTTCATACATATGAGAATTTGTCTTCAGAGCCTTATGGAATGTTTTAACCAGAGACTGGATGACTTCTTGCTGAAGATGATACTATTGCATTGGGTAGAGGGTTCTGTTCTTTAACTGTAAGTCCTTTTTCAAACTTGGTTCTTTATTCCATGAAAAAGAGATCTGTGACTCAACGGGACCATTATTTGCAACCTTCGTTTGGCATTGAGTAGCTCTCCAAGATTACTTATTGAATATTTGAGTGAATGAGTGAGTGAATGAATGAATGAATGATCTGTCCAGATAGCATATTGAACTCTATTCCACTCATGTCCTATTTCTGAGGAGCATCAATAGTGAGAATCTTCTCTGCCACAGTGTGAGCTTTCATATGAAATTCTCACACTGCAGATGAAATATCAGGTGATGAGGACCTTCTTCCCTCTGATATTGACCCACTGGAAAGATAATCACATTTTGTAATCTTTAGAAACATTACTCAAGACTGTTATTTTGGTATCTTAGGCCTCATGTAATAATCAGTTCTTAAACACATTAGCCCAGCTTGCATATTGTTGGGTGTTCCTGGTTGGGAAGACTGATTGGATTTCAAGGTGAAGGAAGTAAAGCTTGAAGGTCAGGTTAAAGGTCCAGAGTACGTAATGATTGGGGAGCTGCTGCTGGTTCTCCTTAAAAGAATCACTAGTCTGACCGCAATGACATTCATTTCTAAAATGTTACCATCAGTACCAGGACAGTTCTAAGGCTTCCCTGGTTTGTAGCTGTGCAATATATATATTTTTAATTTAACGGATCTTAATGACTAAGATGCAGGCTTCCTTTTTCAAAAGAATTCTGCTGCCTTTGTCTACTCATTATAGTTGGATGACTACTACAGTGGATTCTATAAGCATTCTGTAGGGAGTAGGTCTTGAAAACCACTGATGTTTCACTTAGACACTGTAGTTTATGTGATCATTTTACCTCTATCTATAATTCATGCCAACCTTAATACATAAAGTCATAAATGATTCGGTTTCCAGTTACATTCACATTATACTTTCTTCTTCTGGTCTATCACTGTTGTATGGAGAAACTGCTCCATTTGTCAACCCTTAGATTTGCAATTCTTGGATGTTGTATTTAATACATCGCCTCTTGAATTTTTATTTTTTTGACCTGATAGCACTGGCCTTTGGTTTGAAGCACAAACCCTATTATTCACCAGCAGACACCTGTCACGTTGACACAAGAATATTTAGAAAGTAATAGTGATTAATTTTCAATTGCAGATAGATTATTCTTAGCACATCACAATAGTAGGGGTACCATGAAGGCAGGGGGTAAGCATAGCAAAGAAAAGATCTGCTGACCTATTTTTGCTTGAGCAGGTAGCTGTACAGTTGCTTCCCATCTGACTTGTAAAACAAAAAAAAGAAAAGGAAAACACATCAATTACTCTTATACACATCACAACCTTAATAAAATGAGATCAAGACTATAATCAAATGACATCAAGTGAAATGGATGCTCCCTTTGATATCAATGGTGTGAGAGGGATAGTTTAAAAATAACATCTGAAAAAGAGAAGTACAAATGGCAAGGATTAAGTTCATCACCCCTTGGGTGCAAGATGAATGCACTATGTATATAATTTTATTCAATTCAACATCCTTATACTTTTAGTTTAAATAATGTAGGATTTCATGAGATAATATATTCCTTATGGAGAAATGTAATTTCTTTTTCAGGTGTGTGTATTACTCTGCTTGGGCTGCCTTGGCAAAATACCATAGACAGGTTTAAATAACAGCAATTTATTTCTCACAATTTAAGAGCTGGGAAGTCTGAGATCAAAGTGCTGGCTGTTTAGGTTCTGGTAAGATCTCTTTCTAGCTTCTAGTAGGCAGAAGTGAAGAAGATTCTACCATGGCAGGCAGATTCTTTCTATCTCTATCTCTATCTCTATCTCTATCTATCTCTATCTCTATCTCTATCTCTATCTCTATCTCTATCTCTATCTCTATCTCTATCTCTATCTCTACCTCAATCTCTCCTCTTTCTTTCTCCCCTTGTCCTCCTCCTTCTTTTTGTATCAGATTAAAGCCCTACCCTTATGACCACATTTTACCTTAATATTCTCTAATTAGTAGCCCTGCACATGAATCCGTGTGCCAATAGCTTAGAGTAGCTTGCTGCCACCCTCCAGTAGCTCTCCACCTGCTGCTCCACCCTCCTGTAATTCCACCTGCCCCCTCTTGTAGCTCACTGCCCCACCCTCCTACTGATCCGTGATCCGGTCGTTATGCGGTTGGTTGTTATGCTTCATGGCATAACGACCATTTGCATATTATATCTTTATTATATAGGATGGTTTTATCTTCAAATACAGTCACATTGGGGATTAGGTATTTAACATATGAATTTGAGTAAGGACATAATTCAGTTTAAGGCAGTGTGGTTATAAGTTTTCATTTCTTGATCACTTTAACAAATATTTACTTATAGGTTCAAGGTGTGTTGGTGGATAGAAAGACAAGGCAGAATTCTTAGCCTCAAGGATCTTACAATAAAGCTGTTGACCTCTTGCTCTGGAGAGATTTACAATGAAAAAAGCAGGGTAAGAGATACACACACATAAACCCATCAAAATAGGCAGTGACCCTTTACAAAAAGGAAAGATTCATTCATTTGGGGAGAGGGGACATGAAAGGGCTCATTTGAAAGTGGAATTTCAGATCAGTGTTGGAGGATGGAGAGATTTTTAACAAGAAGAAACAAAAGTGAGGATATTTTAGGTATAGAAGCCAAAGGTATATTATTTTCTATTGCTGCATAACAAATCACCAGGAGATAGAGGCTTATAAGAATACAAAGGCATTAAGTTACAGTTCTGTGGACTAGACATCTGTCACACTGGGCTGAAGTCAAAGTGTCAGCAGGGCTGTGTTTCTTTCTGGAGGCTCCAGGGGAGAATTCACTTCTCTGCCTTTTCTACCTTGTAGAGGCCACCTGAATCCTTTGGCTCATGGCCCCTTCCTCCCTTTCAAAGCCAGCAAGATTTCATCTCTGTGACCATAGCTGGGAGAGGTTCTCTGCTTTTAAGGGCTGATGTGTTTAGATTGGGTCCACCTGAATAGGCTAGGATATTCACCCCATATCAAGACTGATGGCCTTGATTACATTTGTACATTACCGTTTGTCACATAAGGTAACATATTTATAGGTTCTGGGGATTAGGATGTGGACATGGGGTGAGGTGTAGAGCTATTCTAGGATTCATTCATTAATTATGTTAGGGAATGAGAATGAGCCAGACAATACACTCAGTGGGTCCATTCTTAAATGCTAAAAATGCGATTCTAGCCAACTAGAGGAGCTATTAGGATGTGTTTACAAGAATCTGAGCAAGTCTCAACTAAGATTAACCTCTCTTTCAGTGTTTTTCATTGCATTAAGCAGTCCTCCCAGAACTGGGGAAAGGAAAACTAGGAGTTAAGTTAATTTACTACATAAGGTCTCAATGTATTTATTTATTTATTTATTTATTTATTTATTTATTTATTTATCACTATTATTTTTAAACCTCACCTTAGTATATGCTTTTTATTGATTTTAAGGAGAGAGAGAGAGTGAAAGAGAGAAAGACATCGATGTGAGAAAGAAACATCCATCTGTTGCCTCCTACATGTGTCCCAGCCAGGAATCAAACCTGCCATCTAGGTCTGTTCTCTGCCCAGGAATTGAACCCACGACCTTTTTGTGTAAGTGACAATGCTCCAGCCAACTGAGCCACTCAGCCAGGGCATGTCCCTTTTTAAATAGAGGAGAAAATTAAAGGATAGGATGTGAAGGTAAAACTGGCAATAATGTCGTTTTCTTAGGAGACTTCCTAGAACTAACAGAAAGCAGCTCCAAGAAGAGGAATTAAATAACATGTGAATGAATTAAATACCTAATTCATAATACCTAAGTGTAAGGGCAGTGAATCATAATTTCTAAATATTTCAGCAGAGCCACAGAGAACTCAGAAACACAAATATAATTGATCATTATAATTTCTGATAGTCAATTCAGCTTATATCAGGTTCCCAGTAATGAGTTATTAGAATTCAAATGTTTCCAGAATAAGTATCACATGGCTCTCTGATTTTGAAAAGAGACAGAATAAAATTATAATGAAACTTGGCATATAATAGTTTTAATTAAGAAGTAAGGCCCATTAAGAAGTGAGCCAGATACCTTCTGCACCAAAATTGTATATATTATATAGTAAAAGAGTAATATGCAAACTGACTGTCACTACAACACACAAGATGGCTGCCCCCATGTGGAAACAAGATGGCCGCCACAAGATGGCCAGTAGGCAAGGGCAGTTGGGAGCGATCAAGCCTGCAGGGGAGGGCAGTTAGGGGTGACCAGGCCAGCAGAGGAGGGGAAGTTGGGGGCGACTAGGTCTGCAGGGAAGGGCAGTTGGGGGGGACCCAGGCCTGCAGGGGAGGGCAGTTAGGGGTGACCAGGCCTGAAGGGGAGGGCAGTTAGGAGCAATCAGGCTAGCAGGGGAGTGGTTAGGGGGTGATTAAGCTGGCAGGCAGAAGCAGTTAGGGGCAATGAGGAAGGCAGGCAGGTGAGCAGTTGGGAGCCAGCATTCATGGATTGTGAGAGGGATGTCCGACTGCCCGACTGTCCGACTAAACAGTCAGTCGGACATCCCTCGAGGGGTACCAGATTGGAGAGGGTGGAGGCTGGGCTGAGGGACATACATCCCCATGCACAAATTTCATGTACCGGGCCTCTAGTATTTTATAACCCACTAGTTACATATAAGACCTCATTTTAATAGCTCTTAGTTACAAAAAGTATAACGTGCATTTTGCTAACAGTTTGATTTAAAAAAGATAATAACTCACTTCTCTCTTAATTTTGGCATCTGATCACAAGCATTAGTTTACTTTCTTTCAAAAGGCCAGCCTTAAATTGATCATAAAGTGATTGAATTAAAAATGTATAAATCTACAATCATGAAAAGAATCAGAGGGGAGCCATCATCAGGAGAAATGTCAAGATTTGGAAAAATGAGCTATAAAGTGGAGCAGAGAAAGCTATAGCCAAAATTATGCAATAAGGGATTATAGCCAAGCAGAGAGTCACTATGCCCTACAGAACCCCAAAGCAGTCCAGCCGTCAGGTCCACCAGGTAAAGTAGAGGAAACAGTGAGGAAGAGGATAACAACAAAGCTGTCTTCAAATCACTTGTATCCTGCTTACCACCCTCCTCCCTGGCATCAGCAACATCCAGGAGTTAGGACATTTACCTGCCAGGCAACTTCAAACTCAACAGCCAACAATTTTACTACTTACTAAGTAGTACAATTTTTCTTTAAAGAAAGAGAAAAATTACCCCACTGACTTGGGGGTAAAGGGACAGTGTTCTAGGAACTAGAGGCTGACAGATAATAGTGATATTAGTGCTGAAGAGCAAAATATTGAAATTTGGTTAACTAGGCATTTTCTAACAAAATAAGTGCCTATCACCATTGATTCAGTTGCTTCACATTTAATATGAATGGGCAGTCAAAGATTGAACACACTTCAGAAAATTTACTGTCTTCATGTAGAGGCAAGTAGTTTATTTGGGAGGTAATCTCTAGAAATGCTAGTGGAAAGTGGGGAAGTGAGACTAGGAAGGGAAGGAGGCCAATACAAGCTTGTGAAAAACTAAGGAAAACTTGCCACTAAGAGATTTGAAAGGAGGTAGGGATCCTGTGAGATGCTGTACATGGAAAACGAAAGAGAAAGACCAGGCAGGGAGGGAGAAAAGGAAGGAAAGAAGAAAGGAAAATCATTGAGAAAATAGTACTTTTTCAGGGAACAGGTTAGAACTTCCAAAATAAATTCATAATAAATTCTCAAGTAAGGTTGAGAAAAAAATATTCCTTAGTTAAAAAGAAAAAAGTATATTATATAAAAAGTACAATCAGAAAATGTGAAAGATAACATGGAAGTTAAAAATTACAAGTTAAAAAAAATCCATGGAAGTATTAGAAGAAAAGTCAAAGAATTTTATGAGAAAACAGAAATAGGAAACTGCACATGTAAATAACTTCACTATGAAAATAAACATACACCAGTTATACAGGAAGAGGAATGTGATTATAGTAATATACTTGGTTTAGTTAAAAAATTATGTTAATTATAATGTTACTCTATTTATAGTCCCATCATTTAGAATCATTCTATGAACAAACTTTGATTGACAGACTGTAAATATGACCAACTTTGATCATGTAAAAGTACCGATGGCAGAAAGGGAAAGGTGGGGGTGAAAGAAAAGGGGAGAAACATTAGCATCTTTATCTTCCAAACTGGGGAATTCAGAGGTCATTTCTATCATTTTGGAATAAGATATAAGTAACTATGTCATTCAAAAGGTAGTAATAACTGAAGCTCTTACATTAATTAGCATTTTAAACAAGTAATAGCATTTTAATATCTGTTAAGATATTGCTTAAATTACCTTACAAATGTGACAAATAGCTGCAAATTCTCTGCAACTCATTCACCAGGCCAGAAGCATGCTACCTGCCATCTAGTGGAAATCTGAGCCCAGTTCAGGCTCATGACTGCCTCCAAGGTGGTTCCCTAGAAACGTGTGCTTTCAAACTCAACAGATACAGATGATGTTACATTTAACTTCAAGAGCAAATATTTTGGTAGCATCACATCAGTGGATAGGAGAGAGAGTGATTATTTTAGGGTGCCAACACAGAACATTGACACAAACTCTGAACTTTGGCCCAGGATTAGAAATCAAAGGTACGAGGTCAAAGACCTGGTTCCATCTCTGACTTGCCAAGAGACATGGGCAACTCCATTAATTTTGTTCTAATAAATTTCCCCATATCTTGGATCAGAAAGCATGATTCCTGTTTACAAACATGAAGGTCAAATATAATAGCATATATGAAAATGATTACTGATGACTATTAATCTTTATTTCTGTGATCATTGTTCTATCTGGTTCAATAATTAGTGGATTTTGACATTGTTTAGCCCAGAATTAAGGACTGCAAATGAAATTCAAATGCAAATTAAACTCTACTTGATTATGTTGGGTATCTAATGGCATTTGTCCTTTTGGATTTCTTAGAGACTTCCTAAACATTGTTAAAATATTTATTGTGTGACTATAAAGTCATTAAGGTCTTCAGATACACAGATTAAGTTTATAAATATTGTCAGTTACATTTAATTATGGCAGAAGTCTACATTTAAAAATATGCTTCAGCTTTTAAAGAAACATATTGATCTTGACCTTGTTTTATAAAGTCAGTTTTATATTTTGTAATCATAAAATAGCACATTTTTCTTGTAGAGCATTTTATAAAAAATAGAGGAGATAATTTCTAGGAATTTCAACTACTCAGTTATAACTTGCTAATATTTTAATGTATTTCTATTCTCTCTACACACTTAGATATGCATTATGGAAAAACATTTGGATAGTATAATGTTATATTTTGTTTCCACAAAACATCGCATCGTAAGTCCTTCTCTATGTCATTATATATTCTTTTTTTAAAATCCTAATCCAAGGATATTTTTCCACTGATTTTAGAGATAATGGAAGGGAGAGGAAGAGACAGAGAGAAACACTGATGTGAGAGAGACTCATAGATTGGTTGCCTCCCACATGCTCCCAAGCAGGGCCGGGAGCATGCAACCGAGGTACGTGCCCTTGACCAGAATCAACTGCAGAAACCTTCAGTCCACAGGCCAAACTGGCTAGGGCTATCATTATATATTCTTAAAAATATTTTATTAGCATAATATTCAAGTAAATGGATAATCAATATATTTTAAACTTTACTCTTGTAGCCTTTAGATTATTTGTGAACAATAGAAATTTGTTATATTTGATTTCTATGTTTTGCCCAAGTAAAATGATTTTATATTATTTAAAGTGCAAGGATAAAATTTACTTATGTCCATGGAAAATATCCTTCTGAAAGACTCAAGATTTCCATGGGGTATTATTTTCCAAATTCTTTATTAAACTGTCCTTTATGAGACCTTGTAGTTCTTGTTAGAATTAATGTATAATCTTTCCATATGTAGTATTAAGCAATAGAGTCAGATACTTAGGTATGAAAATAAGTTCATCTTCTTCCTGGCACTCCTTTCTATCCCCTACCCTCACACCCCACTATCTGTAAGAGATTTGGAGATTTGAAATTCTCTTAAATCAAATAGCATATCTTGGGAGATTTGATCATTTAAAATAATCTTACTGGAATATGAGTCCATAAGAACATTCTTTGTTCCTTTCTCTGCTCTCCCTCTTTATACTTTGCCTTCTTCTTTTTCTTTTTTTTCTTTTAGTGATTGGGAATGACATTGAATTCAGCACAGTGACAGAACATGATCTACAAAACAGGATAATTTTATAAGGCAGTTAAAATTTTCTCAGTGACACTTCCTATTGTAACTCACAATGCCAATTAATTTCTTAATTCATTAGCAATGTAACAGAAGAAAAGACTTTGAAAACACAGTGCTTTGTGTAGATGTCTTATAATTATGGCTAATTAAATACTGTGGAAGGACCTGATTATACCTTTGAGTACTTCTTAGTCTGAAAAAAAAAAACAAAAAACAAGAAAG
Organism: Plecotus auritus; assembly: GCF_963455305.1. Lineage (NCBI taxonomy): Eukaryota > Metazoa > Chordata > Mammalia > Chiroptera > Vespertilionidae > Plecotus > Plecotus auritus. The sequence continues at coordinate 20,037,220 of NC_137776.1, read as the reverse complement.
GATGGAAAAAAACCCACAAGCCTGTAGTCACAAAATTATTAAATGAAAGCAGAATTAAACAACTCTTTATAAAAAAAAAATTGACAAAAAGAGAACAAATTACAGAGCAGCACTGGGAGAGTATTGTCTACATATGTGTTCAGATTCTCCATGGAGGCTTCTGTACCACTGTTTGTTTTGGTTATTAGGCAGAACTGCAAGTCAACCCAAGTGGAAATCACATGGTTTCTGAAAACTGAGGAGCAGAGCCAGAGGGTAAACAGTTTCAGGGCAAACTGATGTAATCCTCCCTGAAGTTAGGAGCAGATTTTTCCAGATGGCCACTGTGCATATGGCTGGGGGTACTGTGGTAGCCAAAATAGGAAACGGGAACATGATTCTTTCCAATTAAATCCACACTGTCCTTGAGAAAAGAAATTTCACAGAACATGTCCAAGGAGATGGGGACAGACAAGAAATAGCGCTCAAGTTCATCAAGACATCTTTAAGTTAACTAATTATGAAATCTTCCTCAATGTTCAGACCAGTCACATTTATTTTGGGATTTTAAGCAAGCAAGGCGATGAGCTAAATGATATGTTAGAAATTCACAGCTCAAAATTGGACTTGTCTGTCCTCTTTCATTCTGGAACACTGGGTGAATTACTTAATCTCTCTCTGATTGTTTCCTCCTGTGTAAAATGGGAATCACCCCCCCAGGCTGCCCAATACACTTGTTGTGAGGATAAAATAGTGAATGTTATGAAACACTTTGCAATCATGAAACACTGAATTGTGTTTCCCGGGACTTGGAGGGACTAAGCAATAACTCCGGTTCATGCTGGGAACACACCATGGTTCTCTCCTCGGGAAGATGCCACTATTTATAATGGGGAAAGATTTCTAGTTTTGTTCAGGCCCTGCCTCCTGAACAAATTCTTTGATAGCTATTCAATTCGTCTTAATTAAAGAATCATTTACTGGCCTGTGTATAATCAGCTTGGCCAGAAGCTGACTTTTGCTGGGCAATCTGGCTGCACTTAATAAATTTTAGCTCCCCCAAACATCTGATACATAATGTTGATGTTACACCCTTATCACCAAGGAGTGATCAGAGGAAGATCCAAACTACTTATATATGGAGAGCAGTCCACCCTTGCAGCACTTTTGATACATCCAAGGGGTGCATGGGTCATAGGTAGCTAGTTTGAACATCAGTCATTCTAACCCAACTATCTCTTATTTTGTCTTTGCCTTGAACATCTTGATTCTACTCTTCTCTTAGGGAAACAAAAGCATCTCAAGGGATTCCAAATTAACATTATGGAACCTTTCTACCTTCTCATTTTGAAATGTGAATTTTTGTTTTGTTTACTATTTCAATCATCTACCCAACTGGTTCCATTTGTTGACAGACCCAGCTAAATTTGTATAATGCATGGAAATCTCAACTATTTCCAAGTTAACCTGATATATCTCGTTTGCCAGTGTACAATGTAAGTGTTTTTCTATGTCGTTAAATCGTGCTTCTCCCTGCAGAATCAGCTACACACAGGTAGGAGAATTTCCAGGGAGTACAGGTGTGCTTCGGATCACGGAGCCAACAGTTTAGAGAGAACAAATTATTAGGACAGAAAAGTTATCACAAAAAGCAATATACTCATCCCTTATTTGTCCCATCCCTCAACTCTACTCCTTAGAGGCAAAAACTTTCATTATTTCTGGTTTCACTTCTTTAGTTTGTCTCTAATTCAGTCTGTAGTGGAATTACCTAAATTGCTCATTAAGCATGCAGATTCCTGCGATTTATTGTAACCTTGCTTACCACAATCACTGCTATTGTGCCTGAGAATCCATTAAAAAAAAAAAAAAGCACAGGAAAGACTAATGCCTTCCAAATTTGGAGGACAATTAGCCTAATAAATCTTGGGCCACATTATAACTTTCACAGGCTCTAGGCACTTTTACCTTTGTAGGTATCTAACTCCATAAAAATATTTAAAATTATGGTTGACTACTGCATTGGCATATAGATGAATATATTAATATCATACATTAAAAATTTTCCCCCATCAACCTCAGTTCTTTTGAATGAAAGAAAAAAAAACCATAAAACATTTTCATGGGCCCATAAAAGTTCTGTGGGCTTTAGGCACTGGGCCTCCTGTTTCTTTACAGCTCAGAATAAATTGAAGACTAATCCACCTAAAAAATAGGTAATCTGGTCTTCTGAAAATTTAGATCCTAAACACATCATATCTTTGACACACCATCATACTAAAACGTACTGGAGTTCAGAGGATACGATCTGCATGAAGATCATTTGCAAGTTGTTCTTGTGCTTGGAGCTGGATGCCTAGCGATGAAGACAGGCAGGCAGCTTTCAACTGATTTCTGAATACTAGCAAATGCAAAAGTGGGGAGAATACTGGGTCTCATTTTGCTCAAGTATTACCATGCTGTTTAGGTGACAAACTAACAAATGCCTATGACAACCACAAACAAATACATGTCTATGAAATACTAGAGGCCTGGTGCACGAATTCGTGCACGGGTCCCTTGGCCTGGCCAGCAGTGGGGGCCAATTGGGGCTGTGGGAGGAGGGCCCCTGGGAGTTGGCTGTGGGAGCACACTGACCACCAGGGGTCAGCTCCTGGGTTGAGTGTCTGCCCCATCGTGGTCAGTGTGCGTCATAGCAACAGGTCATTCAGTCGTTCGGTTGTTTAGGCTTTTATATATAGATTAGGATATAGGAATAACTGCTCTTAGGGCTCAGTGACCAGAGTCTGGCAATTGGGAACAGGAGAATGGGAGGAAAGAGAAAGGGAATATGAAAAACACGGTATAGACAAGAAGGAAGTTCATAATGTGAAGAAGGAACAGCACTCACAAGAATTTCTAAGAGGAAGCAAATAAGAAAGAGCAGCCTGGTGTTACCAAAAATAGAGGAGGCCTACAGTGGATAGAAAACCATAACAATGACAATTTTAGATCGCTCAGAAACTAGGTATCCTTTTAGAGTTTCTAAAAAAGCAACTAGCAGCAAACAATGCTTGAAAATGGTTATTACTCTGAATATTTACATTTACACTTGCCATTTACAAAGGACTTACATACCGGTAATAATGGCTAATATTTATTGAAAACTTGCCAATATTTCAGGTTCAGTAATGCATTCTGAAGCTGAGACTAGATAAGAAGGAAACAGCATGAAAAATACTGTAGAAGAAATAGCAGTATTGAATTGCTTTGGTTATTGATTGTTCTGTAACAAATCACCTCAAAACTGAGCCATTTGAAGCCACCATGATTTTATTTGCTCCAATCTTGCCATCTAAGCCGGCGTGCCTGGGCAGCTCTGCTCATCCTGATGGTCGCTCATGTGACTGCAGGTAAGTAGAGAGCTGGGCTAGGCTGGAATCCTGGGACGGGGGGGGGCCTCTCTTTCTCTAAGTGGCCTTTTCACGTAGCTTTTTTTGGCAGGTTAGCTGGCTTACATGTCTCAAGGGAGCGATAGAAACAGCAGGTGACCGTTTTAAGGCTTAGGCTTAGGACTGATGCATCCTTTCAGTTTGAGAAGATTCTAGTGGTTCTTAACCTTTCTAATGTTGCGACCCACAGGTTGAGAGCCGCTGCTGTAGAGCCTAAGACCATCAGAAAACACAGATATTTACATTACGATTCATAACAGTAGCAAAATTACAGTTACGAAGTAGCAACGAAAATAATTTTATGATTGGGGGTCACCACAACATGAGGAACTGTATTGAAGGGTCGCGGCATTAGAAAGGTTGAGAATCACTGTTCTAGAGGGAGGGTATAGACGGGGTGAATTCTGAGATGTGTGATTCCCTGGGGCCTCCAGTATACCAGAGACCATGAGTAATGGAAGAACTTCTTCCCCACACCTCAGGTTTCTTTCCAGATAGACGTGACAATGAGTGGAATACTCTGCTACTGGGCTGATGGAATGCCTTTTCTGATTGTTAAATTTGTGAAAAGCAATCAAGCATGTTTGACTCTTGGGAGTGAGTTTTTTTCTGTAGGAGGAGTCCAGCATTACTGGTAGAAAACCTGTGTTATTTGGGGGTTCAGTGTGAGCTACTGGCTAATAAACTTGAAACTATATCCTCTAACTTGGTCTCAATGAGTAACCAAAATGATATTTGGCTTCCATCTGCTACTGTGTTATTTTATTTCTCAGTTCAGGAAAGAGAGATGCTATTTATAGGTTCCCTCGGGGATTACAGCAACCTGAGTAGATTACAAATAAAGAGATATGTGCAGAGACTGAAAGAAAAGAGATAAAGAGTAAGTGATGAATACACATACTGAGGCAAGCATTATATAACCTAGGGAGGACAAATAAATGAGAGAGTAATAGGACTTTAGGCTCATATTTGGTTACAGAATGGAGGTTCTATATCCTCCTCTTAAAACTAAAGCCATGGTTTCTTGGTTTTAGTGGTCTACAGATATTGATTCTCCCCATCCATCCTTGTAAATCTCTGATCTTGTTGAGGATTGCAATGTATTCAAGCAAAACCATATTTTCTAACCTTCCTTGCAGATAAAGGGTCCATATGACCCAGCTGACCAGTGATAGGTCAGTAGCTGTTAGGGGAGACTTGTGAAGTTCCCAGAAGCTGGCAGTAAGGGTAGAGACCTGGAGAGAAGATTCAGATAAAAGGTGCTCATTTTCCCTTTTTTCCTACCAGAATGCAGATGTAATGCTTAGATTTGCAGTGGCCATATTGTGACCATGAGGTAAACTTGAAGGTGAAACCCATGCTCTAAGAAAGGAAAAACCAAAAAGATAGAAAGCCGAACCTTGATGATATAGTAGTGTGTCTATACTAGCTCTCTATTGTCATGAATAAAAAAATTACCCTATTTTGTTTAAACTGTTTTATTTTTTTAAAAATAAGTTTTTTATTGATTTTTAGATAGGAAGCGAGAGGAAGAGAGTTAGAAACATCAAGAGAGACACATCAATTGGCTGCCTCCTATGCGCCCCATACTGGGGATCAAGCCCACAACTCAGGCATGTGCTCTGACCAGGAATCAAACCTGCGACCTCTTGGTTCATGGGATGATGTTCAATCAACTGAGCCACACCATCCAGACTCCTGTTTTTTATATTTCTCTTACTTTTCAGTTGAACACAGTTCCTAACTGACCATTTTACTAGAGCAGACAAATGCAAGTATGTAGTTGATCCTTTTCTTCCAAGAAAGATGATGCCACTTGGTGAAATAGTTATTCAAAATCATATGGGGGATTTTTTAAAAAATATGTGTCTTTCTTAGAGATTTCTCATGTAAGATACACTCTTCCATCAGAGCATCAGCACTTGCCCTTACCTCTGCCTGATGTGCTCTTCTCATGAATATTCACGCGACACACACCTTCCCTTCCCTGGAGTTTCTGCTCAAATGCCTACAGCTCAGAAAGCCTTTCCCACTCATATATAATAATAGCACTATTATTCTTTATAACCTTACTCTATTTACTCCCTACTAATTACGTTTGCTACTTTGCTGTTGTTCATTATTGTCTCCTCGGTGCTTATAGCAGTCCTTCACTTGGTAGTCACTTGGTAGTTGCTCAATGAATATTTGTTAAACAATTGAATAAATGAATAAATAAATAAAAGCAAAAATAATGCATATTTGATTCTGAAAGATTTCAAAGAAAACTACCAACAAATCAATGTATGTAGGAAAAATTATGACTCATTGCTCATTTCAAGTTGAGAGCTTTAAGCATATTGTTCAGCTTCAGAGTAGTCCTGTTTCTGTTAAAATAACCTGTCTGACAATTGTTCATTGTAACAGCGAGTGTTTAAGCTAGAAGCCAATTTTTCAAACTTTGCTGATTTCCTCCTTTCAGTTTTATCTGAAAAAAATAGAATGGTGAACTATAAGCATCAAAAGGCACATGAAAGCATGCATGAATCACCTTTATGTTGACATGGCCACAGAGTCCCTAGTTTTTCTTGGCTGATACAACCTATGTATGCCTCCTTAGTAATAAAATAAACACAAAGCAATGTTTTACACTCATGAAAAATATATCTGCCACTGGAATTAGTCATGGGTCAACACACAGACACCTGAAAACTCCATTGCAGATATATATGTGATGCACATATATATGATTGGTGTGTATATATATACAGGGGTGAACAAAAGTAGACTTACAGTTGTAATGTAAATAAATAAAACAATAATTAATAATACAAGATAAACTATTTCACATACAACTGTAAATCTACTTTTGCCCACTCCCGTCTATATACACACATATAATACACAACACATATACATACACACACACACATATATATATACATACACAACTATAAATAAATAAATACATATACATATATATATATATACACCCAAACAACTTTTTTTTTTCCAATATCAGGAACAAATTGAAAGATTCACCCACTAACTTTTATGTGTTACCGGTGGGGTCCCTCGGCCTGGCCTGAGGGGATCGGACCAAAACCAGCTCTCCAACATCCCCCGAGGGGTCCTGGATTGTGAGAGGGCAGTCCTCTGGTGACACACCCCGGAATCAGGCTCCTTCCTCTCTTGTTCCAGATACATCACCTGAGAACCGCAGCTGCCAAGTCACCGCAGCTCGGCAGCTCCTGTGTTGAGCGTCTGCCCCTTGTTGGTCAGTGCACATCATAGCTACCAGTCAGAGCATCTGCCCCCTGGTGGTCATTGCGCATCATAGCTACCGGTCGGATGGTCGAATGGTCAGATGGTCGCTTAGGCTTTTATATATAGAGATAGTATTTATATAGCTCATCACCAAAATTCAATAAAATCTGCTTGTGCTTCAAGATAGTCAGGCAGAAATGTTAAGACAAAGAAAAATTGAGGATTCAAACATTTCTAGAAATAAGCCTTGGGGGGATCCTGGCTTTCTTCCTTGGATAGGAAGTGCTGGAAGTGAGGGTCCTTGAAAAATAGGCCTCTGCTCCACAGTACATGATGGAACCGTGCAATCTGTTTCTTTACCCTGGTGGCACTTAGTGGCAGAGATGCCAGGAGCCCACCATGGTTGCTGGGAAGCAGCTGCCCAGATTGTGCCTTTCCCAGCACTTCCCAGGCATCAACGTAGAGTCTCAAGTACTTGCCATAGGGATATGGGCAGAAGTGATGGAAGCCACCTCCAGGCCAGGCCCATAAGCATAGCCCAGGTGATCCTCCACCTTCTTTTTCCTGGTTGACTGGCTGGATTTTCATGTGGAGGGTGACCTTAGGGAACATGTATTGAATAAGATGGCACCTCTGCCAGGCTCAGTCTTGTAAATATGGTCTAGAAGAGAGCCTTCTCCCCACCTGTCTATGGGGCAAAGCCACCAAGATGTCAGCTTTTCATGGGATGGCACCCAGCACTGCTTCAGCTGTGCACATAGGCTGCAGCTTTGACAGAGGTCAGGACACTACCATCACTAGAGAAAGCTGGCTGAGTAGAGAGCAGTTCTCAAATGTCAGACTCTTTGGGGAGAGAGTTGTTTATGAATACAAATCTCCAGGCCTCACTCCCAGATCCTGATTCATTAGATCTGGGATGGGGCCCAGAAATAGGCATTTTCATCACTATTTTAGGTGATTTAAGTGCACATTTAGAGGAATACTGATAAAGTGAGTGGATTTGCAGAAATGACAACTTGGAGTCTGGGCTTGGAAATGGACAGCAGCTTGCATCCTGAGCCAACGTGAGCTGGATGAACTAGAAGTCAGTAAGTAAGTGGGAAAATGGTTAGAGAAAAGTTCCATACTGCAGCAATGAGTACTAACGCTCGGAGACCCATGGCCCTGCCACAGTTCAAGGAGGATGGGGCTCCCGAATAGGGCTGCAAAAATGGGGTGAAGACAAAAAAGATGCAGTTGACATGTAGAGAGCCAGGAGAGGATGGTTTCAGTGTAGACATTTGCAAACAGAAGCCCCTTTAAACTGGCATAATTCAATTAAAATAGATCACTCAAGGGAAGTGATGGTTTTGAGACAATGCTACTATCAACACCCATTCGCCTATCACAGAAGAACAACATGTGAAAAGTCAAGTGCTTAAAATGAATGTTTTTTTTTCCCCTTTCCAATACACTATCATATAAAAATGTTATAGGCCTAAATCCAAAGACTATTCCTGGATTGGATCTTTTCCAGTGCTCTAAATTTAAGCAGCTGGGATTCTGTAAGTACCAGCCTTTTCAACCTTCTGAAAGGTAGAATTTGCTCTTTAATGAAAAATCAGCATTTCACCTTAACCTAGAACAGACCATCTTTTCCCCTCAAAGAAACAAGGTCTTTTGGTTCTGTATAAGTAGCACAATTAAAAGAAAGATGGTAGCAAGCAGTGAAAGGACCAAAATATGCAAATCAACATGTGTAATACTCAGGACCATGAAAAATGTACCTCTATTCCTGGGGAACTACTGGTTATATCACAAATATGATAGGTATTATCACAACCAAGTTTTTATTGAGACCCAAATATCTGGTGAGAAGAGTATCTGAAAAAAGTGAATTTTTAGATAAGATTATAGCTCTGCTTAAATTAAATCATCACGCAATCATTGACGATTTCATTGGTCAGCAACAGCTTTCAGTAGTAGTATACAATGACATAGGATTTCCCTTTAGTCATGCTTCCTTTGGGAAATCAGGTACACTAGTTTAAAACATATTTGCTCTGTACTAGTGAAGTCAAACCCCAAGTGGAAAAAGCACAGTGGTGAACATGTTCTTAGAAATAGCAAATCAATTAGGGGTGCATCAATACTCTGAAAGCTGGTGCTCTTGTAGATTGATGGGTCCAGAGACCTAAGCATAACTGGCATTTGTGAAATAATACAGTACAGAACACAGGTGTCATGGTCCATGAGAAGATGCCTGATATCTTAAGTAAATTCAAAACCAAACGGAATAAACTGTTGAACAAAATAGATCCAGAGACATAGATGCATGGAACAGAGTGTCGAATCTCAGAGGGAAGGTGGGAGTGGATGGGAAGAGAACAACCAAAGAACTTGTATGCATATATGCATAACCCATGGACACAGACAATAGTGTAGTGAAGGCCTGGGGGAGGGGGAGGTGCTGAGTGTGGAGTGAATGGGGTCAATGGGGAAGGAAAGGGGATGTCTATAATACTTTCAACCATAAAGATAAATTAAATGACTAGATGAATAAATAAATAATTCACCACATTTAGTGTAGAACAAGTCAAACAGCTCTGACTAAATGATGCAAATAAGTCTTTCTAATAAATGTGACAGAACTGAAATAAAATAAAATAAAAATAAAAACCAAGCCATGGAGAGGAAGAGTTTCATGTGCTTGCAAATCTTCTATTGCATCATCCTTTTTAAAAATGTGGGGTAACAGTTCACAAAATATCTGACCTGAGTGGTTGGCTTTTTTGAAATATTATGTCTTGTAATTTACATGTTTGAAGCTGGTCATGAGGATTTCAAGAGGAGGTCATGCCCTCCCCGAGCTTATACCCCTTTTGTGTAAATGATTCAATTTGAGTGTGAATGTGTTCCTTTAGGAAAAATGGCCAGAGCATTTTCAATGTTACCAAATCCTTTGGCCGAAGTAATTTATTTGACACCACAATAGCCCCGCACAGTAGATGGTGGAACTGTATGGGTCGGGATGTCTTGCTTCTCATTTACAAATGAGGGAATTGAAACAAAGAGATTAAGTAAGCTGCTGAAACACCACTCCACTGAGCTAGCGGGACACTGTCAGTCAACCAAGCAAAACTGATGGTTGAAAGGGACCTCTGATTTATTATCTTAGTGAGTTACAGGACAATGAAATCATTCAAATTAAGAAATGTTTGCTGAGAAGCTACTCTGGCATTTCGGGTGAGACAAAGATGAGAAAGCATGACCTCTGCCACCACGAAGCTCACAGTTCTCTATGGGCTATAAACCAAAACTTACGGAGCAGGTACTCAGTGTCACAGCAGCTCAGCCCTGGAGAATGGTGGGTGGAGAGGCAGCAGTGAGGGGACAGCTAAGGTGGGGAGCAGATTCTGGCCCAGCAGCCTTTGGAATTTAATTCCGGCCACTCTCGGTGACCTGGCAGTGGGAGGATATCCTGACAAAGACTCTGCCTTGACTAACTTTAGTCAGGTTCCTATGAACTGTCCTGTCAACCAAACCTTGATGTTTAGACTTTCCTGTCCATCTTTGCAAAGCTCAAATTTAGCACAGATTTGCTAAGCCAGTTTTGCTAGAATCCCCCACCCTGGATGTCTAATCAACTTCTACATCTGATTAAATCCCTCATTCCCCAACACCCACTAAGTGATATGTGGTCACCTAGTTCTGCCTTCAGCAAAAATCCTATTAAGCCTGTTTAGCCAGAAATACCTCTTTATAGTTATTTTCCATTCCCTGACACCACCACTCCCCTTGGCTGGAAATCCCCACTTGTTCATGTTGTAATGCAGATTTGAGGTCAGTTCTGTACTGAGGTTTTCTCCTCCTTATTGCAATAGTTCCTGAATAAAATGTGTTCTCATTGCTGCAACTACTGTCAGGCTCTGGTTTTTTCTTAACAAAGTATTAGCAGAATATTTTCCAATCCAGATAAGCATAACATGAGATTAATGGGAAATAGAGTAAAACACAACAAGAACCATTAAATTAGTCATCAACATTAAGGTATGAAATACTTAAGTTGTTTATGAAAATTTTACACAAATCAGACCACTTTGAGAGCACCAGCTAAAGAGCATGTAGAAGATAGTTCAGAAACAATCAAAAGCATTAGAAGTCTGAGAATTGTTCTAGGTGGAAACTTTAATGGGTCAATGAGAGCAACAGTGTATTTTTAATTTTTCCAGAAAGTTTTTCTACTTGAAATGTGCCTGTGAATGGAAAAGCAAGAAGAAAACACCCAAGATACCAAATTAGAAACTTAAAAAAGGGACCCAATGCGATAAACACACACACACACACACACACACACACACACACACACACCCAGTTGTATAACATGTATAACATTTCAAGGATGAATTTTAAGCACATTCAAGTCTTGAGGCAGCAACACCTGCCTAATTCTGCTAAATCTTAATTTCTGATTTGACTTGAAGAACCTCTGAGAGGCAGGGGTAAACAAAGCTGATCGGAAGAGACTTTGAGACTCAAAGATGAGCTAAGAGATTTTCCTCCAAACTGGAGGAGACTGTGACAAATGGGAGATGCTCTGAGGAGGGTGAAGGTCAAATTTATTCTTGATCCTCCGCACCATGCAGAGTGGGGTTTCATTGCTTGGTTTGCTGCTAAAAAGCTTTTGGCAAAATGTATCTGTCTTAAGTCATTCTAATAGCTCACTCTACAGGGAAAAGCAGTTTGCTTTGCTAAAAAATATTTCTAAATCAGAATAATTAAGAAGTACTTTATTTCATGTCTATAGGAATGAATTATAATATTTTATGACACCTACTACTGGATAAGCAATTTACAGTATTCCCTGTTCATATGGGAATGAGGTTATGCTAAATAAGACTACTATGGTTTCATCATGTACTGGTGAGGAAATGGAAGATGCATTTAGAATAAAATACAATAACTATAGCAAAGCAGGGTGTACCTCTCCACTGATTTTCTTTTGAGCTTTAGAAAATTAGGAAGAAAATTATAGAATTTGGCTGTATGTTAGTTCTTTGGCTTATTAGGAGATGGTGGTATTAGTCTGATTCCCTGTGGAGAGAGAATGAAAGAAACAACTGATATGTGGTGAGTAGGATAAGAAATAAATTCACCCCAGAAACATTTACAGGTAGAGTATTAGATGTGCCTTGCTTGCTTGTTTTTCTGCCCAGCATCTCCTTGGTCAGCAACCCCTTTGTTATCCCCATAACACTCCTATCCTGTCTCTGAGGTCCAGGTAACCCTCCCTTACCTGCCTCTGGTAGCTTAGATGGATAGGCCTGACCTCAAAATACTCTGATTTCTAGTTTCAGAGGTGGACACATGGCTAAAGCTGAAGCAAACAGATCCTCCTTGGAAATTTTGCCAGAGCTTTTAGAAAGACATTCCCTTTTTTACCACTAGGTTGGTAGGTTGGTAGAATATAAAACTGTCAGTGCCGTCTTTACCACAAAAATTGATAAGGGTGGGAAGCATGCATAAGAATGAAGGGACTAGATCAGACAGAAGTGCCAAAGTACTGAAAAGCAAAGAGATAGGATCCTTCAGATATTTCTGGCCTATGAACCTAGCCTTGCATAAAAGTATAACTGTTCTTAGATTTTTCAGTTACACGGATAGTAGTTTTCCTTTGGATTTTGTTAACACAAGGTTAGGTTTTCTTATTTGCACAAAGATGGCTGCCTAATTGAATACTAATATATGGGTTAATAGGAACAATATTATTATTGCAATAATCATTTAACCCTGATCTCAGGAGTCACAAAGTTCTTCCTTGAGATATTCTTCTGAGGTGGCAAGGTATTGTTATGGGTTTTCTTAGTGAGGGATAGTGTAATCTAAGCTAGGCCCTTGTAATTTCAGAAAGTTTACCAGATACGTATATGCAGGTGCATTCTGCATTAAGAATATAAGTTATGATAACTTTTAATATTGTTCTGAATTAAGTGTCTCCCTCTTTTTGTAAAACAACTCTACCTCCCTGCTCAGTTTGCTCAGGTTTGGCCAAATGACTTGCTTTGGCCAATGAAACTTGAATGGGAGTGATGAGCCCCACATGTGAGCAGAACCTGTAGGAGCCACCACGTTGTAAGCTCTGGTTCTGTGTGTCTCACACATGCAGTACTCTATGGGATCACACAGTCGATTTGGTAGGTCTTTGGATGCTTTGTTGTTCTGATCTGACAGGTCTTCAGCTGCTCTGCCAAGAAAAGTATAAGTACCAGACAGGGACTGCTCTTTCAGCCTAGACTCCAGAATGAAGAAATTGTGAGAAGCAGAGTCAAAGCTAACTCACATCCGGTATATAATGTAAACAAGGAATAGCAGCTCATTGTAAGCTCCTGAGATTGAGGGTATACTTGTTACATCAGCAAAACCTAATAAACACTGACAGATACACCAGGCAGAGCAAAACCAAAAATTAAGAAAAAATGATTATTTACAGTTAATGGTTCATAGTACCAATGGGTGTATTCTTTAAAATGTAGGTTCCTCTGGTGCATTTATAATATTCAATTTACCAAAAAAAAATAATTTACGCAAGATGAAGGAAAACACTAGTTGCAGAATCCCTCCCCACCCCCAGTCCCGGATGCAATATAACCCCATTTTCTTCCCTGGTTATCTTTCCTGGGCTCTGGTTTTTCTGCATGTCTCACACCTACAGTCCTCCATGGGGTCACACTGCTGATTTGGTAGATATTTCCATGCATTGTTGTTCTAAGCTGACAGCTCCTCAGCTGCTCTGCCAACAAATGTCACAGAGAAGGCACTTGTCACAGCAGCACCTCCTTTGTAATAGCCTTTTGTGGTCATGTTGATGGACTGTGGAGTTCTTTGAACAGCTGTTCCCTATTGTCGCACATTGTACTCTGAGTGCTTTGCTTCCCTGATACCAGCCCCTACCTCTGGGGATAGTCCTCACGTGCCCTCTCACTTCCAAGGGCTTTGTGCTGCTTAGTGGGTCGCCACGTGTCACTTCGTGTATCCCAGAACCACACACAGAAAAATCACTCTTTGACTTCTCCCCTCTTTGATTTGTTCATCATGTGCAATTCTCTATGATCAGCTGTCACCATGCTCACTTTTATCTCTCTGATATCATGTTCTGGAGGCCCTACAGTAGTGTTAGCTTTGCTTTTTTTACCCTTTATTTATATCTTTGTCCAAACAAAGATGTGTCAGATAAAAATACAATGATGCCCTCCTTATCAGTTGCCAGATTTCTACAAATTTCAGCTATTGTGAAGTTGGACCACAGTAGGAAAGGGGACGAGGATGAAAGCTTATTATGTGCCTATTCTTCAGCTGGAAACCGTAGTGACTCAGAAGTAGATCTTTTCCCTATTTTGTACATGTAAGAATAAAACTAAGAAGGTTAAGTAATATGGCCAAGGTAATGAAGCTGGGATTCAATTATTTCCAACTGGCACTGAAGTTCCTTGGCTTTTTCTTAAATGAAGGAAAAATTCAGGCAACATAAAATTCATTATTTTAACCATTTTAAAGTATACAATTCAGTGGCTTTCAGTATATTTATAAGCTTGTGCAATCATCACCATAATCTGATTGCAGATCATTTTCATGAACTCCCCCCAAAAAATTGACATACCTATTAAACAGTCCCTCCCTATTACCCCCCTTCACCTCTCCTCAACAATTGGCAATATCTAGTTAGCCTTTTGTCCACATGGGTTTACCTATTATGGAAATTTCATAGAAATGGAATCATGCAATATGCAGTCTTTTGTGTTTGGCACCTTTCACTTAGCATAATGCTTCTAAGATTCACCTTTGTTGTAGCTATAAAGTAGCTTTTTAAAGCTTGAGGTCCCTTGCCCTGGTCTTGTGGCTCAGTTGGTTAGAGCACTGTCCCCATATGCCAGGGTTGGAGGTTTGATACAAGAAGCAACCAAAGAATGTATAAATAAGTGGAAAAACAAATTGATGTTTCCTTCTCTCTCTCCCTTTCTCTAAAATAAATTTAAAAAACTTTTCTTAAAGATGGATTTCTGATGTTCCTTGTTTTTTTAAAAAATAATAAAATGTGTGGTCTCTTGACACTGATTTTGACCCTTACCCTCATCCTCTCTGTCCATGTTTGACTTGTGCTCTGTGCAACAGCCCCTCTCCTTCCTAAGCCTCTCTCCTTCCTGGACATCACATGCACCTGAGGTTCTTCTTTTGCAAACCTCTTTGTAGGCTCATCTTTCTCTACCTGGTCCTTACATATTGATTTTTTCTAGGGTCCCAGCTGGGACACATTTCCCATCAGACTGTAGCTAGTCACTTTTTGAACGTGTACCTCTTTCCAAGGCTTCAGCTGCCATCGTATTCCAATCAGTTTTCATAGTGGTTACTTACTGGGTTGTCTTGCTCCCTTTCTTACCTTCCCACTATCTCCACATCTCTTGAGCTTGATCTTATCCTCCTTCCTCCATCCACATGGCTTGAAATTCTTAGAGCCAGATTCCTGTGACATGATTCTGCCAATTAATTGGTCAGGGGATAGGCATCTGACCTACACCAGACCAATCAGAAACCTTTCCTAAAAATGTATAATTGGAACCAAGCCTATCTAAAGTACATGAGGCTGATAGCTATCAGAGGTCATGCAGTCTGATAAACCAAGGAGAGGAGATTATATAAGTAGAGTGAGCCCTTAAAGCTCTGGTTTCAGTCTGTTCCTGGAGCTTGGCTATATCCCTGCCTTGGGATCTATATTCCCAAATATATCACAAGTTTACAATTTGCCTTTGACAACCCCACTCAGCTATTTGTGGCAGAGATTGGCTGGGTAATGGCTATGTCTTCTCCTCCTCAGGCACACAACTAAACTATTCCCAGCCTCTTCTCATAATTCCAGTCCCTTTGCATTCAACAACTAGTTCTTGTAAAAGAATGTGACTGGAGGTAAATCTTACTTCTGGGTTTGAATGCTTAGGAGTAAGTATGCTTTCTTCAATCTCTCTCTTCCCCCATAGAGTGCTGGACACTGCCAAGGTGACCGTGAAGGCACATGTTGAATATCTAAGGCCCTAAATGATTGTACAGAGCAAGTCACCATCCATCCCAATACCTACTGACCAAGAAAAACTTCTACGTGCTAAGCCCCTGAGATTTGGGATGTTGAGTTATAAAAGCTATAACTAGATTACTTACCCTGATTAATGTGTTGTCTCACAGCTAGATAGATCCAGAAACATGGAATCATGGAACAAACTGAGGAATCTCAGAGGGAAAAAGGGAGAGGGGATGGGAAAAGATTAACTAAGAACTTATATGCATATATGCATAACCCATGGACACAGACAATAGTGCCATAGCCTGGGGGTCAGGGTGTGGGGTAGAGGTGGTTAATGGGGGAAGAAAGAGGACATCTGTAATACTTTCAACAATAAAGAAAAACAAACACACACACACACAAAACAAACAAACAAACAAACAAAAAACAACATTTATAAACTTCCCTCTCTCTCCAGTGCCCCTTATCTTAGTGACTGGTTCTAAGTTGGGAAAACCAGTCTTTCCTCTGGTGTTCCTCCTTTACCCCCACCCTACTACCATACTCACAACACTTCTGACACAAGGTGTGTGGGGGTTCTGCCCACCAAACAATTCTCTGTAACCTGCTGGTGTCCTACAATAGAAATCAGTTCTGACACTATCTACCTAGAGGTGGTGTCAGATCGCCGCCTATGGGGAGAGTAGGGCTCTCAGCCCTGCCTCCCTCATCAATAGCTCAGTGATGTAGAGCTATGTAAATACCAGAGTTGCAAGGGTGCTGTTTGGATCAGCTCTATGAAGCTTCCAGATGAACAAGATACTCTCCGTGAGGCATAGAAAGAATTAAGGGAAGGTGGCAAGCTGTCGCAGATCAATTTTCAACCCCCAGGCTCCTAAGATTTCTTGTAACAATGTCCTATTACAAATAGTGATAACTCATGTGCAGTGGTGCTAAACCCTAATCGGAAATTCTAGGGCTGCAAGCTGTAACTCCTGCTTTGCCATCGATTCCTGCATGTACCTCACTAAGCCACTCCACTTAACCTTGCTGAGGTGTAGGGTCTTATCTGTGAAAAATGACGGTGTCTGTGACATTCCTCATCAGGTTGTTGTGACAAATAAGCAATTAAAATAAGCTCTGAGTATATAATTACAGCTTAATATAGCCATGGTTATTTTCTATTCACACACCAAAAGGGAATACACACATATATTACATTGCATGGGAAGAAAAAAGACTTCTTAGAATTATTCTCAGATGAAATGATCAGATATAGAGGTTAGGGTGTATACTAACTATACCCTTAGTAATTCATTTTTATGGACAAACTCCATAGTATTTATTTCTTTGTAATTTATTTATTCATTCATTTGGCAGGGTTGACCCTGCTGGCACTGGAGAGAAAAAGATGAAAGAGAGGTGGTGTTTTCTCTAAGGAGAAGAAACATGAGGACAGTTGTAATCCTAAACGGAGTGTAGGCAGAGATTTATGTAAGGTAGTGCAGGCACGCAGGAAGACGAAGCACATTTCCTGTGTGAATGAGGCAAATGTGTGAATCTCAGCATACCACCAAGTTTTTTAAGAAGAGCCTCCTTCTTTTCCCATCTCTGACAGGCCTGCGTTCTGTAATTTTCATACACTATTTTTCATGTCTTATGCGTACCCCAGGAAGAAAATATTTTTATTAGCCTCATTTTTCAGATGAGGAAAAATAGCCTCAGAGAGGTTAGATAACTTCCCTGATGTCACACAGCTAATGAATGGCAGAGCTAGATATCAAATCTAGGTTTCTTTCTTAATAACTGTACACTATTTCTTTCACAACAAGCTGTGTTTAACAGACAGACTTCTAAAGGTAGAAAATGTCTGTCTTTCGTGTTTCAGCTTTAAGCAGCCCCATAATAATTTTCATGATGATATATTTTCTGTTTATAAAAATATAGATAATCCAGGAAAAGTGCTGCATACAAGTAAAAAATGCTCGACATTATTATCACTCTGATGCCAAGAATTTGTGAGAATATGTAACTTGCAAAAGCCAAATTTAATTATGAAAGAACATAATATAAATGTTATCATTTTTATTTATTTATTTATTTATTTTACCATGTCTTAGAAAGGCTTTTCAAAGAACCACAAACATATTAGAAATAAATCTTACTTTTGAGCTATAGAAACATCACTGATATCTACCTGGTGCTATATCTTAAGACAGACTCCATGTAAAGGCCTAATTGAAACTTATGTTCCCACTGACTAAGCTATTGACAAGAGATCATTTACCATTGTTCTGTAGCAGGAGCACAGCTTCTTGCTTACCTGGCCAGCTGGCTGGGGATTGTATGCCATTGTTCAAAAGGGATGATTTGCACAGCTAGAACTGAGGACATGAGAGAATCACAAATGGCTAGAGTTTGGAGGGCTCTCAGAGGACATGTAGTTCAAAGCTCTTCGTTTAAGGCAAGGTGCAGAGGCCTGGAATGGTCAAGTGAGTTGCCCAGTGTCACACAATTCACTACTGGTGGATCTCAGGGGAGAGTTCAGACCACCTGAGTCCCTCACTAGCATCTCTGTACTGGGTTGAGTAGTGTCTCCCCAGAAGTCATGCCCACCCAGAACCTCGGAATGTGACCTTAATTTGGAAATAAAGTCTTTGCAGATGTAATGTAAGATGAGGTCGTACTGGATGAGGGTAGGCCCTCTTCCAATGATGGGTATCATTATAAGAACCGAAACAGCCGAAACCGGTTTGGCTCAGTGGATAGAGCGTTGGCCTGCGGACTCAAGGGTCCCGGGTTCGATTCCGGTCAAGGGCATGTAACTTGGTTGCGGGCACATCCCCAGTGGGAGGTGTGCAGGAGGCAGCTGATCGATGTTTCTCTCTCATCGATGTTTCTAGCTCTCTATCCCTCTCCCTTCCTCTCTGTAAAATATCAATAAAATATATTAAAAAAAAAAAAAAAGAACCGAAACAGATACATAGGGGAAAAGGCTTTGGAGGCAGAAATTGAAGTGATGTATCTATGGAGCCAAGGAACCCTAACGATTGCCTTTAACTGCCAGAAGCTAGAAGAGGCAAGGGAGAATTCTTCCTGGAGCTTCTCATGGTAGCATGGCCCTGCCAAACACCTCGATTTCAAACGTCCAGCCTCCAAAACTATGAGAGAATACATTTCTGTTGTTTTAAGCCACCCAGTTTGTGGTTCTTTGTCATGGCAGTACAAGGCAATGAACACAATCTCTTCTGCTGACCCAAGGCTCATCTTGGGCATTCTCCTTTCTAAAGAAAGACCCCAAAGTGTGCTGCCACTACCAGCAGGTTAAAAGTCCTACCCTCAAAAATGAAGGACAGCATCTTGCTCTGTAATCTGAGCAGCCCTCCCACTTACACCTGACAAACACACTTAGAGCTGTTTTTGTTCCAATTAACTGTAAGTCACCTTAAATCTCATCATAGGAAGCAGTGATCTATTTAAATGGAATGTAAATAGATCACTTGCTGCTTGCTTTTTTATCAAACAGAAGCAAAATGTGGAGAAATTACACCCTAGTTATTGTGGGTCTTGAAATCTACAATTGTTAATACAACATGGATTATTGGAGGTCAGTATAAGAGAAATACTGATATTTGAGCAGTATATTCCCACAGAATTGAGGGGCACATTGAAATTTTAACACCCCCCTCCCTTTTTTCTTTGGCAAATAGATCATTCCAATGTTTACTATGCTCATTGAACTTGAAAGTCTAACAGGGGGGAAAAAAGGTTGATTCATTAACTCAGATTACTGTATAATGGTTTCTCAGAGTCTAAACTCATCTGCAGCTCTCCATTGATTTGCCTTGGACATTGTAGCTATTATAGCCCGTTACTCTTTGCTCTCAGTCTCCAGCTACACAGGAGTAAGGTAGGGTTGAAAGCTCAGGCTCTGAGACCAGAAATGCCATTTTAGACCGTAGCACTCTGGTTTTGTTTACATGACACACAGCCAGTCAATTAGAACTTCATATTGCAACCTTCCATCACTCTTACAATAGGGAGGTGAGGAGAAAGAGAGTATATTGATTTCAAGTGTCCTGCTGTGCACTGATGACTGTGAACAAAGGAGACAGAGGGGAGAGGGTAGATGCTCTGCTGTCGGGAGTGGGCTGAAAGACTGAGCACAAGTACTTTTAGTGCAAATGGTCTTTTGATACTTGCCCCTAGAATGGGCAAGTGCTCAAGAATTCAGGATGATAGGTTTTAGGGAGAAATAGGGAAAAAAAGTCGAACTGGCCATCAGGTAGACTAAAATCAATGTTGAGTGAACATTCTTAGTTATCTTATTTTTCTACCAGTTTGGAACCACAGGCAGACATAGTTATTGCTTCTGTGTAGGAGAGCATGGAGGGAGATAAGGCAAAAATTTTCTTTAACCTGTTGCTGGGCTCAGTGATAGGGGATGCCTTTCATCTTCAGTAAGGGGTGGTGAAAAAAAGAAATTGAGCTCCATGTTTTAGAAGGAAGCTGGTCTACTTTTCTTCTCCTTTGAAGTCCATATTTAGCTTTATTAGAACTTTAACACATCTATTACATAGAGGACATGAGAGAATCACAAATGGTTTCTGGTGTTGATAAACATGAGGGGAATCAAGGTGTAAGGCCAATCTACATTTTTCTTAACATTATGAGTACACAGAGCCTACTTGACTATTTGTGTTAGTTATTCTGCCATGCTTTACATGTCCACGTAAGTTTTCTCAATGTTTCCATTGTCAGTACCCCAGACTGTGGTATTATTTGCCCTTTTATAGAATGTGTGCTGTAAACTAAGAAGTTGGTTTGCTCTTAGCCATGTCGTCCTCCCCCATTTAGTGTGTTATTTTTCTTATATTGAATATTTCTGTACCTTGTGAACCAAGCACGTTAAAAAAAAAGTTATGCAAGGCACTGGTAGCTGGCAAGAGTTTTATCTTGCAAAAACATGGTAATGAAGACATGTGTTGCTTTTAATTTCAAGAAGGCAACAAGGTCTTTATGATACCTTTCAAAGAAAGTAAATTTGAAAGTACCAGTGTCATTGTTTCCCAGAATTAAAATTCAAGTCAATATTTTTGATATTTGCAATAGAGTTTGTTTAATATCGGGACTATATATGTAGTTTGTTAAAATTTAAAAGCCAGCATCTCAAGGTATGTCAGATATCAAACTATTATTTGTGATGATTTTCAAATATACCATTGTATCAGTTGTTTATTGCTGCATAACAAAACACCTCAAGGCCTAGTAGCTTCAAAGAGCGGTGATTTATTATTTCTCATGTTCTGTGGGTTGACTGGGCAATAGGCCTCTCCTGAGTTCGCTCACAAGGCTCAGGCAGCTGTCAGCTCAGATGGTACTGGAAAGTCTAAAAATAGCCTCATTCACAAGTCTGAGATCCTGGTGCTGGCTGTCAGCTGGATTTTTTCTCTAGGTGGTCTCTCAAATTCGGTAGACTAGCTGGCCTCCTCACAGGATGGTGGGAGTGTTGCAAGAAGATGGAAATAGCTTGAGGTCCCTGAAGATTTAGCCTCAGAAGTCTCACAACATCATTTCTGCTGTATTCTCTGGGTCAAAGCAATTCCTAAGGTCAACTCAGATTCAAGGGGTAGAGAAATGGACTCCACCCCTGTTTAGTGGGAGGATGAGAGTCACATTGCAAAGAGATGTGCACAGAGGGAGGACATTGGGGATATTATTGTGCACCCCTATCATCATTTTCTAAGCTGGTTTCTTCTTTGGGAGTTTGTACTTCTCTCTGTCCCAATAGCCTTCTTCCTACCTGGCCAAGTACTCTGTGTGTGGTTATAAGATCGAATAAATCACTTGATTATCCTGTAGCAAAGACTGCTGGTTGTCCTTCAAAATCCATTCCTTTCTTTCTCATCAGAAATAAATTTTCCTGTTTTTTATTTGTTTGTTTGCTTTTTGTACATTTATTTTTTAGCTGGGTACATAAACTTCTGGGTCTCCAACCCCAAGTAATGCTACACCAGCCCTGAACTGATTTCTTCTAGGTTTCCTAAATGTCAAAGAGAAAAATACATTTCTAAGTTGTCTGAGCACTATTCCTTGGGTTTCTCTAATATTCACAGAGAAACCTGAATGCTAACACATCTCCCTGTGTTTTATAATTAGAGAGCCCTTCAGAATGTACTGAACCCATCATCAAGTTGTTTATTCCTCTTCTGATATCATACATGGACGAAAACTTAATTATCTTCTTCCTTGCCTTTAGTCAACCATAACTTTAAATATCACCAAAAAATCAGTGACTTTTGTATTTTTCTAGTTTTGTTAACTCAATTTATCTGTCTCTTTTATTAACATAGAAAATCAGGAGCTAGTCATTATTTTTAAAAATACTAAAACATAGAAACTAATAAAATTTAATTGGATCTAATGTTCCTACGGTTGGTTCTACTTTAATGTAATAAAAATTTAAGAACAGCCAATTTCTTGAGAAAGTAAACCCTTTAATGGGCTTTATATTTTTGATTACTTCTTTTTGGTGGTTGCAAAAAGAAATTATATGATAAACACAGTGACTATAACAACAAAGAAAAATGTTATAGACAATGTAAAGTAAAACAGTAAAATATATTGTTGGTATACTGTGAATATACCAGTAAAAGAGAGTAGAAAGGGAAGTTTGCTCCCTCAGTTTTAAATGACATGATATCATAAGGACAAGGTGAGTTTGAGATGAGCTCACCCATGTGGACAATTTACTAAGGGAGTAACCTGCTCCATGATTTAGGGCTCCGTTGTAAGATCAAGGACATTAGAGACTTTCCAATAGTGCGTCAGAGTGGGGAAACGATATTGCTAAAGACACTTTTGTGGAAATAGCTATTCCACACCTGAGTCCCCACACCTCACTTAGGAAGAGGGATATGTGGTGGTAGCAGTTCCTGACTCTGAGCCTAACAAGGGGCCCAATTAAGAGCTCTGGGATGTTTTCTACATTTGAGGGGAGGGTATAAAAGACTGATGCCTGATTTATGCCTGAGAAAACTAAGGTGGCTTAGAGATTAGGAACTGGGAAATAATGAAGGCAAGTGAATGGCTGGCCTACTCCTTTTGTGTCAGAACCCAGAGAGAGCAGCTGCCTGGAGGTGTTGCCATAGGAAGAGGGGCTTGAGTACCTCCCACTGCACAGCATGGGTTACATAAGCAAGTGAACCCAAGTGGAGCTGTCTGGGCAAGAAGAACTCAGTGGAAACCGAAGTTTGGGAGTGGGTGGAGGAGGTAAGCACTGGAAAAGCACATAGCGGCAGGAACACACCTTCTTACCCATTCCTGACTCCATAATGAAGAGAGAGAAGTGGAGGTTTGATATTAAATCAGGTTTGATATTAAATCAGATGAGATATTCTAATCAATGAACTGAAACTATGTTTTTCACTTTAAGTGCTCAGTGCTCTGCCTGAGTTTTTACCTAAGAGCTGGGAAAGGTAACTTCCACCAAAGAAGCTTTAAAAAAAAGCAAGAGTAAAAAATGAAGTTGCATTTGTTCATAATCCATGTTAGCCTTGATCAATAAACTAAATACATGAAGAACATTCTCTGAACAACAGTGACATTTTAAAATAGCTGTTTCCTAAACTGCCCAACAAAGAAAAACCCAGGACCAGATGGTGACACTGGAGACTTCTACCAAACATATAAAAAATAATTAACACAGTCTTTCTCAAACTCGTCCAAAATACTGAAGAGGCGGGAACACTGCCAAACTCATTTTGTGAGGACAGCACTACCCTGATACCAAAGCTAGACAAAGGCACAACAAGAGAAGAAAGCCACAGACCAATATTCCTGATGAATATACATTCAAAATATAGATAAAAACTCTTAACAAAGTACTAACACAATAAAAAGGATCATATATCATGGCCAAGTATGATTTATCCCAGGGATGCAAGACTGATTCAACAGCCGAAACCAGTTTGGCTCAGTGGATAGAGCGTCGGCCTGCGGACTCAAGGGTCCCGGGTTCGATTCCGGTCAAGGGCATGTACCTTGGTTGCGGGCACATCCCCAGTGGGGGGTGTGCAGGAGGCAGCTGATCGATGTTTCTCTCTCATCGATGTTTCTGACTTTCTATCCCTCTCCCTTCCTCTCTGTGGAATATCAATAAAATATATTAAAAAAAAAAAAAAAAGACTGATTCAACATATAAAAACCAATTAATGTGATACAGCATATTAACAGAATAAAAGATAATAATCACATGATCATCTTAATAGATGCAGAAAAAGTGTTTGACAAAATTCAACATACTTTCATGATGAAAAACTAGGAAAAGTCTTAACATCTTAAAGACGATATCTATAAAGCCCACAACTAACATCATATTTAACAGTAAAAACTAAAGCTATTTCTCTAAGATGAGGGATAAGAAAAGGATGCCCACTCTCACTATATCTTTTATGCAACATAGAATTGGAAGTTCTCCCCAGAGCAATTAGTCAAGAAGAAATAAAAGACATCCAAATCAAAAAGTAGTAAAATTGTCTCTGTTTTCAGAAAACCCCCAAGATCTCATTAAAAATTGTTAGAACTAATAAATTCAGTAAAGTGGTAGAAAAAAAATTGGCATAAAAATTTATTTACATTTCTATACACTATCATCCAACTATTTTAAAAGGGAAATAGGGAAAACAATCTCATTTACCATAGTACCAAAAAAAAAATAAAGTGATTAAGAATAAATTTAATGATGGAGATGAAAGACTTGTATACTGAAAACTATAAAACTTTAATGAAAGAAATTAAACAAGACAAAAACATATGTGAAAATCTCATGTTCATGGATTAGAAGATGTAATATTGTTAAAATGTTTATACTATTCAAAGCAATCTTTTTTTATAGGGTTCAATGCAATCCTTATCAAAATCCAAAGGATATTTTTCATAGAAATAGAAAAACAATTCTAAAATTCACATGGAACTATTAAAGACCATGAATAGCCAAATCAATCTTGAGAAAGAAGAAAAAAGCTGGAGACATAACACATTCTGATTTCAAACTATATTACAAAGCTACAGCAATCAAAACAGTATGGTATTAGCATAAAGACAAAAATATAGACCAATGGAACAGCATAGGGATCCCAGAAACAAATCTAAGAATATACTGTCAATTAATCTTCAAGAGTGCCAAGAATATACAACGGGGACAGGATAGTTTCTTCAACAAATGGTGTTGAAAACAGTTAATATCCACATGCAATGAAATTGGACCCTTATCTTACACAAATCAACTAAAATTGGATTAAAAACTTACATATTGCACCCAAATGTAAATATGAAAACAGAAAAATAACTTCATGGCATTCATCTTGCCAATACTTTATGAATATGACACCAAAAGAATAGGAAATCAAAACCAAATAAACAAGAGGGGCTGCATCAAACTAAAAAGCTTCTGCCCAGAAAGAAAAAAAAAAATCAACAGAGTGAAAAGCCAATCTGTGGAATGGAAGAAAATATTTGTAAATCATATATCTAACAAGGGATTAATCTCTAAAATATATAAGAAACTTCAACAACTCAATAGTGAAAAAATCTAGGAACCTGATTTAAAAATGGCCTAAGGACTCAAATAGACATTTTTTCCAAAGAAGATGTACAACTATCCACTGGATTATGAAAAAAACTCAGTGTCATTAATCATCAGGGAAAGCAAATCAAAACCACAATGAGATGTCACCTCACACCTGTCAGGATGGCTATTATATTAAAAAAAAAAGACAAGTGTTGGAAGGGAAGTGGAAAAATTGGAACCTTTGTATACTGTTGGTGTAAAATGGTATATCTGCTATGGGATACAATATAAAGTTTCCTCAAAAATTAAAAATAGAACTGCCATATGATCCAGCACTCCTACCGTATGGATATTTATCCAGACAAATTGAAATCAGGATCTCAAAGAGATATTAGCATTCCTGTGTTCATGGCAGCACTATTTACAATAGCCAAGATGTAGAAACAACTTAAATGTCTTTCAACAGAAGGGTGTTAAGAAAAATATGCCGTATACATATAATGGAATACTATTCAGCCTTAGAAAACAAGGAAAGTCTTCAATATGCAATAACATAAATGAAACTTGAGGACACATGCTAAATGACATAAACTAGCCGCAGAAAGACAAATACTGCATGATTCTACTTATATGATGTATATAAAATAGTCAAATTCATAGCATCAAATAGTAGGTTGGTGCTTGCTAAGGGCCTGGGGGAAGGGGAAATGAGAAATTACTAATCAAGGGACAAAGTTTCATTCAGGCAAGATGAAAAAGCTGTAGAGATCTTGACATTGTCTCTATAGTCAACACTGAAGTATTCACATACAAAAATTTGTTGAGACTAGATTGCATATTAAGTGTTCTTACCACAATAAACTAAGATAATAAAACATGTATATAAGAAAAGTGAGAAAACAAGCAAACAAAATCCCTAAAACAAATCACCGCTGGGGAATAGCCTAAATACTTCCTTTAATATTACAAAGGTATATAGTCTAAGAATGAATGAAACTCAAGGAAAGAGGAGGCCTTGCATTGTACACTCAGCATAACCCAGGGATGAAAAGCCAGCCTGCCTAGATACAAAGACTGCCACATCATTTATTAGTTGTGTGATTTTAGGTAAGGCACTTAATATTTTAAGCCTTTGAGTCCTCAGCTGTAAAAGGGGGCGGGGGGATGAATCATAGCTGTCGCATTAGCTTGTTGAGGATTAAATGAGCTCATCCATAAAGAATTAAGTACTCTACACAAGTTAGCTGTTGTTTTTGTTAGGGTTCCAGGGGCAGTCATGAAACAAATCAGGACTGGCCCCTTTCCGGAGGCTGTGGTCAAAGGAGCAAAGGATATATATCTTATAAATCAAGGCAGTGCTACAAATCTCTTCCCCAAGGGTTTGTGCCAGAGAAACAAGTCCTTATTAGAGATGAACCAGGAATGACCCTCTGCATAGCTCTCAAGGCTTGCCTGCTATATGAATGCATGGCCATGGATTCCAGGAACTTACTGGGTTGAAGGAGAAAATATCACGGCCCCTTCCATTCCTTGGTTATTTTCCAACATTGTTATAGGATGGTAAGGACTCAATTCACAGCCTTATTAAAGAGTGGAGTGTTCACACAAATGCATTTTCTGATAATTGAGACATTTATTTCCACCTTACATATATACTTTATGGATATGACACCTCCAGCTAACATATATATATGTATGCATTCCTGATGTTTTAGTTCTTTTGAAGGGGTGATATTAGCTAGAGTTGTCATATAGCTTTAGCAGATGGAAGAAAAAAATTAACATAGGCAACCTTTTTCTTTTTGCCTCTTTAGAAGTTTTTATTTTATCACAGTGTAAAAGCCAGCCTGTCTAGGTATAGAGTTCTCAAAGGGGCTTAGGGGAAGTTAATCAATGCCCTCGGACACGGAGAGATCACCTTGGTTCTAGCTACATAACCAGTTGACAAAATAAATGTTTGCAGTTCAGCTTTCCTTACTGAGTTTCCACACTGTTAATAAGTAGATAAATATAAAAATACTTCAATAGCTCAAAAGGAAAAAGAGAAAGAGAGCATGAAAAAGGCAGGGGAAAATGTGATTTCTCTTCCAAATCTGCTGAATAAATATAATTATGGATGTAACGAGGCCACCTTCAGGTTTTAATCACTGTGTCCCTACTACCTAATAATTTTCTATTCAGCACCTGCTGTCAGATACCTCTCAGGTTGGGTGGCACTAGCTCACCAGGTAACAAGTCATTTCTTTAGTTGAAGCCTCTGGTGTAGCAGAGCATGAGAGGTGGGAAAAATTAGATGCACTTTGTCAAAAGAAAAAACTAGCAAAACACCAAAAAACCTCTTTTCATTAAAATTTGGCATTTGATGCCCTGATCTGTAACCAAATGAGTGTTTTTACAATTGCTATGCTGTATGGAAACTATGATTTTGACCAGAATGTCGATATGTGATCTATAGTTTCACACTGGATGTTAAAAACTACGTAAGCTAGCAGTTGGAACGTGCATGATTTTGTTCTGAATATATATCATTGAAAATATTGATTTAAATGGTACAGCATGTGCTTTTTGTACCAAACTTCTCTGCATACGGGCTGCAGTATATTTCCTTAAATATACAAATATATTAGCTATCAAGCAGAAGATTGCTTTCTGTGAGTGTGAGAATTATTATCACACTAAGAAAGAAGAAAGAGGGATCTTATCATGTCCTGAATAATACATGAAAAAAAAATGGAGAAATCTCCTGAGGAAAAAAGAGAGAAAGAAACAATAAGAACATGTGTATTTAACTGCTCTGTTCTATATTCATGCATTCAGTTTTCAATAATATTCTGGCTAGTTTATGTGTGAGATGACAGACTGATTTTCCTGGGCTGGGGGTGGGGGGTCAGGAGGTCAGATTCAACTTCTTGCTTTGCCAGTATCAATGTGACCTTGAGCAAGTCCTTTAGCCTGCTTTGCAATCAGTTACTTCTCTGCCACAGGACTCTTCTAACGGTCAGCAATCACAGTCACATTTGGTCTATAGATACTTTTGTTTACTTGCATTATGTTTTAAAATTTTTCTGACTCAGCATTAAAAAATGGGGAAATGTCACTGAAAAAAACAGATTTCTGGCCTCCATTATACAACTGTTAGATTAATACCAGTCTCACATTCCTATATGGCAACAATTGACCAGAGCAGAATGGTGATTCATTCAACATGGCATGTCTTTCTCCCCATTTGTCTCAGTCTCCACCATTCCCTATTCTCTTCCCCAAACTAGGACTAATGTTCATTCCACTTATTATGAGTATTGTTGATTTTCTTACAGTATGGCTATATTTTTCAGTGTCTTTATCTAAAGAGGAAAAAAGTTAAAAGTCTAAGCTACCTGGGTTTCTTGGTATGCTAACAAAGAGCATCCATGTGTCCAGGTTGAAAGAATACATGACTTCACTTATTTATGTTACTTACCTGACCTCTCTAGGAATTCAAATTTTTCGCGCCTGGTCCATTTGTGCAATCAATGCTACAGTTCTATATTTTTATGTAGAAATTTCTCAACATATGCCTCCTTTTTAATGTTCCATGGTATTCTTTGGCAAGATGTCTGGGTCTAACAGCCAGAGGAAAGGCTTTTATACATGCAAGGTAAACCTTCCAGAAGAGGGGCTCTGGCGGCCAGGTAGGTAGCTTGCTGAACAGCAGTAAGAAAACTGCATGAATAAGGGGCCTTGCTGAGGCAACTGTGTGCTAAAGAGAGTGGTTTTCCCAAATCAGACTTTCATTTATCCCCGTATCTTTTCATTTCCATGATAAACCAAATGGATTTCTGTGCTGCTTGGCATTGCATTGAAATTTTTTGCTTGTTTGTTTTTTGTGTGGTGTTTGGGCACACCAGCAGGGTGGGAAGCAGAAGAAGCAAGTCTGAGATAAATAACACTTCATACCCTTTCTTATAATAGGCGCAATAAATTGCCAGCATTTATGTGCCAGGTGCTAGGCAAAGCATTTTACATATGTTCTCTCATTTTATCCTCATAATTACTTTATGAAGAATGTATTATTTTTCCCAATTCCCATGAGCAGTCTAAGATGCTGGGAAGTTATATAGCTAGTTCAAGGTCACACAAGTAGCATCAGAGAGTTAGTTTCTCTATTGCCATAGGCTTTGCTCAAAACCACTTCACTTTATTGTACAATGGTCTTAATGGTTTTGACAAAGAAAGATGAGGAAACAAAATGAATGCTTTACTTATGCAATAATAGAACTTATTTCCCCCCTCAAATGTTGTACTATTTTCTACAAACATGCATTTGTGTTCCTATAACTCACATTTGACAACACATTGAATTCTCACAACAGACTCAGGAGGTAGGCAGGGCACATCTAATTAACCTCATTTTGCAAGTGATAAAACCAAGTCCTATAGAGATGAAGTGACTTGCTCAGGGTCATACTTCTAATGGAATTGAACTACAATCTTCTTATGCCACATCCTCATCACTTCTTAGCCTATCATGCTGCCTCCTTTCTTTTAGGCTAGTTGGTAGGCTTCTAAGTATGTATGCAAGAGAAAAGTATCTTACAAAGTGAGGAATAATGATCTGCCTTCCCTGCAAGGAGTAAAAAATTTTCTTCTTGCCCAGCTGGCATGGCTCAGTGGTTGAGCATCGACCTATGAACCAGGAGGTCACGGTTCAATTTCTGGTCAGGGCACCTGCCCTGGTTGTGGGCTCAATCCCCAGTGTGGGGCATGCAGAAGGCAGCTGACCAATGATTCTTTCTCATCATTGATGTTTCTCTCTCTCCTTCTCCCTTACTCTCTGAAATCAATAAAAATTGTATTAATTTTTTTTCTTCTTTCTCATTTTTTAAATTTTAG
Organism: Plecotus auritus; assembly: GCF_963455305.1. Classification (NCBI taxonomy): domain Eukaryota; kingdom Metazoa; phylum Chordata; class Mammalia; order Chiroptera; family Vespertilionidae; genus Plecotus; species Plecotus auritus. The sequence goes on along the minus strand of NC_137776.1, from coordinate 20,007,093 downwards.
TGTTGAAGTATGGATATAACAAAACAAGAATGTTATTAGAAATTGGGTTATACTGATAACAGCAATGTGTTAATTTTAAACCCACAGACTCCTCTATCTCTTATGAATAAATTTTTTAGACTGACATGATATCTTTGAGAAGTGTCTGTAATGTTAAAGTTCTTTCCTCACAGTTTCAATGAACCTGTGTATAATTGATCTCACCCAGACATGCGTTAATGAGACCAAGGTAACCATTTAGCTTTGCTCATGTCCATAGATACAAATTGCTCCATAGCCTTGACCACATTTCCCAAGGTCATAGAACGACAAGAAGAGTGGTCCAATTTATTGGTACCACCAAAATTGTAAAATTTATTGCTTTAATTCCCAAACTCAGGACATCAGAAAACTGTGCATAAGCTCAGTCTATCTATCTATCTATCTATCTATCTATCTATCTATCTAATCTATATCTAGATGAATATTCACTGAGGAGGTGGCCTAAAAAATGCAGTAATTTCTCAAATTGTTCCACGAAATTCTATTAGATGTTCAGAAAAAACTATGGTGACATGGAACACTAGTCTATTGGAGATAGGACTGGTGTTCTAGTTCTCTTCAATCTATTGCCCGGTTTGAGGTTGTATTCTACACCAGGGTTCCTTGTATGGAAAGGTGGTTTTCACTCATCAGGTATGAGTGAACATGCATGATCATAATATGATTTGTATTAACACTTGTGTGGTCTTAGATTATCTATGATATGTTTGTCACTTTTATTGGCAAATACCTCTAGCTTTGGTGTATGGATACACAGACTTTTTATAGTAACTATTTTTAATTTCTTCATTGGAAAAATACCCCCCCACACACACTACTTTGTGACTCTAGTGGTATTGTCTCCATTTCCACCTTCAGGAGTGGAAGTGTGGCTCCAGCCTGTCCAACTAGGAATCACGTTCTTCCTTCCAGGGGTGTTGGTTCAGAAAACTGTTTATTCTCTACTCAGGCCAATTTGAGTTACACCAAATACTTATGGTAGATAAAAGGTCTATCCATCCCCCTATCCTCCACCAGACATAGACGGGCGAGGAATAAAGCCTGAACATTCTGATAGCCATCTTGTCACCATGAAGGGCCTCAAAATATAACCAACAAGAGAGATGCAGAACAGAGAAATGACAAAAAATGACAAGTCCTCCTATTGTATAAGTCCCTTGATACATTTAGGCCTAGAACCAGGTGCCCTTGGCTTTTTCAGATATGTGAAACTTTTTGGTTTAAGTTAAGTGAAGATGAGGTTTTGGTTTGTTTGTTTGTTTGTTTTTTGTCATTTGCAACTGAACTGGTCCTCACCAATGCAACCAGAAAAATGAGAAACTAAAGGTAGAGTGCAGAGCACACCTATTGTATTGGTCTGTTAAGTCCTATGAGTTCACTCATTGGCTGTGGGGAAAGAGCATGAGATTTGGACAGGAAATAGTGGTGAATATTGGTTTATATATAACTTTTCAGGCATGTAATCCAATGATAAGTTGCTAAGCCTCAGTCTCATTTGTAAAAGGATTGTTGAAAAAATTAAATGAGATTACATGTGTACAGTACTTAACCTAGCTGCCCAATAAAAGTCTATTTTATGGACAAATTACCTTTCACAGCTATACTTTTATCTAACTTACTCATCTTGCAGTGCATATAACAATGCCTACTTTACCCATTACTGTTTTAGTTCATTCATTTATTCATAGATTTTAGTCTCCAATAAGTTTCTATGAATAACCGTAGTCTTCTATTTAAATTACACATAATTATATACCCATGAGATGCAAAGTAAGAAGTCTGCAAGCTCTATGGGGGGGGGCAGGGGGCATGATTTAGGCTTTGAAACCTTTTTTCTTCCAACCTTTTTTTCTGGAAATATAATGTTAGAACATGACCCGTTTGGATAATGTCATCATCCTCATGTTGGAAAGATTATTGAGATATTCTTGCAAACAATTAAAATTACCAATAAATTATCAAAATAGTCTTTAAAAATCCTTGTGGAGAAAAATATTTTGTAACCAATAGGATACATTTCATTAAAACATGGCCTTAAGCCTAATTTTTAACCTAGTCTTAATCAGACCATGTCATGATTACCTGTCTCAATTGGGGGCTACAAACTGAAGTTCTGTTACTTCAGCTTACTTATTTTTTGAGAAACAATACTTTTTATTTTTCTACAGGGAGTCTTTCAAAATACTTTAGGCATTTGCTGTTAAAGTCCCTGAAACAACAGTGGAAGTCAATGTTTTCAATTTCTGAGAACAAAAAGAACAAGTCACAGATGCTATCATTTGCAATTAGATTATTCTTTACCTGCTGCTGTTTTAAGTAAAATTATATTAGCTAGGATAGTCAGAGGAATAGAGAGGGAAGTTGACTGAGAAATATCAAGTGGTGTGGGAGGGAAAAGAAGGAAACAAAGAAACACAGAGATTCTCAATTAAACTTTCCTATCTGCATCTTCTTAATTTCCTTGGCCCTAATCTTTAACTTGTTTTTATTCTTTTCCTAAATACTCACTTATCAGGTTTTTGTTTCTTAATGTGGGAGATGAGAGCAGAAAATAATACAACAATTTATTTGACCCCCCAATTCCTAATACTTTGCCAGTTCTCTACATAACCAGATACTAATGAAAAGCTATCAAATATTCACTAAATTACAAGCACATGCAATCTTTTCAGCTGTGTTCAAACTAGTGGACATAACAGTTCAAATATTCTGTAGTAGAAAAAGCATAAGGACCAATAGATTGCCCAATATTGTAATTAATTCCTACAATTAATTCTCTCTAATATGCTCAAAGTGACTTAAAGTTCTGTTTACTTTTCCCCCTCAGGCACTCTTTAAAAGATTTTTACTATAATTTTCTTTGAGCATATTGCAATGACAACTAATTGCTTCTTTGCTTGTTTTCTTGCTCAGATTTCCCTGAAAGTTGGGAGTTTCTTGACGACAGAGACTAATATTAGTCACCATTGTATTTCTAGCAGTTAGCATAATGCCTGGCAAATGGTGTATACTCAATAAATATGTGTTGAATAAGTGAAGAAGGGCAGTATATACTTGCTAAACTGAATTGAGCACAACCATGTTGATATTTTAATTTTATTGTGCTATTGGATATATTATCATGACAATAACAAAACACGCCATTAGAAAGATATAGATGCTAAAAAGGAGCTCTCATCAGCCATTTTCCAACATTTTACTAAAACATTTTGGGATTTTTTTTTTCTTCCAAGAAGTTATTTGAAATACATTTTCGTGTGTTTTCTGTTGTTTGTTTGTTTTTCAAAGTTGATCTGGGTGTTGTGTTTCCCAAACTTTTTAACATGCCAGATCTCCTAGTCTTCTTGAGTAAATTTTGCTATTAACATTCTAACTACACATTTTTACTTGTAGGTACACAAGTACTTGCAAAATCAAAAATAACCTTAAGAATCATTTGATTGGCACTCAACACCAAGAAGCATATAAAAACAAATTAAATTATATAAAATACTTGTCATAAAAATGTACAAGTATTTCTGTTAAATAAAAACAAACCGCTGAAACCGGTTTGGCTCAGTGGATAGAGTGTCGGCCTGAGGACTGAAGGGTCCCAGGTTTGATTCCGGTCAAGGGCACGTACCTTGGTTGCGGGCACATCCCCAGTGGGAGGTGTGCAGGAGGCAGCTGATCGATGTTTCTCTCTCATCGATGTTTCTAGCTCTCTATCCCTCTCCCTTCCTCTCTGTAAAATATCAATAAAATATATTTAAAAAACAAAACAAAACAAAACAAACAAAAAAACCAACAAATACCTTTGGGACAACACAGAGTATGTATTTATTTAGTTGAAAACATGGGCCCCCTGAAAGTGAGCAGAGCTGAGTTCTAGTCCTAGCTCCTTCTGCGGTAACCTTTTGAACAGTTCACGTTCACCTTCCAGGCTTGGGTTTTCTCCAAGTATAAAATAAGAGATTTCTATCAAATCATTTCCAAGGTCACTTTCAGTTTTAAAATTCTATTCTCCTATGATTTCCAATTTTATCTAGAAAATAATTTTGGGGGAAAAATTCATTTATAGAGCCTATAGTTCAACCCTTTTCTTAGAACTATATCTATTCTGTAACAGGTCCATACCTGTATGCATATTATCACCATAATGTTTTGCATATATTAATAGTTTATTTGAGGACTTGTGTGTAACATCATTTTCCCTTTGCATTTTTAAAAAGAGTCAAACCCTGTTTAAAGGTTGGCTGTAATTTCCCTGGATGCTTGAAGAATGCTGAGACATAGGGAAAATCAATTCTGTTTCTATTCTTTACAACTATGCTATAAAGAAAAATAATCATATCATGAGTATTCATTTGTACAGCCAAGATTCTATCTTAGGCCTTTCTTCAAAAGGAATGAAATAAAGTTTACATTTTGCTTAAATGTAGGAAATTTTAAATAGCTGAAATGAATGCAGAGCAGTTTTGGAAAATTTATTATTTTGTCCTAATGCCTTTCAAGGTGATGCTTTACTTCTAGTTATCCCTAAGGGAATATAGACATCTCAAATGCTATGTAGATTTTCTTTTCATGTTCTCAAATACAATATACCCATGATCCTTTAAAGAGTTTTTATTGAGGAAGTATGAATTTGAAGTGGACCCTCTTTTCATATCAGGATGAATTGACTGCATGGATCACATTGGAGCTAATTGGTTGCTTCCGACTATTTGACAGAGTTATTTGCACAATAGGTATGGAATGTTTTCTTAGGCTTATTTTATTTTGTGTATTTTTCATCATTGGTTGAATTCAACAGTAAAATACAATTATTTGATGTTTGTGACAGTCACAATGAGATAGAAGTTTAAAAATGATTAATTTTTATTCTAAAAATATTTATTAAATTTATTTATTTAAAATATTTAAACTAAGATCTGAGTGTCTTTCAATCAAAATAATATAAAATTTTGGTAATATTTTAAGTAAAAAAATGTAATGCTTTAATGAAGATTCAATGAATAATATTAATTTTTAAAAAGCTTGTATCTTCTGCCCTGGCTGGAGTGGCTCAGTTGGTTGGAGAATCTCCCCTAACACCAAAGATGGTGGGTTCAATTTCTGGCCAGGGCACAGCACATCCCTGGGTTGTGGATTCCATCCCTGGTCAAGTGTATGTGGAAGGCAACCAATCTCTCTCTCTCTCTCTCTCTCTCTCTCTCTCTCTCTCTCTATCTCTCTCTCTCTCTCTTCTCCCCCCTCTCTCTAAAATCAACTTTAAAAAAAGCTCATATCTTCAACATCCAAGAAGGGATTTATAAGTCTTAAGACAGCAATTATGTGCTGTGCTTGGTGGTTTGTCAAATGAACCAATTTCTTCCTGAGTCTTGCCTCTTTCTCTTCTACTGCACATTCTTGTTCTCAGTGTTTGTCATTAAACTGACTGATAAAATTAACCACTTTATAGTCTTTATATTTTATTACTTTTGTTCTTGCCATATAAATTTTCTTTCCCTGCTGAGCTAGAGAAAATCTCTTCTAAAATTCTACTAGTCAGCTAAATCTTTTAAGGTGGTAAGTTGGGAATGTTTTAATGTACTTAGCTGAAAAGCATAGTCAGAAAATGCATTATTAAATGTCATTTCTATTTTATGGTAAATAATAACCTCAGCACTATGAAAAGTACTAAGTGTTTGGAATCAGAAAAATCTGGATTTGAAAGGTAATTACATCATTAACTAGGTATTTGACACGTTATTTTATATCTCTAAACCTAAACATAAATGTTTGTATGTGGGACATGTATGTTGGCAGGTTAGAAGAGGCACTATTTTTGATGGGTTGAAAAGGTGTTTAGTGTACTTCAGATGATGCTGTATAGGGGGCTGATTACTTCACTCAGCTCAGGGACCGGACCATTGCCTTTGCTAGGAGTGAAAACAGAATTCAATTAAGTCTTTTTTTTTTTTTTTTACCATAATGCTGCATGAATTCTGACTTGAAAGGCTCCCATGTTCTCCTCTGCCCTGCAGCTTTAATCCTATGTTGCTTTTCTTTGTCATCTATCTCCATTCTTTTTTTAAAATTTATTTTTATGTAAGTATAGTTAGTATATAATCTTACATTGATTAGTATTGTGTGCACAATACAGTGATTCAATATTTTTATACCTTACAATGTAATCACCCCACTAATTCTAGTAACCATCTGTCACTGTGACAACATCACAGCATTATTGACTTCCCCTTCCCCTTTGTACCCATCCCCCACCCCCTCCTTTCTGGTCACCATCCCTTTGGTTCCTGTTTTTTTGAGTCTGTTGTTTGTGTTTAGATTCCACATAGAAGTGAAACCATATGGTATTTGTCTTTCTCTGCTAGATTTATTTCACTAAAGAAATCATCTAATCCAAACAGGCAGGACAAAGGATGCAAGACACCGAGAAGCCCACCCCATCAACACACGGCCTCAGTCCCTGCTGCTGTATGCGTTGCCCCTATTTGAAATTCCAACACAGAAAAAGATTTGGACACAACACTGCTGACTATTTTGTTATTTAACAACGCCAAAAACTGACTGGGCTTTGCCTTCCAGAAGGCAGGCGTCTTGCTTTATGGACCTCTCTGCAGAACCCATAAAAGTGACGGCGGGAGGAAGAGAGGACTCAGGCAGGGTTGGCTGTTCCCTGCCCTGACAAGCAGCAGCATTTGTGGCTGCTCTGAGCCATCACCTCATACAAATGAAGCTCATGGAAGCAACGTAAGTACTAGTATGTGTGCAGGAACTTCCCATTTCCCTTTTCTCAATTGAGGGGTATCCAACCATAAAGATGTTTCCAAAGAGGTTTAACATTTCTGATAGATTGATCTGAAGCAGCTCAGAGCTACATTAAGTATCAGAGGTGCTACTGCCAAGAGCTTCATTCCTAAGCCACAGCGATCCCTGGAGAGTTCCCCAGAAAAGATATCCCTTACAAGTTTCCTTTGTCCCTGTTTTATGCCATATTTCTGACTTTTTTCCAGCTGCACAATTGGGTTTCTAGAATTAAATATTATGCCCTGTACTCAGTTGTTCTCCCTCTGCTTCGTTACCAAGTCACATTTCCTGAATTTGTGTCATATCATGTTAAGTTCAGTTGATTTCACCAAACCCTGACAAATCACATATTCAATCAATGGCTTCCTTAAAAGTCCAATCCCAATTTTTAGATAAAATATATAATTAAGGATAACACTGACTAAAATATGACATTCATTTTGCACTAAAGTGACCCATACATTACATTATGTGGTTAAGTTAGTTCTTAAGAAACAGATGCTTTCTGGGTCCATGACAAGATTATGAAGCAGTAAAAGGTTAAGCTTGACTTGGTTATCCCGGCAATCATCCTGTTTCTTCTAAGTCACCTCAATATACCTTCCATCAGCATATGCACCACTATTCTTAGTGGCCAACTACAATTAGGAAATAAATCTTCTAATAGGCACCCCCTTCCCATTGCATGCTGCACCCTAGCCTCTCTATATGACTGACAACTCTTCTCTATGAAATAGAAGACTAGTATTTTTCAAGAGAGAACTTAAAATAACCCAGAGAATAAAATTTCCTATTTAATTACAGCTCTTCCAAAGGAACAATATGAGTGTTTGTTCATTCATTCATTTATTTAAAAATGTGCATGTATACGTACAACGTATTGTAGGTTGTGGGGATACAATAGTGAACAAAACAGACAAAAATCTTTGCCTGATGGAATTTATTATACTTGTGTGCAGAGGGGAGACAAGCAACTTAAATGTGTAAAATCTATATTATTTAGGTAATAGTAGGTGTGATGGAGAATGAAAAACAGGGAACAGAGTGGAAAGTGGTAGTTTTGAGTGTTACCTCATAGCTCCCAGAACTGTATGGGGATCAGAGTCCAGGAACTGACGTCTGAGGTTTCTGGTGGGGAGGGATGTCTGAGACCAGTAGGGAAAAATTATCCTAAATATCTCAAGTCCAAAAGTGAGGGTGAGGCTGTGACTGTTGGCTGAAGAGGTGCTAGGACTTTTTCAGGAACACCCGGAGTTCTGGGTCCTTTTTCCCCCCAGTGTCAAGGGAGGTAGAGGACCAAGAGGTTCCATCTTACCTGTAAGAAAGGGAATCTGGGAATCTGTGCCTGAGGGATGAGTCTGTTAGAGACTCTGGCTCCAGACCTCTGAAACTTTGAGGAAGATGGACTAATACCTTCCTCGAGGCCGTTCAGTCATCTTGCTCAAATGATTTTGAAGACATTCAGATTCAAAGGTCAAGGCACACTGTTTACATTGCAACTCTGGCTTTTGTCTAACTGCACAAGGTTTACATTAATTGGTGGGAATGAAAGGTGTGGGGGGTGGAACTGAGGGGACAGGGCTTGCTCTGCACCTCTATCTCTGGAAAGCCTGTACATCTCCATGGCGATGCTGAAGTGAGGTACAGTGAGGACAACTTCTTCATGTGTCTACATCAGAAAGGAGGCGTGGATGCAGCGAGACTCTGAGACTTGATATGTGCCTTCAACGTCAGCAGTGATCCCTTTGGGTGCCTCTGAGAGCTATGTGTGTGTCTGAGCATGCAAGGAAGAGCTGGGGGTCACAATAGACAGCGATTCCACACTTCTGAAACCAAGCAGTTGGTCTCTCCCATGGCCAATGACATAAGCCTCCCTTAAAGAGGTGGGATTATTTTTCGTAGTTCATGAATCTTGGCAAGACTGAATGCCTTGGCTTGCCAGTCAGATCTCACCTTGCTTAATTATTCCAAGAATCCAATCCAGCTCCCAAGGAACCTGCTCTTGATACCAATTGCCCTGTTAACTGCCATCTTTGGTTCACAGAGGTGTTCTATTTGAGATTACTGTATACAATCCTAAAAGTCAGCAATATTATACAAAAACATTATCGAAGAGAGGCTCAAAAGTAAAAGAGAAGGTGAAGTTAAGAATAGAAATGCATCGCCATTTCTGGAAGATATAGTCAACACTTTGCCAAGTTACTAGTTTTGAGCCAGACTACCTTGAGGTTATATGAACGTTTAGGAAGAAGATAATGAGTACATTCATACTTGTTACTCTTCCTCTGGTCTCTCAAGTGCCCTGTGGGGTGATAAGCTGAACAATAAAGTACTACACGGCACTTGAAGGAGTGAGTGCAACTATCGAATATGTCTGTTCCCATGGGAGTAAGTGTTTGCTTTGTGGGCGGACCAGACTGGACATTCCAATGCTTTCTGTAGGGAAAATACAGTCCCTAAGCTTTTCCTACACGTGGAGGAGGAAAAGAAAAAAAGTTCATGTTTTTGCATGTGTTGGCCTTCCTTTATTTTCTGAAGGACTGGGTAGTCCTGATAAGTGAAAAAGAGATGTGATTAGAAGGAAATGAATATGGCATTAATTTTCATTGTGTCAACATTGTACAATAATGCTTTTGAAATCTAATTTGCTGATGCATTAAGAAGGAATCCTGTTGGTTTAAGACAACATAAATATCAATATTTCCTTTCATATTTTGGAGGAAGCTCTATGGAAGTAATAGGAAATTATTGTTTGTGTCTCATTAAAATAGCTATTTATAATTATTCTGTTTTGACATCTACTTTATATGAATATGATAATTCTGACCTTCAGTTATGGAGTCAATAAAATGCAGATTTTGAAACTGCCTTTGATAGGATGTGCTTTCATCATGAACTATTTTCAGGGGCTCTGTAGAAAATGAATATGTTGCCAGAAAATTTTTCATCTTCAGTGTGTTTGTTTTCAATGTCTTTGTTTCACTTGTTAGTAATTATCTATCTCAGAGGAAGTGAGAAAATATCAAATTAAGGTAAGATACTTTCATCCAACATTCAAACCTAAAAGGCTGATTCTGCAAGATAGCTTCATGAAAATATCAATGGATAGACTTAAGTGAATATTTTAACAATCGTCCTCATAGGTGCATAAAATGGGCAATGAGGTTTGTCCAAATGCTTTATGAGAAATTTCAAGGTAAGGAGTTGAAAGTCAAGTGGTAGGATTACTAGTTGGTTAATTAATTTATAGAGTGCAAATTGCAACAAGGAATTATAGTGCAATTTCTGAAAAGTAACACATAATTGATTATTTAATTAAATTATAACAGTAGTGAGAAAATTTACATAATCTTTTAAAGGAATTTTTCTGTTTTCTCTTTTAAATCATTTTAAATTTTAAGGATAATACATATCTGTTGTAGGAAATGTAGACAATTTGGGTTAGCAAAGGGAAGAAAGTAAAAATCATCCATTAGCCTACTGCTCAGAGTTAAGTACCATTAACATTTTGAAGTATTTTCTTCCAGTCTTCTTTATACATATGATATATATTCTTTTTAAACAAAAAATAGGATTATCTATCTATCTATCTATCTATCTATCTATCTATCTATCATCTATCATCTATCCATCCTTCTGGCCCACTAGTTTATTTTAATACTCTGAACATGGATTGTGTGTGTGTAGAGGGTATTCTTAATTTTTTAAATAATATTACTTGTAATGTTCTCTTAGAAGTCAGTTCATATATTCTATAGTTTTTCCATAAGAACATCTCATTGTTGAATATTTAAGTATTAGGTTTTCTAAGTTTTTGCTATTATAAACAACTCTGTAATAAATATCTCTACATACACATTTTTATACTAGAGGCCTGGTGCATGAATTCATGCATGGATGGGGTCCTTTGACCTGGCCGGTGATTGGGGCCATCTCACCCAATCCCAATCAGGGCCATCGGAACCGGCTGGCCAGAGGGAGGGACCACGAGAGGTTGGCTGGCCACGGGAGTTTAGCTGTGGGGGCGCAATAACCACCAGGGGGCAGTTCCTGTGTTAAGCATCTGCCCCCTGGTGGTCAGTGCACGTCATAGCTACCCGCTGGTCATCCGGTCATAACGGTCACTTAAGCTTTTATATATATAGATACTTACTAATTATTTCTAGAAGTGACATTGCTGGATCAAAGTGATTTTCAAGTATACAAGCATATCCTATGTCAATATAACAGTTTTATCTTCTTTCCAATTCTCTTCTGATTATTTTTTTTCTAATTACATTAGCTAGTTCATATCTACTATCTGTTTAAAATTTTAAATAGTGGGCATTGCTGTCTTATTCCTGACTTTATGAACAATGCACTCAGTGTTTTTCTTAAACATTATTCTCTCTTTTTGGCCTGAGGTAGATATACTTTATCTTGTAAAAATTATCTGCTTAGTCTTATTTGATGAATAGTTTTTGTCAATAGTTTTTGCCAATTTATGTCTAATGTCTTTATGAATATATAGAAATAATAATATGATCTTTCTCTTCAATTTATTAATAGAATAAATTATATTAAGAGAGTTCCTAATCTCTGAAAGCCCAATATTTTTTCATAAATTTGATACCAAAACTCAGTTGGGATGGAAAACTGGCCTAAGATGATGTAAGATTCCATATTTATTCAGTCTCTGTAGTATAATCTATATATATATATATATATAAAAGTCCAGTGACTGAATGGCAGAATGATCAGAATGACCGGAACGACCGGTCGCTATAATATGCACTACAGCAGCCAACTGACCCTATCGGGGCCTGATCAGCCCCCGCAAACTCCCGTGGCCCCTGCCCCTGGCCAGCCTTGCCCCCGATCGCCTCCCCCCCAACCCCTCTCTCTCATTTCGAGGTGCCCAAGAGCTGCCCTGAGGCCTGGGGGAGAGGGGCTTGGTCCTTGGCTGTGCTCCTCCAGATCTCGAGAGCACCAAATTACAAATGTAGCTGCCACGATGGAAGCCCGGCTGGGAAATGGGAGGAACACACAACAAAGAGGGTGAGAACTGAGGAAAAGATTGCCTGGAAGAACCCATGTTAGGGACAGCCACACCCCCCACCCCAACTCCAGCCCAGCCCCACAGGCTGCCTGACAGACGCTACTGCAAGGCAGGTGTGGAGAGGGTTCCTTGGGCATAAAAGGGGGGCACACTGCAACCCCTGCATGCCATTGCTGCCCCTCACTAACTTGTGCCCACCGCCACGCAACCGCCCACCTGCACCGCAGCCACTGCCTCCTTGTGCTCACACTGTCGCCTCCTCCTGTGCTGCATCCCTGGCTGGCCTTGGGCGCCCCTTCTCACCCTGCCCTGCCTCCACCTACTTACAATGATTGGGATGAACAGGACAGGCTAGGCCAGCCCGCAAGCACATTCCGTCAACTGCCTGCAGTCCCTCCCTCTGGCCAGCCCTGCCCTGGGTTCCCCCCCCGCCCTTGATTGGGGGCAGGGTCGGCCAACCTCCTGCATCCCTTCCCCACTGCTGGCCTGGCCCAATGGCCCTCATCAGGGCAGGCCAGTGGACCTCACCTGTGCACGATTTTGTGTACCAGGCCTCTAGTTATTGACTGAAGATTGCTGCACTATACCCTCTGCAAATGCAATATATTGTACCATATACAAACCCCATTTCCTCTATAAAATTCACAACCCAAGAGCTTTAGATTGGGGATTTAGTATTTTAATAGTTCTTAATTACTAATCAAAAATTACTAATCCCGGTAGGATTGGGCCTAAACGGGCAGTCGGACATCCCTCTCACAATCCAGGACTGCTGGCTCCCAACTGCTCGCCTGCCTGCCTTCCTGATTGCCCCTAACCACTTCTGCCTCCCAGCCTGATCACCCCCTAACCACTCCCCTGCCAGCCTGATTGATGTCTAACTGCTCCCCTGCCAGCCTGATTGATGTCTAACTGCTCCCCTGCCAGCCTGATTGCCCCTAACTGCCCTCCCCTGCAGGCCTGGTCACCCCTAACTGCCCTCCCCTGCAGGCCTGGTACCCCCCCAACTGCTCTCCCCTGCAGGCCTGGTCACCATCAACTCCCTCCTCTGCCAGCCTGGTCACCCCTAACTGCCCTCCCTTGCAGGCCTGGTCCCTCCCAACTGCCCTCTCCTGCTGGACTGCCCTCCCCTGCTGGCCATCTTGTGGTGGCCATCTTGTGTCCACATGGGGCAGCCATCTTTGACCACATGGAGGCAGCCATCTTGTGTGTTGGAGTGATGGTCAGTTTGCATATTACTCTTTTATTAGATAGGATACTGCAGGGAAAAGAAGAAAATGGAAAATTTTGTTCTGTTTCTCCTCTGGAAGAGTTTAAGTAACATTATATTTATTTTTTCTTTAAAGGATTGCTATAACCTTTCAAATTATAAAGTACAATAGTTTCTTGAAAATTCACTTAATTTAAAGGCCCATAAAATAAAAAGTCAAAGTTTCCTGCTTCTACATTCTCATTTCTACTCTTCTGATCACTGTTAAATATTTGCTGTGTATTATTCTAGAACTTGCTCTATTTCACATAAAAAAATAACAAAAAGTGCTTAAAAATAAAAAATTAGCCTTGGCTGGTGTAGCTCAGTTGGTTGGAGCATAACCCTATACACCAAGAAGTGGCAGTTCCATTCCTGGTCAGGGCACATAGCCAGGTCGAGGGTTCCATCCCCAGTCCAGACGTGTGTAGAGGCAACGATTGAGTTTCTCTCTCACATTGATGTTTCTCTCTCTCCCTTCCTCTCTCTCAAATCAATATTTTTAAAAATTACACAATTAAAAAAATAAAAATTAACCTAATTTTTTAGTGAGGCTTAACAGTTTCATATCTTTTAAACATCTGTAATTTGTTTGTGAACTCCATTTGTGTACTTTTCTGCTGTTTTTATTAACTCAATTTGTAAGGATTTAAAGTTCTAAAGAGATTATCTCTTGTCTCCCCTCCCTTTACCTTCCTATTACTCCTCCCTACAAGTAACCATTGAATCATTATTGATGTTCTATTGTGTAGCCATTTAGCTCTTTTCCTTTGTACAAAAAAATTTAGTATTTATTTAAAATTATATATCTGTTAACAGTAAAATGTTTTAAATATATATATATTACTTAAAATGTATGCATTATAGATAGGATACATTATTATATTATGTATAAAATAATATGTAATCTACTATACACTGCTTGCTTATTTTACACAACAGTAGAAAATGTCAGTAAGGTCCTTTTAAAGGCTGAAATAGACTTCATTACTCCATTGAAGGTCTTTTCTCTCGCCTTTCCACTCCTAAAATGCAGTGAAAATTTAGGACATGAATGTGGGACAAAGTACAAGAGCTGGAATTGCCTCCTTTCCCCTAAGTCACATGAAAATTGTGATGGAAACCACCTTCTTAACAATTGTTCTAACATTCTCAGCCCTTAATATGTTTGCCAACATCATCAGTCTCAAATATTATCATTACAATATTGGAATCTCTTTAATTTCTAACTCCTTGATCCCTTGTGAATTTAAGCAAATTGCCATGTATTTACCAGACATTTGGTTTTCTTCTGTGAATTTCCTTTACATGCCCTTTGCTCCTTTCCTTCCTCTCTGTGGAACTGTTTTCCTCTTATTTCAAGGAGCTCTATGGATATGAAGGATATTAACAAATATGTGAGTCAAACCTTTTCTCCTAAGTACCTCTAAAAGGCATCTGATGCTTGTAAAGTCTTCCCTCTCTCAGATTTGCCCCTCCCTTTATTGTCTTTTTTCCATTTGACCTTTTGGCTAGTCTGTTTCCTGCTTTATTTGTTTCACTACTAAACTAGAAGAGAGTAAGGGATATGGAATTAAATATTTGAACAGGGCTTATGACAACTTTAGCTTAGTTAGAAAAGATATGAAAATGCCTCACTTAGTGTGTATGGAGGATTTTGTGGGTGTTTCCTGTTTATTACAATTTTTCATGAAGTGACTTTTCCCTCAGAACCATGAATAATGACTGAATATATATCCCAGCAAAAACACAAGCTGGCTGACATACTGGCTGATGAAATGTAAAAAATGTAGTTTGTGGTTCAGATGCCCTGATGATCATATATTTTAGTAGTCAAATGTATGATCAGTTACTAAATATTTGAAATATGTATATGATACTCCAAGGTAGAATGTTTTCTTCAAGTAGATGCTGTGCTAATCTATTTTTTTTTTCATATTATAAAAACAAACAAAAAAGTATAAAGAGTATTCATTAATTCACAGGGAAAAGATTGGGACTGAAAGATAGGTCAGAGTAATATTATCTTGGGGACAGAAAAACAGTCTGGAAATGTCATACCTTGCAGGAGGCATTTGGATTACTAGCTCTTGCAGGTGTATAGAGCAGGGAGCAAAAAATGCTTAATGATACTTTTAAAAACAATACATTTCTATGTTCCTATGTTAATTCCTGAAATCGTCCCCAAATAAATAATTACTGTCCTCTTGCTCCTACTGGTTTGTGTTTCCTTAATGTTTCTATTTTATTCTGACCAAATGAAGAATCGTTATTTGGTGCTAAACTAACTTTAATTTAATGGACTATATTTTATGGCATGGCTATATTCATTGATAACCATTGAAAAGCTTGCTTGATGTAATCATTAAGACCAGAAAATTGAAAATTTCCCCATACAACCTATGAGAAAAATGTTACAAGTATATGTAATTAAATTTATTCATAAAAATTATATTATGGAGAATAAAGATGGGCTATCATTGTTTATTTAAGGAACATATTACTTTGTACTTTATAGTATTTTAAAAAATACTTGCATTTAAAGATAATTGTTAAATTTTCATTAGCAACTACAGTTTTCTGGAAAACCATACATGTCCATGTACTTTTCTTTTTTGTCCTTAAATAATCTGAGAAAAAAGATTTTTATATTAGCTGAATATTGAGTTTTAATATTAGGCGTGGTAGATTCTATTGCTTTAAACTTTCATTTTATATCTTTAATGCCTCTTGATATTGGCAAATTATAATTCAGGAAAGCATAAAAATCTAGTATGCAAAATCTAGTATTTGGCAGCCAAGATAAGCAGCATTTATGCAAACTGAAAATTTTCAATATTTATGAAGAATTTTAAAACGTATAAAATGTAATTGGGCTATTTACAAATTAAGATCTAGTGCCTCTACATTTTTTCCACAGGGTTGATTCTTATCTTGTTTTTACATATAAGAAAAAAGTAGTACCCTTTAAAAATAGCTTACATTATAATGAACAAACCAGTCCTGTCATAGAGAATGAGACAGGATTATCATGTATTGGAAATTCAGGAAATTGTTCTAGATCTCTTTTGTCATAGTGAGCATCTGTCTCCCTTCACCTTTTCCTTACATGGGTGACCTGTTCCTGTTTTCTGGGCTAGGCTTCCAAGGAGGGCCAGTAAGACTAGGCTCAGTCTGTTGTCTCATAAAATGCTGGTAACCCTGGTGGACATAAGCATTCTCTAGTGGTCTGTAGTATGCTCCTCTTAGCAACGATTATACTGTGCTTTTGGGCACAAGTGACTAATTACTGGAATTTAATAATTAAAAAAAGATAATTTCATAACGTTATAGTACAACAAGAGTTAGTATTTCTGCTAACTCTAATGTAAGCTCATTTTCCTTATTTAAAAAGGAAAAACATTTACTTGGAAATGGTAAGAGAAAACAGAAGTGGTTGTTTTGTAGTACTTCATGAACTAAAATTTGGAAAATTTTACTGATATTTCTTGTTCTATCAACATATGCTCTTCAGGAATACTAATGGATTACTAATTGAACTAATTGAACAACTCAGGTCCGTTCATTGTTTTTGTACAAAGAGGGTTTCATTTCAAGACAAATTCCTACTCTGGCAAGCAATAGATTGAAATAGGATAATCTTGGTGACAGATTATGTATGACTAGCTTGTAGTGGCTGATTTAACATTATATTTTACTAGAGGCCCGGTGCACAAAATTCGTGCACCAGGGGGGTGTCCCTCAGCCCAGCCTGCACCCTCTCCAATCTGGGACCCCTCAAGGGATGTCCGACTGCCCAATGGGCAGTTGGACATCCCTATCACAATCCAGGACTGCTGGCTCCCAACTGCTCACCTGCCTGCCTTCCTGATTGCCCCTAACCACTTCTGCCTCCCAGCCTGATCACCCCCTAACCACTCCCCTGCTAGCCTGATTGATGCCTAACTGCTCCCCTGCCAGCCTGTTTGCCCCTAACTGCCCTCCCTTGCAGGCCTGGTCACCCCTAACTGCCCTCCCCTGCAGGCGTGGTCCCCCTCAACTGCTCTCCCGTGTAGGCCTGGGTCCCTCCCAACTGCCTTTCCCTGCAGGCCCGGTCGCCCCCAACTTCCCTCCTCTGCTGCCTTGGTCACCCCTAACTGCCCTCCCCTGCAGGATTGATCGCCCCCAACTGCCCTCCCTTGTAGGCCTGGTCCCTCCCAACTACCCTCCCCTGCTGGCCTGATTGCCCACAACTACCCTCCCTTGCTGGCCATTTTCTGGTGGCCATCTTGTGTCCACATGGGGGCAGCCATCTTGTGTGTTGGAGTGATGGTCAGTCTGCATATTACTCATTTATTAGATAGGATAGACGCCTGGTGCTCAGGTGGGGGCCAGCTGGTTTGCCCTGAAGGGTGTCCTGGATCAGGGTGGGGGTTCCCTTGGGGGGTGGGGTGGCCTAGGCGAGGGGCCTGTGGTGGTTTGCAGGCCAGCCACGCCCCCTGGTGACCCAAGCGGAGGCCCTGGTTTCTGGGGTTTATTTATCTTCTACAACTGAAACTTTGTAGCCTTGAGTGGAGCCAAGCCTTCTGCTTGCTCTGAGGCGGCAGCCTTTTCTGTTGGGATTTATGTATCTTCTATAATTGAAACTTTGTAGCCTTAAGCGGAGGCCTGGGCCGGCCAGGGCTGCAGAAGCTTGGCTTCCTCCATTGCCGCAGGCAACCCTAGCCTCCTGCTCTTTCCAGCTACGTGGCTGCCGCCATTTCTGTTTGGATTTATGTATCTTCTATCATTGAAACTTTGTAGCCTTGAGTGGACGCCTAGGCTGGCAAGGGCAGGCGGAAAGCTTGGATTCCTCCATTGCTGGGGAAACCCAAGCCTTCCTCCTGCTCTCTGTGGCCATAGCCATCTTGGTTGGGTATATTTGCATATTCGCTCCTGATTGGCTTGTGGGCGTGGCTTGTGGGCGTGGCTTGTGGGTGTAGTGGAGTTACGGTCAATTTGCATATTACTCTTTTATTAGATAGGATAGGCTTTGGTGTGGCATAACAAGGAGATGTGGCAGATGCATGTGTAAAAACTCTATTTTAAATGCATGGTCTTGTATGGTTTAATTCTGTGAATATTCTGAGTATGTCCAGACAAGAGATTTTAACTAGAAGCATAATTTCATTTACCCTAAATGTAAAAACAAAGCCAACCAGAGCCACTTAGGGAAGAGAGAATCCTCAAGGACCTATTTAGACAGTTGCTTCCAGAGAGAGAAAAAAAAGTGTTCAGTCAAAGACTTGTCAATCCTAATTGTAAAGATTGATTAGGTAGCTGATTTTTTCTTCCTTCTGTCCTTGGAGAAAATGAAAAATAACAGGTCCCCTTCCACTTTACACTAACCATTCATATACTTTATGACAGTTAGGTTTCCCTTGAGCCTTCTCTTCTCCAGGACAAATTATGCTAACTCCTTCAGTCTGTCCTCATAGGTCCTATTTTTCAACCATTAAATCATTGTAAGGTTCTCCCTGTACCTTTTCCAGTTTCTTCAAAATCCCTTTAAAAATATAAAGTCTTAAATTTTACATCTTTACCATATTAGATAGATTAGAATGCCAGGGGAATATTTCTTTCCACATTCTACGTCAAAAAGATCATTACTATGACACAGGTCAGTTGGGTATTAGGGAAAAGAAGAAAAAAAGAAGCCAGGTGAGCAGTTTAATATTCAACTCATTGGGTTTATATGATCAGAAAGAGTAAAAACTGGGCCTGATAATATGTCATAGGATTCTTCGTAAGCCCTTTGGAAAGATGCTAAGACATAAAATTACTATAAAATCAATCAGGCTGCTTTTGAGTTTTCTTTAACTAAATAACCGGATATTCCTCTTTACTAATTATAATTCTGCAAAGTAAAACATTAGTATGTGAACTAACATTATGCCAAATTCAGGACCCCGAAAATGTGTAATAGAGGATGATGAGCCCTGCTAACTCAAGAGAGGGCATGGGGATTCCGCGTTAGAGTGACCTCACCTTAATTAAGAGCTGGAACCACTTTTTCAAGCAGATATTAATGCCAAGAAGGGACATTTGTGGAGTGCTACCCAGCAAAGCTTTATTATTGGGTAATACCTGACCAGTAAGAAGAGCATGATATTGGCTTAGCTGACATGCTGTTCTGGGTTTATGGCCTGGCATTTTCTTCTCTGCAGCATCACCTTGATTTGGGGGAATGCTGTAGTAATTTCTACCTTTCCATTGCTTGGGGGCCAAAAAGATCTCATAAACCAAATTCCCCTCTATAACAATTACTATGAGAGCAAGATTCCATGGTAATAAAATCCTAGAATAAAAACCCTAAAGTTTCTAGTGTTTTCTTACTTCAACTTAAGTGCATTCATAATTGACTTCTGTATTTATTTGATAATGTTAAACCTAAAGTCTTATCTATACCAAACGCAAAATACCTGGCATTTAGCCTCTCTCCTCTGGGTTATCCACTGTGAAATAGGTAAACTGCTTCATAGCCCCCACGAGAGAGAAATTCAGTCACTATGAAAAGACAGTACTTATCCTTTCCAATATCCTCCTTATCAATCAACAATAAATAATAGGCATCACAACAAAGTTGGCTTATAAAAGCTTTAGTTCCCCCAGTTGAATGTTTCATGATTCACCCGTTGCTGGTTTATTTTCACTTTAGGGTGGGATAAAAATATACATTGGCCAGGCCCAGGTTGAAAAACCACAGGCTGATCTTAGAGGGCTCTTGCATTGAATGGTGTGCAGGGGTGAAATATTTGTATTTGGCACTAATCCCTCTTTGAAAGCTAATGCAGTATGGTCTTACCATTTTTGCAGACAGGACAACATTGTTCTGGTTCATAGACTGGGTTGACACACTCAGGAACTGCGCAGTCTGCTACAACACAGTGAACTTCATTGCTGGGCTCACAGCGACACCATTCACATGGAGAGGGCTAGGAACAAATCTAAAATTAGCCCCTTTTCTCCTATAACTTAATGCTTGCACATTCATATGCTGTCAGAAGACAAAACATTAGTGTTTATATTGGCTTTACTGCATTAACTCCATTACCACGTGTATGATCATTCTTCCCCATTGGAAGGCAACCCAGACTTCCAAGCCATGGTAGGTTGTCATGTGCATCTCAGGTTGCCAGGAGCAACTGAGCATTCATGTATGACTTTCCTGCCTATGCTCCTACTTTCCAAAGAGCATTTTAGACAACTAATATGTCACCTCCTGGTTTTGTTTCTAGATGTGCTGATTGCTCTGCCTTCCTCTCATAAAGAGGAATGAAACTGGAACATGTGAAATAAGTTTTTGCCATTCATCATTTTTCTTCCTAAAAAAATTACTGAGAAACAAGAACATGGTAAATGGACATTCTTACCCTTTTTATGAACTCTTTTTCCCCCAGCTAACCTAGACATTGAGTGACTTTTTTTTTTCAATGTGAATTTTAGAGGAGATTGTATTTGGGATGCAAACATCCAGGCACTGCCTCTTGGAAGATTTAGTGAATACCTTGCATCTTGCCTGCTTACTTTTATGAATGAACTAAAATCCATCGGCTTAAAAAAAGCCACTCTTAACTTATAAAGCCACTTTTTAAAAGTCAAAGACTCTAAAAATATAGCTGAAAAATGATTTATGTAGAGGGAAAATAAATTTATTGTAAATTGTAATTGAAAAAGAAAAATAAATCAGAAAGCTATTTTGTCTTCAAAGTACTTACCGACCTAGAGTGAGTTTGGGGTTTTGTTTCCTTTTAGAAACTCCTTATACCACAGATAATCTTAAGCAGTGTCCTGTCTATGACTTTCACATTCTTTACAGGTTCTAGCTCTCCTTTCTCATGAAACAGAGGTTTCGAATTCTGGGGTGACAACTTGGAGGTCTTAGAAGTTATGCAGGTCTATCTCAAATCAAGCCATTTGTTTCCAGAAAATTCTGCCTCCATCTCTAGGCCACAGTCTCTCCCTTCCAGACTGTGTTAGTTAAAGCCCTCTGCCTTTGTCTCAGTGGCTATTGTCCATACCACTGTCTGCTCTTATTTCTTCTGTAACTGGAAAATTTGGGTAATATCAGTGCTCCTGGACTCTGGTGGCCTGGGGGGATGGGGTGGTGGTGGAAATCTTTCAACTAATTATTTTACAAGTAAATTTATATTTGCTTTCTGCTTGAAGAATTATTTTAATTTCAAATTTAGTAGGAACAAGAGAAGTATACACAGAATCTGTGGGAAAATATTGCTACTTCTTTTTTTTAAAATATACTTTATTGATTTTTTACAGAGAGGAAAGGAGAGGGATAGAGAATTAGAAACATTGATGAGAGAGAAACATCAATTCAGCTGCCTCCTGCACACCTCCTACTGGGGATGTGCCCGCAACCAAGGTACATGCCCTTGACCGGAATCGAACCTGGGACCCTTCAGTCTGCAGCCTGACACTCTATCCACTGAGCCAAACCAGTTAGGGCTAAATATTGCTACTTCTTAACATGGTTATAAGTTTGTTGAAGGGCAGAGTTAAGGGCTTTACCATGTGGTGAGTTGTGTTAAGTATTTCAGGAGAATTTATTGGATTGTCCCTAAAGCTGGGATATCCCTAAAGCTTCTCCACTGAATAATTTCAGCACATGAAGGAAAAGCTTTGAAACCACAGCACACTATTTGATGGAGGAAATGTTTAATGAGGAAACAGTGCGAGAGATGGACATTCTTGCTGCTATACTGTTCCATTATGATATCTTACCTTCCCAAACAAAATTGTCAGGTGTCCCCCTTTCCTTGATTAACTGCAAAGCAGTGGTTTTGCTCAGCCTTCTTAAAGTACAGAAGGACTTGGCTTGCATTTCTTGCTAGTATGAGAGAAAAAGGAGTCACTAGTATCATTGCTTCCATACCCTGTCCTTCCACAGCTGGGATCCTTTCTTCTTGCCAAAGGAGGGGTTGATCTGTGTGACTCCAATGGACTGATTCTGGCATTAAAAACCTCAAAGACCCCCTACATGTTCCCATGCAAAACGTTTCCCTCAAAGTAACTGTGATCTTTGAGAAAGATCTGTTGGACAACTAGATTCCCAACACAGACTGATGAAGATTACCATCCTAATTCAAACAAGAGCAAGAATGCTATTCTGTGCACTCCCCCTCTGAGGAGTTTATTTTTCAGTGATTTGTACATTCTTCATGCATACCAGATCCTCAGGAATAACCATTAGCAACTAAATAATTGATTTACACAGTGTAGATATTTCCTGCTAAGAAGGAGATTTCACTAACTAGGGTGGTAAGTGCATAAAGAGATTATTATGGAGCCACAGATGTGAGTTAGTAGAAAATTGTAGTAGGCTGAGGTGAGGTTGCCACAGGGCTCATGTTCCTGGAGCTCGGCATCCTCAAGCCTTGGAGGCTGGTAGCTGCACCCGGTATCAGGGAAAAGCACTGATAGGTACTGGTCCTGCAAAGGCCCTGGGGCATCTGCCTGACATTGGTGGAGGCTGGATGTGTGTGGACTGGAATTCTGAGAAACACTCTGTGTAAGAGCTAAATCCGCAAGGCTTCCTGATAAACATATGCCTGATTTTCTTCCTTCCTTCCTTCCTTCCTTCCTTCCTTCCTTCCTTCCTTCCTTCCTTCCTTTCTTTCTTTCTTTCTTTCTTTCTTTCTTTCTTTCTTTCTTTCTTTCTTTCTTTCTTTCTGCCTGTTTTTGAATGGAATTTGAGTAATCAGAAACATAAATTAGAAAAATAAAAATGTCACTCTAGCCATTGGCAGATACTACATTTTCCTGAAACTGGCTTTATTCATATATCACATTCATTTATCCCTTCTTGGCCCAGAATCTCTTGTCTGAAACAAGTTATTTCTGCTTTTCTTTTCATTCAGTTGTTTGTTTTCAAATAATGTCTGTTTCAGTCTTATTTCTCCTCATTTTAAGCCTCTTGGGCCCCTCTCCTTCCCCTCTTAACAGTCCATCAAATTTAACCCATTGGCCTCCCTCTGCAGCCCCTCTGCCTCTTGCCATCCTCTTTCATATACTCTCCAGTTCAGACACCCTTTTTCCTTGCCCAATGTGACTTCCTTCACTGCCCTGAAAACACGTTGCTTAAACATCGAGAAGTTTCCTGGGAGTGAGCAGTGAGCTACTTGGACATTAATTTCAGACTTTAAAAATCCTTCCCACCAAACAGCATACAACTGTGAAAGGTTTGGTGCTTTGAATAAATCTTTACATCTTAAGCACTGAGCTGGTTACAGATTCCCCTTTATCAGACTCTTCAATATGAAAACTATAGATTAAATCTGAAAACATCCCAGTAAAACCAAAGATTAAACAATAAAGTTATCCTGAGCGGAACAGAGGACACTGAAATAAGTACTTGGGGAAAATTACTCTTACTAGCTTTTTTGCAGAGGAACATGTGAATTATGTCTGCTACATGGCTTTAACAGCCAGAGATTTGGGAAGATGATTAAATGACACCATCCTAAAATTTTATACCAGGAAAATCTATTCCTAGAAACGTCAAGGAATATTTTACTTCTATGAAAGGCTTGAACCATAAAGTAACATTCACTATATATACACCTATGCACCTTTATAGAAATCTTAATTGAAATTAGGTTTCAAGATCAAATTAATTTGTTGTTAAATATATTTGATGATCTGAGTATATGACTGTTATGAGTCCTTATATCTCCAGCTTAGTGTTTTGAATATCAAATATGGGACTCTTTTTAAGCAGAAACCTGGCATTTTATCTATAGTTCCTGCTATCACTGAATACATTTGCATGGCAAATCCAAATGTTGCCCCAGCTGCCCCCAAATTTCAAATGGTTTTTCTGATATATATGTATAATTAATAGAGTAAAAGGAGACTCTTAAATACTGGCTTAGTGACTAGAATTCCAATGTTCCTTCTTGGTATTAGAATGAAAACATGGCGATATACATTGTTTTCAAAGTGGTTAACTTCAAGACCTTGATGCTGAAATCCATTGTCCCTGTCTGTGACTTTTGAGGATTCTTGGAGAATTGGAGGAGAGGTACCAGAATCCTGGAAACAGTAGATTGCTCCATGATGCTTTAAAGTGGAAAACATAGAATGAGAACCAATAATTGCTGGAATAACTGAGTAACTCCTGAAAAATTGTCAAATATATTCTTTGTGAGAATTTGGAAGCTAACACCAGACTATTAGAACATGTTATTATAGACTGGTGACACAGAGTTCTCCTAATGTTTATAAAAAATGTACATTTATTTTGTATTTTGTACCTGTACCTGCGGAAAGCCTGGATGTTTGGTCCATGCATCAGTATCTCATGGCATCATTATTTATGTCGTAACTGCTATTGGCATTGTTCATAGAGTGCCAGGAGGATATGGTAACAGTTTATAAGATTTGTTGTACGAATTCAAACCTGAGAGTGACAAGGTTCATAGTAGTATTCAGTTTTCTATTTTAACTTGGTGAAGTTTAAGATAACAATGTTCATACAAGTTGAAGAACTCTAAATTAGAAGAAAAAATAGGAAATAATATTTCACTTAGTTGGCTTTGGGTGGTATGGTAACATGGTTAAAAGCAAGTTCTTTATAACCATGCTACTTGAATTCTAGTCTTAAATGCTTTACTTACTAGCTGGTAATCTTTGGAAAATTACTTAACCTTGATGTGCCTTAGTTTCTTAATCTACAAAAAGGGAATAACAGCATTACCAACTTCACAGCTACTGTGAAGCACATAAAAATCTATAAAGTATTATAACTATCAGCATCATCATTGCATGCTTAGTGCGAACTTTTTGAAAAAAAATTCAAAAAGTATACAATTGGAAGCATAAGACTGTTTAAAAGAATATTTAGCTTATTTCTCTTATTAAAGTGTAATCTGATTGCAGAGGTGGTTGTGAGAAAGTGTTTTTTTTAAATATATTTTTATTGATTTCAGAGAGGAAGGGAGAGGGAGAGAGAGATAGAAATATCAATGATGCACAGAACCATTGGTTGGCTGCCTTCTGCACACCCCCGACTGGGGATAGAGCCTGAAACCCAGGCATGTGCCCTGACTGGGAATCAAACCATGACTTCCTGATTCATAGTCGATGCTAAACTGCTGAGCCACACTGGCCGAGCAGTTGTGATCAAGTTTTATAGGACTTGGTTTGGTGATGGTGGTGGGGGAGAGTGGTTGTGAACTAATAGAATTAATCGTGTCAGAAACACATTAAAAATTATTAGAAGCCTCTAGATAAAGAATGATTGTGAATGGTTAAAATTACCATTAAAAGTCACTCAGAAAAAGGAAAGCAACAAAAACTTATTTTATTTTCCTGAAGTCTCATCATTTAGATGTCAATTCAAATGCCCTCCCTCTCTCCAGGGCAGTTGGCCCTGACTATCCCTCTGTCATCTCCTTCTATCATGCTGTTCATCCAGGGTGCCAATCAGTTCATGAAATCACCTTATGAATTTGTTTATATTTTATTTATTCTTATCTGCCTTCCCTACAGATTATACACTTCTAATATAGTATGTTGTTCATTGCTGTATTCTCAGCATCAAGAAGGCATCTTAGCTCATGCTAAATTCTCAATAAATAGCTGTTAACATATGCACAGTCATTTATGCATTATTTATATTTTCTTATTTGTTAAGCCATACCTCTGGGCAGCTCCATCTGTGTTCAAGGGCACTTTAGGGAGAAAGGTTTCTGACTATGACTTAGGAAATAACTATTTGAGTTTCAATATTATGGCAATGAACATAAACTCACTCTCTAAAGGGAATTTGAAATTCATAATATCTATTGTGTGGATCACAAGGTAAGTAAATCTTCAATCACCCCATTGACTGGACTATCTAGCAGATGATTGCAGGCTTTTACTGCACTAGAAAAATACCATCATAACTAAATCTAGGACAAGAATATGTGTGGAGGAACTGCTGGGGAGACTAAAAAACTCATCTCCTTTTATAATGTGTGTCAAGTTTAATGGTTCCTTATTGAACAAAATTATTTTAGTGTATTATAAAATATTTTTTTTTTTATAAAAAAGCCCAAATTTTAAGCATGTTCATTCTCCTAAAGGGCAGGTTAGCATACAAAGTCTAACAAAGCTCATTCTGAATGTTCTGACAAACAGAACTTGTTTTCTAGGAAGCCCTTTGTGCATATTGTTGAAGGCTGAAGGGACAGGATATATTCTAAGTGTTATGTTGCAGCATCCTAATGGTATCATGTGTGCTTTGGGACATGTGATACTAGATTTTGGACACCATGTGCTCTATGTCTTGGATAATTGTCAAAAATTATCAAAAAGAAGATAGCTTTGATTGCTTCTGCAAAAACTTTCCATTAAACAACTATTTAAAAATCTGATCTCTACCAAGGAAAAGATACTGCTTTAAAAGGCACTCATCTTTTAAAGATAATTTATGGCATAAATTTCATCACTTTATGAAACAAATCTCATTACTTTCAAGCTGTATGAGAAATTTGGAAGATGCTATTTCAAAGTTGCTGATGCCTGTCAGGAATCTCACTGTTCACTTCATTAAAATATACATTAAATTACAGAGTACAAGGATATTTAGCACCCACTGCCATTCTTGTAGCCAGTAATTTGTATGCGGCTGGCATCCCCTAATAATCAATGGATCTAATGGGTTTTAACCAAATTTTACCATCATGTGAAAGAAGACCCACCACATTACTGAATAAAATGCTCCTCGGTGTCCTATACTAATGGGATCGTTGTGACCTCTTCAGTGATCTGCCCTATTGACTGGAGGATGTTTGAAATACAGAGGTCACAAGTCTTATCAAATTATGAACACAGAGCTGGAACTTCTTTAAGAATTTTACTACTGTTGAAGCAAATAAAAAATCAGATGCATAATTTTTTTATAACCATCACTGCTGGTCAACAAATGTGTATTCTTATTATCATTTGAATAACAAGTTAAATTGTAGCTGTTCTGGCTTTTTCTGAGTAGTGGTATTTTGAAAATATATTCTGGAACATTATTTCTAGGAGTCTGTTAAAAACCACTTCATGTTTGTTAAAAATGCAAACATTTTAGCCAAGTGATTGTAAAAAATGCACACAGCTTAGCCTATGTAGATATGATAAACCAGGTAGGTGATAAACAAAAATTCAGAAGTATAAAATGCAAATTTAAAAAATTATTTACTTGGCATATTTATTAAATGTAGGATAAACCAAGATGAACTATGTATCTAGCTTGCCCTCAATAAATGACAATCTGAAAGACAATAGTGATAATCTAGATATCTATAAAAATAAGTATAATGTTTAAGGATTGAGTAAATCTTTATATTTTCAATTGCAATTACTCCAAGATAATGTAAAACTCAAGAATATTGCAAAAAAGTTGATAAAGTGCCCAATATAAAATTACTCATTATGAAGTACAAAAAAGTCCCCTCATTCTTGAAAATTCTTCATTATAGTTACAACACAACAGTGACATTATATTAATGGCTTTTCCCCCCTAAAGTTATTTTTCCTTAAAATATGTATTTAAATAGACTTTGACTTATGTTTCATGGGCAGGCAATTCTATAATTACATACTGACTATTCTGATAAACTGGTCATCTATTGAACCATTTTTTTTTTCCTGAATGTTTTCAAGGAATCTTATGACAATAAAATGCAGTTTTTTTCTGAAGTATGAATAATAACATATGGAAAGAAAATATAGATAAGGAGAATGTAAGTGAAACTGTCTTTCTTTAGTTACAATAACAGATTTATTTTTTAGGTAGGCAGGCACACTTATCAAGGAAATATCAGTTTGTGTTTAAGAGCGGGGGTTGTTCTTTCAGCCTCTAAGATCTTAGGGGAACCCAATGGAATAGACAAAGGCTAAAGGATTCAAGATAAAGATTTGTATGAAGCACCACACCTATACTTGTGAAATAGCTGATAAAAGCAGCAGCCTCTAGTCCTTCACTGATAAGCTGGATTGACAGTTGACTTTGGCACAAGGAAGGTCCTTGACAGTGAACCACGTATTTTCAGTAGAGCCTGTATGTCTCCATGCCAGGGATGCTCCTCCAGTCACCCATTTATGCAGAAGGGAAAAAGTAAGTAATGTTATAACTTCAAAACTTTACTTTCTGACACTGAAAAGGACAGATTATTGATATCACTTAAAAAGCTAGTAATCTATATTAGCATGAAACAAGGCCCATAGGTGGGTGGGGGAGAATACATCACCTTTAGAATTCTACAACCTGAAGGAATTATGTGAGAGACTAATTCGCCAGTCCTATTCTATGGGAGACATTAAAAGGAGGTGATGATGGAAAAGCGAGAGGGCATAACGCAGCCTGCTGGCCTTACATGGTGACATTGAATTGAGGGCTTCTGGTCATCTAGGAGAGATAGGCGTCATAGGCCTCACACAACCAAATTCATTTGTATTGGGAGTGCCAATCAGATTATTACCTAAGAAATCTCTCTTTGTTACTCTCAGTATTTCTCTGGGCAAAAATTTTCTAAAAGTTGAAACATTTTTCTTCATTTTCCATTTGCTGGTAACATTCTCTTGCATGTTACAAAGAGGGAGTAATTAAAAATTAATAAAGTAAAGTGCTTTATAACTGCTAATATTAAAATATATTAATTTTCAAGTTTAAGTCCCAACAGCAATTTTTACTAAATTTTAGACTTCATTATTTTATACTTACTTAACTCACAGCTTACCTCATTCGACAAAAATACATTGAGATGACTTATGGGCAATAAGATGAAAGTATAAAAAATCTTGACTGAGTAGTTTCTTGATAAACCTTCCAACTTTAGTGTGCACTCTTATGCAAGGTATAGCAGATGCAGTCATAATTTTGAAACTATGTATAAATTTGTTAATCTTATTGCCCAGTGGAATTTGGTTGTATGGAATAAGCACATTTGGAACTCAAGTCCTGCCACCAAATACTATTGTTTTACCTTGGCCAGATAACTTAAAACACTTGAACCTGGGTTTTCTCATTTGTAAGATGAAGATAATAATAACCTAATAGCAAAAGGGCTCTAATTTTCTCACTTGATTTTTATGAGACAAAAAGGAACTTTTAAACTATGTGAACTTGTAAAAAATATACTGTCATCATCATAGCTTTCAACTTGACTGGTGTTTCTTTTCTTTATTTCCCTTTGTATATTATCAAGGAAGTTCTATATTAATCATAAATTATTTTTCTTAAATGATGGCATACACATTTTCATTTTAATGATTTGAAATATTGAATTTGTAAAGAATATATTGTTTAGAGTTTTGAAAATAATCTGGGTTTCATCTCTAAAATTTACACTCAGATCATGGTTAGACTGAGAATGACATTGGACAGAATTTTTAGATAGTTAATTAGATTCTTATTTACAAAGATAAAATTTCAATCATTAATCAGATTTGTGACAAAAAGATATATATATTTTTAAACAGGGTAACTTGAGATCACATTTTTTTGAGTCTTGATTGAAGTCTTTTATAGTTTCAATGTGAATGTCCTAGACCTATAGTCTCATCAACAAAAAGAAAATTCTGTGTGATTGTTCTTTTTTTCTCCCTAATGAAGCTTTCTAAATCTCAGCCAAAGGTTTGTTACTTTAGCAGGATTGTTGGAGAAAAATTAAAGTTATACTGAACAATCATTTTAATGTTTTTTTAAATTGATTTTAGAGAGAGAGAAAGGGTAAGGGAGAGAGAGATAGAAACACTGATGAGAGAGAACATCTATTGGCTGCCTCCTACACACCCCCTACTGGGGATCAGGCCACAAACGAGGCATGTTCCCTGACCAGGAAGGAACCAGTGACCTCTTGGTTCATGGATCAACACTCAACCACTGAACAACTTAATTTTTTCCTTGTTACATTTAGGAAAGGGAAATAAAACTAATTTGCAGTAAAAATAAGTTCAGTTTCAGAGACCTGTGGCTTTTTGTAAGGAAAAATATCCTGTACGTAAATCACACCTAGAAAACTTTTACTTTAGAAAATTAACTTTCATTTGAAATGCTAACAGCAAGACACCCATGAAAA
The DNA here is from genome assembly GCF_963455305.1 of Plecotus auritus. Lineage (NCBI taxonomy): Eukaryota > Metazoa > Chordata > Mammalia > Chiroptera > Vespertilionidae > Plecotus > Plecotus auritus. The sequence goes on along the minus strand of NC_137776.1, from coordinate 19,976,885 downwards.
ATACACATGGTGTCAAAACAAGCCAAAGGAAAATTGTTTGGGCAAAAAATGAAAAAGGATCCCAAGTCAAATTTATAGAAAAGATTCCTTTATTAACTTTTGGTCGAGAATATGTTTGTATATTTTCAGAAAACAACTCTGAGACCATGTGGATTCCTGCAACAGAGAGGAATTGACGGGACTGCTCCAGCCATGAAGACAGAGGAGAAACAGTCCAGAGATGGAAGACGCTGACGATGCCTTGCCATACTAGCAGTCAGCAGCTGTGCGTTGCTGCAGGTTGCCCAGGACCAAACCAGAGAGGGTTGGACCTGCATTACCACCATTTGTCCACCATCCAGAACTGAAATATCATTGCTGACATGTACACATAAGGAACTGTTTGACATTGAAATTGGGACTCAAAAGAACTGTTGGCCCAGAAAGAAACTCAATACAGACTGATTCACTTGCCTCTCAGCATAACCATTATTGCTTGTCTCATTTTTGGTTCTTATAAGTGTATTTCTAGTATCACATGATCTCACTCATCTAGGGGAAATAATGAACAACATAAACTGATGAACAAAAACAGACCCGGAGACAGGGAAGCATTGATCAGACTGTCAAACCTCAGAGGGAAGGTAGGGGAGGGTGGGGGGAAGGGGGAGAGATCAACCAAAGGACTTGTATGCATGCATATAAGCCTAACCAGTGGTCATGGACAACAGGGGGGTGGGGGCATGCATGGGGAGGGGTTTGGGATGGGAATGGGGAGATGAGGACAAATATGTGATACCTTAACCAATAAAGAAATTTAAAAAAAAATAAAGAAAAATGAAAATTTGGTAACTACTGGAAATTTTTACAGTTGACTATGGAATTTCTAAGTCTGAAAAATTATCATCAAGGTCCATGTTTGTTGTTGTTGTTTTAAATTTGTATTTCACTGATGTAGGAATTAAAAAACAACAACAACAACCTAAATTTGCAAAAATATTTGTAGTCAATTCTCACTGCATCCAGAATTCAGGTTTTGTTTGATTGTTTTAATGGATGGGAATGCACTTCTTTAGATGCATGCATCTTTATGGCCATGGAAGTTTTTAAAATGAGATAAATCGAGCCCTGTAAAATGTGGAGCGGGGAAAGAATTGTCCTCATGTTAGCAATGTACTACACTTCGTCAGAAAGATACGGGACTTAATGTGAAATATGTGAGTTAGAACTGAACACACATTTCAGAATATAGGACATGAATATGCTGAAATGGGAAATAGGCCATCTCTACCATGTCTTGCATGACGTCCATAGTGAACTTATAGAAGCTGGTCAGGTATAATGCAGAGAGCACTGGAGTTAGAGGAAGAAGCCTTACCTTCTCATTCATAAAATGAGAATAAAAATGTCTAAGGTCTAAATCATTCAATGAGGGAACACTGGTGCAAAATATTTCATAAAGTTGTCAACAATTACTTGTTTTGATCTGGTTGTGTCACTTCCCTGATCCAAGCCCTTCTTTGGTGATTCTCTGCTCAGTCCTGGCTTCAGCCCCAGCCCCTTAGCCTGGCACTGACATTGTGAGCTCCTCCCATGCTCCCTTCTCACTTTTCTCTCTCACTTTTTGTCTGCTCTGTACCCTATGTTCTGGCCACTAGGGTTACTTCGTATTTCTCTGTACATGCTTTGCATTTACTTTTGCAAAATTTCCTATTTTGTCTAAAATGCTTTCAATGCACTGAAATTCCTACTCTTAAGATACCTTCCTTCAGACTGAATTATTCCTTTTTTTTAGAGGATTTCCTAGAACAGTCATTACAGGACCCCTGTTGTTAATGGCACCTGTATTACTCTTTTGATAGACTAGGAGCACCTGGAGGGTCAGATTTATGTCTTACTATTTTGGTACTCCCCCACAAGACCTATCACTTCTCCATATTTAGTAAAATGAGACACAATAAATCAAAGTATGAATTATGTAAGGTGACTTGAAAAGATATAATAATAGACTGAATAAGTAAGCAGAGAGTATATATATATTTACTTAATGATATAATGGGATATCTATTACATTAAATTAAAAGTACTGACTTGTCACATAATCGGAAGAGAGCACTTGGGATATCCAAATAATGGAATTTTTATTATCTTTGTTTATCTATTCCATTGGAGGATTCTCAGTAAGTGGAAAGTTAATAAATTGTTATACATAATAGTTTATATATTTAGGAAATTATAAATATTATAATAATATATATTTATATTATATATAAATTATTATATATCCATGCAAATTATCATATATCCAAGAGCAAAGTTGTACTCCTTGGAGACAAGCAGATAAAGAGATATGACTAAGCACATCTACTGTTTTAAGTTTGTATATAACACAGGCAAGTTTGTTTAAAGCAGGCAAATCTAGATGCATTTTAAAATTTACCTGAAAAGAGATCCCTGAGACCACCCACAAGCAAAGTAGGTCCTATATTTATCAATACCCAAAGATTTTATAACATTCAGGAATGGAGGTTTGAAAGATTTGATGACAGAACAATTTGAGGGAAGTGGAAAGGAAAGAAAAATAATTTGATTGTAGATCAGAAGTTGGCAAACTTTTTCTATAGAGGGTCAGATAGTATTTTTGACCAATGAGGGTCAGATGGTCTCTGGAGCAAATACTGAACTCTGGAGCAAATACTGAATGCTAGTGTAAAGACACCATAGACATAAATGAATCAGCATCACTATTTCCCAATAGAACTCTATTTACCAAAATAGATGGTGAGCTGAATTTGGCTAATGGATCATAATGTGCTGACCCTTATCTTAGCTTTTTGATTATACGTGACCAACACCATTATCATTATAATTTTAAATAAGTAATTTCCCAATTAAATTGTTTTATTCAACAAAATTAATAAATTCCTATAAATAATCAGAGTAAATGTAATTTGAGGAACTTGAAAAAGAACTAGACAATTGAGGATAAACTGAGATGTAAAGACTTTTTTATCATTAATTGCCCCGAAGAGTTGAAGAAATAAAAGATTATATTGAATCATTAGCAAGATATTTATTAAGCTATGTTTCACTGAACTGTTATTAACTTTAAGATGTTAATAGAAGTTCTGAGGGGAAAAAAGTTTTTTACTGTTAAATAAATTTGTGAAATACTGGATTAAAATCAGTAATAATAGTAAAAATGTCCCATAGTTTTTATGCATCTCCTTTTGTGTGCCAAGTTCTTTACAATTATATCTGTTTTAGAGATGTGTACACTAAGACATACTGAAGTACAGTAACATGTGCCTTGGTCACTGGGTTGGTAAGTGGTAGAGCCCCCTCTAAAATCCAGCTTTCCATCATACTGCTATGATCTGAGCTGTTGAACTGTACATATTGACTCTCAGATAAACCTTTCAAAAATATTCAAGCACTGTCAGTACACTAATGTGGTTGAAACATTTCTAATAGATGTTCAAGGAATCATCACTTCTTAAATTTTACTTGACCATAACAACAAAAAAAAATCCTTACAAAGATTCTCACAGGGGGCCAGTGTTCCCTAGAAGACAGTCTGAACAGGGTTACATTATGGCAGCAATTTCCAAGTCCAGATGATCATTAGAATAATCTGGGAATTTTTAGAAAAAATAAAAATTAAAATAACTTTAATTGTAATTAAAAAGGGAGAGATCAAGGCATGTGAGTTTTTCAGTATTCCTGCCTTAAATGATACTGATAATATGCCAATTTAAGAATATGTTTTTCTTCTAATGCCAGGTAACCTGAGACTTGCATACCCGACCCATTTCACACACTCCATTCTTCCAAGAAGGGAGAAATGAGAGATTGCAGAGTAAGAAAAAAAAAAATCAAGAACCTAGTCCTCAGTTCCTAAAACACCAAATGTATGCAGTGTAGTTCCTTACAAATGTATAGCTAATTTAGTTTCTTTGTTACTTCCTAGCATAGTTACTACCTATGAAAATAGATAGTGTTTAATCTAATGTATTTGTTTTATTTTGGCCTATAGTTTGTTTAATTAAATAATTTTTCATTTTTAGACAAATGACCCTCTTTTCATCAGAGCCTTTGCAAACTTAGAGTACATTTTGCAAAAGGAGACTGTGTCAGACTGATTTTAGATATGCCAATATTTTATTGTTCTTGTGTACTTTAACTCTGGGTTGTCATGGTGATAGGTCCTGATATCACATTTCTATAGACAATTGGCTGAAATAAATCTTTGCATCCAACATATTTATTAGAAAGGAAGATGCAAATAAACAACATTTTTCTGTTATACTTATAGGTGGTAAATTGTCGGGGGGAAAAAGATCACAGGAAAGCAATGTATTAGTATCACGTTTGCCAATAATGAGCTATGTATTTGTTTTCACTGAGTTTCTGTTGGCTTTGTTTTACCATCTGTAAAATGCATTAGGCAAAATAATTTTAAAGTTCTTTTCCAGATCTAAAAGTTCTAGTCAGCTCTTAAAAGTAGGAAGGACCTAGACTATGAAAAACAGACCATAATACTTGCCTTTTATAAATATAATTTATATAAACTCAGACACTAGAAATCTAATACTATGCCAAGAAGTAACAATGGTAGTCAAAGGTCAGTATTAAAACAAAATGATTTCAAAATTCCAGTCAAGTAGTATTTAGTTAAAAAACAACCTTTAAGCAGTTAGAATTTAGTTATAAATCAAAATGTAATACTATAATTTTCAAATTCCCAATACTATTTACTCTTCACGAGACATATATGATGACACTGTAGTATCATATCCATCCTATAGCTAGAAAGATGAAAATTATTTAATTTTTATTTATGGTCACATTGTGTCATAGTAGGGAAAACATAAGAGTTTGACTTCTATCCACTTTATGTGTTTTTTTTAATGTTTTTATTGATTTCACAGAGAGAGAGAGAGAGAGAGAGAGAGAGAGAGAGAGAGAGAGAGAGAAACATCAATGATGAGAGAGAATCACTGATCAGCTGTCTCCTGCACGCCCCACACTGGGGATGGAACCGTGACCTCCTGGTTCATAGTTCAAAGCTCAACAACTGAGCCATACTGGCTGGGTGTATCCACTTTAGAAAACTTTATACAGCCTTAAAATAATATCGTTTGAAAACTTTTTCAGGAGAAAAATGATTTTTCTTGTCACTTTAGTACTTCATTCACGCTTTTCATGGTGTCACTTAGTCCTTGCAAAGATGGCTTTATTGAGATGTGCTATGTGGCAGGCTGGAGGCAAGGGAATTGACAATGGAGGTGTGTTAGACTGAAATTACTGATGCTAATCAGTAGTGATGATAAAAGTACAAAGTCTAGACTCTAAAATAAGCCAGTTCCCAATTAACAATGGCTATTGTTTGAGAAAGATCACCTGGATAAGCAAAAGCACTGATTGCTTCAAATCGCCTCTTAATTATGTTGCAAGCTCTTCCTGGAAAGCTTGGCAAAGTACAACTAAAACATAAACCAGTAAGCTTTCCTTTATAAACACTGCCTGATGTGTAAATCAAGCTGTAGGACAACAAAATAAAACAAAAATAAGAAGAAGTAGAAACACAGGATTCTTATTATCTTAAAGTAAGATTTTCATGAAGTAAGAACATTCCAGCTCCCTCAAATTTAACACACACACACACACACACACACACACACACACACACACACACACGCTGCTCCTGTACACAGGCTTGAATGCATGTATACAGCAATCTCAATTGAGATTATAGAGATTAATCTATAAAATGTGCATAAAATATGTAGACCCGATTTATGAAATAATATATAAAAAGTAGAAAAAATATGCTTGTCCATATCATACAGCTGACCAATTATGTATTTTGGAGACTATAGCCACAATTAAAAAGAGGCAAATGTCTAAAACATCCCAAACCTAGTACTATGGGAGTTCGTTTGGAAGGGGGACTACCAGGTCACTCTGTTTTCTCTTTCATCTTCTCACACCAGTGGAGAGTCAGTAAGGGATGGGCTGAAGTGTCTGCAAAATGGCTGATGGCTGACCTCAGCTCTGAGATCGTCACTCACAGCGACAAGCCCCACAAATCTCAGATGTGGCTGCAAATCAAACATGGATTGCCCATGTGCACAGGGCACAGAAGCCAAGTCACAAATCTTTGTAGTCACTCTTATCACACGGCTACCATCATTAGCAGCGGCATCTTGCAATACGAAGGACAGCGATATATATCAGTGGACAAGCATGAAAAACTATTTCTACATACAACTCATCAAAGGGTTGTCTTACTATCAATTCTCCTAAAATTTAAAAGCAAGATAGCTCTTCCAACTGACAACAGATTATTTCACCCCTTCCAGGTTTATCTTGGAAGGCATTTATACTTACTCCCTCATTTAAAAAAAACCCAAAAAACACATTAAATAAAGAAAATCATTCCCAATTATCACTGGAGTTTTTGAAAAAAAATTATTGTTAAAATCTGATTTATTTACTAGATTTAATAAAGTTTTACAGCATTAAAAATGCCTAGTGAGCACAATATAAAATTAATGAGGGAAAGTACAAGGAACTTTCTAAATTTATGTTTTAACAAAATTGACTTCTATTCTCTGAAACTGGTCAGAGATTATACATATTAAGTAGAATTTCCCTAGCTACTTACAAAGATAGGACTTTCTCATTGAGAGTATTCACCCTGAGACTGTGTGTTCTGCTTGCAGGGCTGAGCCTCGGGTGAGCAAGAGTCATCACTGACTGGAATTACTTCATCTGTGCTATTTTGTAGAATCTTTAAAGGAGAAGCCATTCCTGAATTTACTCAAAGGCCATTGTAATGTTAAAAACCACAATATACCCTGCAAAACAGAAGTTATTTTGCAGAGTCAGCAACTGTAGAATTAGTCTTCTCAATCTCAACACAGATCCCCAATAATAATTATTATTATATAAAATTATGATAATTTTGAGGACTTTCTTTAGATGGAATCTTACAAATGTCCCTGGTAACTCCATTAACCAATTGTCCAGAATTTGTAAAACCCCTCTTGAAAAAAATATTTTAAAATCTCACTCATCTACTCAAGATTCACATGCTTCTTTGTTATTAGAATAAATACAACCTTCACACTGCTGTAGGCAGTTAGAAAGACATAAGCAGAGCAAGGACAATGGGCCAGGTACAGAAGGTCACCATGACCTAGCTGGTTTGGCTCAGTGGATGAATCATTGGCCTGTGGACCAAAGGGTCCCAGGTTTGATTCTGGTCAAGAGCACGTACCTTGGTTGCAGGCTCCTTTCTGGTTGGGGCGTGTAATTGATGTGTTTCTCTCACATCAATATTTCTCTCTGTCTGCCCCTCTCCCTTCCACTCTCTCTAAAATATCAATGGAAAATATCATCCTGTGAGGATTAACAAAATAAAAAAACAACAACAAAAAAAAACCCACACAAAACAAACAAAAAAGACCATCAGGTTGAAAAGACCCAGGTGCCTAGCAATGGACAATCAATTGTAGGGTGGGACCTCACCCCCAGGATGACTTTTCCTCCCCTTGCATATTACTGGTCATGATGTTTGGACCCCCTGACCTTTCCTCCATAGAGATAATATCTTGACCTCAGTTGTATTTCAGCTCTAGGAGCAAATAAGCAATAAAACCAACGGTGGCTGATGTCAGAACCAGCTGCATGGAATAATGACCCCCTTGCCCTGGTGCCAGCCAATCAATCAGTGGAGACCACAACCCTGAATGGACACACCTAGAAGGCTACTAAATATTCTATGAAGATCCTTCCCTGGGACTGTCCCTAAAATCTACACCCTTAAAACCCTTAGGAAGGAGGACCCAGTGTGCTCTCCCACCCGGGAGCAAGCCCGAGCCTTTTCCTACCATCTCCTCTCATTCTCTCTCTCTCTCTCTCTCTCTCTCTCTCTCTCTCTCTCTCTCTCTCTCTGTCTCTCTCTCTCTCTCTCTCTCTCTCTCTCTCTCTCTCTCTCTCTCTCTCGGCACCTTACTGTTAGCTTCCTCACTCCCAAGCTCCAACGGCCTTTCCTTTACATCCATACTTGTTTCCTAAGCCTATTTCTTCTAGGAATTACTTCTTCTACCTCTGTAATTTACCAAATAAATGTTCTCTTACAGTTTCAGTCTTACTCTGAATTCTTTCCTAGCCAGAACCCAAGTACCAAGGTTGCTGAACACAGGTTTGGTCTGACCCCACCGGTCAGATACCTGGTGCCATTCCCACTACCTACAACATCTGGAAAATGCACTCCGTACCCCTTTCCTAGTGCAAGCATAGAAACGGTGCCTTTCATAGAAACGATGCAATGGTGGTGGGTGGGGTGTGTGTGCACTGAATGGTGCTTCTGCAAGGTGTTAACTATTAGTCCCCTCAATTGAGATCTCTTTACAGCCACCACCTTCCCCTATTTTTTCACATATTTGGTCCTTAGTTCCCAGAACATGTTGCCTTCTATTCTTTCACCATATTAGAATTTTCCTTTCTGCTCAAACACTTTTATGGATTTAATGCTACAAGAGTGGACATTCATGATGGGGCACAGATTAATGAGAAAGCTGGTGAGCCTATTTTCCTGTGAAGATACCCACTGAAGAGCAACTCAGTTCTCAACCTTAACTGGGACCTACAGTTTTAATTGGCGGGATGATTTGGCAAAATACTCCAAGTGATTAATTTTTTGTCCTCTTTGCTTCTTTCGTCCAGATTTAAATAGTAAATGCAAAATTCAGGGCAAAAACTAGGCAGCCTACCACAGCATGAGACTATGTTTACTTTTTTTTTTTTTTTAAGCAATAACATGTACATAAAATGTGCAGAATGAGAAAACAATCACACTGAAAAAAATAAAAGTAAGAATCAAAACCCTGACCTGCTGTCTTTGGCCCGCAGTAGGAAAAGGACAGAAGTCAACGCCTGCAGAGAAAGGAAGATCTTGGGTGAATCCAAATACTGAATGAAGGGCCCTAGGTGTGGACTGGAGAAAATCACTTTAAAGTGAGACAGGCTGTGTAAAAGCTGAAACATCTCTCCCAGCTGCATGTAGGATAACCTTCAGTGTCTGACCTAAAACTAAATCAGTACGAGTTTTAAAGTATAAAAAAAAATCCAAAAAGGCTAATTCTAGCTGAGTGAGAGTGATAAAAATACTGAGCAAAATAAGAAACTATTTCTCCCTTTGGGAAACTCAGCATAAGATATAGTTAAGCCAAAACTGACAGAGCCTACATTTCCAATCAACTTTTTTTTTTGTAGAAAATGCTATTGTAATGTATTATTTATACTCCTTATCTCTTCAGAAGTAGGCCTACTGTCTTGTTGCCTGCGTACACATAAAAGAAAGATGAGAGACCCTACTATATAGTGACCTTTATCTTAATACAATATTACTGGAACACTGGAAAATTTAGAGTTTTCAAAAAAAGTAGAAAAATCCATTTTCAAAGCTTGCATCTGTCATGTTGAAAAAAAATCCAACCTTTATACATGTTGTTCTTCATATTGGTGACACTTGTGGCTAAATTTACATTTGAATTTGGTGATCAGAGAAGATTGAAGGAGAGACATGTTTTGCAACTGTGTAGAGTGAGCCAGCACCCCTAAAACAGGAGGTAGTCATTATGGCCCTGGGAGGGAGGCAGACTCCAAGATGAGCCTTGCTTAGAAAGAGGGAGGGAGACAAGTGGAAAGTCACAGGATGGAAATAGGTGTCCCATAAACAAGCTGTGTCATCGTTAGGGGCCCAAAGATTACTCTTTATCTGAACGTTGAGTGCTTCTTTTAACTAATTAAAATGAAGAGATCAACACATAAATAGAAAGAAACATAGGTATTTTAAAGACACTCTAATTAACTTCTTTATTCAATGAGTTCAATTAAAATCTGACTCATATGTCATTCACCAAAAATGTATTGGATGCCTGCACTGTGGTTCATGTAATGCCAGGGTTGGGAGTAGAAGAGAAAAAAGAAAATTCTGTCCCTAGGTTTATCGGGTTCACTGTCTAGTGGGAGAGACAGGCTGTGTCAAATTATATTACTGTAAGTGCGATGAAGGCAGCAGAGGTGGCGAGGAGCTTAGATTCCGCACCCAGGCTGCTTGGGTATGAATCCTACTTCATACACTTGAGAGCTGTATGAGGTTGGGCAAGCTACTTCCACTTCGATGCTTTGGTTTTGTCTGTAAAACAATGCTAAAACAGTATAATACTCATACTGATATTATGACATGACATGCATGTTAATACATATAAAAGTTTTAACAGTGCCAGGCTAGGATTACTGTTCTTGTTTTAATTCTGTGCACAGCATGCTGTGCAATGATACAGGAGAAGAGTGAGACCCAACCCAAGATCCTGCGGTAGGACAATCAGAGAGAGCTTTCCAGTGGAGATGAGATTTAAATGGAATTTTGAAGTAATCTGCTGGAACTTATACAAGTGTGTGATGGCGAGAAAGTATGGGACAGCATGTACAAGCAAACAGGGAAGAGAAGCCACTGAGAGAGATACTTGGAGAGGTCGATGAGTAGAATCTAGGCTATACTAGGCAATTTAGATTTTTATCCTAAACATAGTCCTGAATGTTTGTGCACTTATGCATGCTGGTCATCTCATTCTTTGTTTTCTGCAACAGTCTCACTTCCCCAGCCATCAATTAATCTTCACCTCTTCTTCAATTCTATATTTGGCTACAAGGTTTAAAAACCATATTGAACTAGGTCATCTCTATGCACAACAACCTGCATTTTATTTCTTGTTATTCTTTAGACTGAATCTAAATATATTGGCCCAGTATTCAAGTTACTGTCTCCACTGTCCAAAACATATACAAATGTACTTTTCTCATTATAATAGGATTTTATAAGATCCAGCTTCTTTCTTGTTATTCTCATCTCCTTCCTCTCTCTGCAGATTTTATTCGCCCCAGTCTCTGATTTTACTCAAGCAGTTTCCTCTTTAGCACTTTAATCTCTCCAGATCAATTTTAATTACTTCTTTTAAAACAGGCTCAATTTCGACCATCCTGAAGAAAAAGAAAGTTTGTTGACTAAAACCTTACAGCATGTGGATAAGCTTCTGACACCACATTTCTTGGTGCTGAGCTTCACAGTAACACACTTCAGAGAGCTGCCCCACCCCCACCCCATGTCCTTCCACATTGTCCATGCTTTTCCATGAGTGGAGATTGTATCTTCTAGATATCTTACTTTCCAATGTAAGGACACCTATAGTGTCCTATATACTAAACAGTCCAATAAATGCTTGTAGATGACTATATTATCTGTATAATATAACCTCCATAGTAAGATTATTATGTGAAAGTTTCTTACACGTTTAAAAATTAATTACTTGTCGCTTGCAAGCTGAATTGAAAGAAAATCAAGATAATAGGTTATGGCTGGTATTTACTTAGGTGTATATACTTCACATAGATAAGTAGAACATTTTAAAAAAAGGTTTTGGAATTCTTTCAATTGAATGACTTTTAACATTGGTTTTCCATTATAAAATGTAGGTGAAGTTATAGAGAATTTACAACTTAGAGTAAATCCCTGAATATTAGAGTTTAGAGGAATGAGAACACCATTTATTCAATATCTACTGTGTACCAGGCTGCTAACTTTGCATAAATTATCTCATTAAATCTCTCCAATATCTCCTTCCAAGTAAAGTAATTATTACGATGGTCATTTTTTAGTCATCTGGCTCAAAAAAGTTTAAGGACTCTTTCCAAAGTCTTGAATCTAAGTAATCATTTAGGATTTGAATCAAAGTCTATCTGGCTCTTGAGCTAAAGTGCTTTGAGAGGTTCTGTAGACTTTAGTTAGAATGGAAGTATTTAGAAATAGGTAAAATAACTTGACAATTTGGACAAGTAACAAACTTTCTTGGTCTCAGCTCCACATTCTTAAGAATTTGCCCTAGATAATATTTAAATTGTTGCAGACAAGTGGCATCTTTTTTAAAAAAAATGACATTTAAAGATCTCATGACATAGAGAGTTAGGTGGAAAACTTGTTCACATCAGTGAGTTATATAATGACTACAGCAGGATCATACAGGGGTGGGCAAAAGTAGGTCAATAATAAATAAATAAATAAATAAATAAATAAATAAATAATAGTGTTTCACATACTCACGACTGTAAACCCAATTTTGCCAATGCCAAAATGTATCCAATATTTTAGAGACCATAAATTTATTATTAATGTATTACACTCTAAACTGTTATTTGATGTCAGTAATGGTAATTTGACTAGATTTTCAGGCCTCTTCTCAATGTTTTGCCACAAAGTATTTTAATACATGAATAAGAAAAGTCTAGAATAATATTTATGTATAAGATAGTTGAATGTGATAATTATCTTTAAAAGCCCTCTCCTGTCCTTAGGAATCTATGTAAAATGATTGGTTTTCCTTGGGTAACTTGGAATTAATTTATACCTATAATCTGAAATGGACTGAATGCAATGAAAGGCTAATATACAGAATGCTCTCATCATTACTAGTTAAAACCTTTCTTCCACACATTGACTTCTTTTCCCATTTGACTCTTGTGGAAGAGTTTGGTCAGGGCTAATGACTGAACATTCTTCTCACACATACACAGCCATACTGAAAGCTAGCTATATCTTCTTCTGCTGATGAGGTTTTGAGACTTTGTCACTGAACTTGGTTACATGAAATTAAAATCTTTTAAATCAAGTCATCAGGATGACAGGCAATCCATGGCACAAACTGCCATTGCATTTCAGGAGGATAATTTAATACATTAATTTATACCCTCAGGGCTCCAGTCTGGCTTGTAAGAACCCCTAATTAAAACTAGCCATTGGAGAAAAGAGACTCTAAAAAGAGACTCTAGAAGGAGACAAAAATGAGCTCCAAGTTACTTGAAAATATAATAGAAGGATAAAAGAAAGGCCAGGAAATACCATGGAGGCTGAAAAATTAGTCTTTTTTTTTTTTTTTTTACCACTTTTTACAATGGACTATGATAAAATTTCAGTTCACTCTGGGATCCTGTAAGTAAAAAAACAAACAAAACAAAAACCTACTAATGATCAGAGAACAGAATGCAGACTGTGCTCTATAAGAAGTAGGTCCAGTGCATGAATATGAAGACCATAGCTCAAAATTGTGTCTCTCTAGCATTGCAGTTCCATACACTGAACAGATAGTTCTAGGTTATGGTTAAATGGCTCCAAATACAGGCTACTAAGCCACATCAAAAAATCTTATAAAATTTAAACATTAACTTAATAGACACATAGCTTCCAATTAAGTGTTTCCATCAGAAAATATACTTTATAATAACACAGAAGAAAATTTTAAGGGAAAAAAGATGTCAGCATGCCACAAATAATTCTGAAAGCAAAAATTATTGTGAAACCCTTTAGGTATTGCTCAACAAACCAATTAGCTATTTGTTGACTACAGTGGTACATATTCTAACTGGGTTATTTTTGTAAATTAAAGGGAAATTTAAAAATGTTTTTCCAGCTTTAATTTTAATGTACTAATTTACTAAGTATGTGGTGTGAAAACTTAGTACTCAATAAACATGGATGGTAACTCATACCTTAAATTCCTCCAAGATTTTGTAATTTTTCCCATGATATTCACAAAAGTTTTTCACTTCTTTGCACTCAGGACAGCATCCATTGTGTTCCACTTTAGTACACTTTGGGTGAATTTTAGGGCATTCTGGCTGGTCGCAAACAGGTCCATCCAGAGCACAGACACAAGGGCAGTTGGAATGCCCTGGGAAAAATCGTTCTCCCAACTTGTATACAAAGCCGCTGTCATCCACACACCCTTTCCCTCGATAGTCATCAAAGATCAGATTGTCATTACTGGAGGTCTGGTCCCCTTCATCAGCAGGATAGTCTTCATGACTGATGGCAGCAGAGGTGACCAATCCAGGGATGACCAACAGAAGTATGCAAGCTTCATGAATATGAAGAGCCATCCCCCTCCTCAAAGGCTTCTGGATGTGCTCCTACTACTGAATATACTCAGCTCCTTCCATGGGGAGGGGTAGGCTGAAAATAAATATTTTTAAAAAGTAATTTGACATATATAAAGAAAATATAGATTTATTTAACCCTATGCTCTTAATCTGTTTATTTGGGATCTGTTTGGAAGATAGACTAGCAGTAGACTAAGTTCATGCAACTATCTATGCTTTATTATGAAGTCTAGAGACTTGATCCTTGACAACATATATGGAGTTCTTTCACATAGGAACCTTAAGCTTGAAGTCACCTTCTCATTTTTAAAGGTCTGGCTTTGTCTAATTTGTAATATATTATTTTACTGAACCTCAAAGGGTGATTTTACAAGTGGTTACTTAGAAATAACTCAGAATACTTGAATTTACATTTTCTATTATTCTTTAAACTGTACTAGTCAGTGATAGAACGTATATGCATTATAACCATCTGTACAAAAACTCATGAGATTAGTGAGAAAAATTCTACTTTTAAGAGAAAGGGAAGAAACCAACAATTGAATGTTAATTGTAATTGGAATGGAGCTATTATAAAGGTCTCCTGGCTTCTTTATGCCCATAGTTGGAGAACAGCAATGGTCTCAATATGGGTTTCTTGTTTCAGTAAATTTAAACCTGGATTTTGAAATATAGCCAAGGGGAAAAATAGATAACTATTCTACAGTGAATAAGAGAAAGAAAATTTAAAATAACAAATGATACAAGAGAACTCCTTGTATTTAAAATAATTAATTAAAAATAAATATATTCATATTATTGTCCACACCTTTATTTTACTCAGAGAGTAAGCTCCTAGTGGGCAGGAAAAACGTATCAGATAATTTTTATAGCAACTGGAATCTAGAATTTGTGTAATACTATTTGAATGTATTACTTTAATATATAATAAATACCATTTAACAATTTTGGAAACATATCTCTCTTTTGACATGCCAAAGATATTTTGCACAAAAATGCCAGAGTAAAACTATTGGTTTCATAGAATAGTAATGAGGAGTTGCCATTCATAGAAAAGATGCCTTATTAGTTTGATGGCAATGACTCTTGTAAACTTCACATAGTATTAGTGCTTGTGTGGAGCGCTGCCCACTAACAACACTCATTTACATGTGTAGAGTGACTAACACAGATAAAAACTCTGGGGAAACTGACGAGGGAATAATATATAAGGAAAAGTGTTGTCAAATAGTTCATTTGTCTATTTAAATGATTTTGGCTTTATGCCAACAATCACTGAAATTGTATATTGGACATTTTCAGATCATTTATGAACATTATTTATTGATTTATTTTCAGATTATAATAGGAACAATGATAAACCATCTCTTTTCAGTCTAACATGCAGATGATACTTTTAAATAAAGTAAAGATGGCATTAGGGAACTTCATGAACCGATAATATTTGCATTTTAAGTTAGATATGCAAATTCTAGTAATAGTAAAATAGAAGGAAGTATGTACATGCCCTCCCTTAAAAAGAAAACTACTCTCTAAATCCTTTTGGGTAGGTAATGATAAGTGAGATGAATTTCTTTTGAAATATGTCAAAAATAATGAGTCATGACAGAATAAAAAAATGCAAACCTATAATTCTACTTGAGAATCTGGAAGCTCCCTTTGACAAAGCATTTTTTTTCTCTTAAATTACTACAAAGGCTACAAACATTACAGAAGCTTCTGAAAAAAGCATATGTATTTTATTAATTAAGGCATGCATTTTATACATCTCTCATATATATAGAAAGTTTATCCTGGAAGAAAAAATATATTGTGCTTCTTTATAGTATTCCAGTAGTAACTGTTAATACATGCAAAATAAGCCATATAAAATACCCATATCATTCTGCTTCAAAAGGACATAGACAGAAATGATCTCTATAAGCTACAGGTAGGCATTAATGTCAGGTTATAGTAAATGTATACTTAAAGGTAAAAAAGGAGTCTAATATCCACTTTATATAAACATTAAGCATGCTTTTATTATATGAAATACCTTTTAAAATCTGCATGAAGAAAAACATGGTTTTCTTTTTAATATAACAAAGTTCTTAAGCTATTTTTTTAAAAAAAATTCTCTTCATAATTGAGCTGCTTTAGTGCAGTTTAAGGCACTATTTAAGAGAAAAATATTAGATAAATCCAATACAATATTTATCTGAAGATTTTTAATAAGCAAGCAAACATTGCTGAATGGAAGAACACTTTCCAGCTAAACTTTCCTCCCCTCCCCACATTGCTACATATCATTTAAAACGACTGCATTTATTTCTTTGAGAAAACAAACATAACTCATGTCATAAGATACACTTACCTAATCACTCTGGAGGTTAATAGTGGTGATGGGGGTCATAGACCAACATGAACTAAAAGATCAGGTATGTTTTAGAAAAGCAGTTCCTCTTTAATTATCCAAAGAATGCATTTTCAGGCTTGAATTAAAGGCAATCCATTCTCTCTACCTCTCATTTCAAACCACAGTCAAGAAGCAGTCTCCCGCCCTTCCAGAGAGAAATACAGCAGACACACATAAGAAATATGCTTTGGACCCGTCTTCAAAATTCAAAGCAAGAAGCAATGCTGGTCCTGTAGAAATCCAGACCCAAGTAGCAGAATCATGTTGAACTTGTTTTTAGCATTTTCTCAGATCCTTCTATGAAATTTCCCGGCTGATTACGCCTCCTCCACACATGAGTTCACTTACACAGTGTTTGCTACGGCAGTAGAGGTGATTTGGCTAGGCTCTGTGGATCACAAACAGCAACAGCATGCTGTCGCTTAAAACCCGCTCCGCTGGCAACAGCATCAGCATCATCCACAATATGTTGCTTGAATCCCTTCTTACACACCGGAAAACACTAACTGTGGACGTGAAGGAAAGGAGCAACTTTAGCTGGGTTTCTGCATCACTGAGAGCAGTTTGCAGACTGCTGATTTGGAGCTCATTCTGCCGGCAGCCGGGAATTCCTCAGCACCACGGACAGCGCCAACTGGCTTCTGAGCCCACCAGGGTCGAAATCCCGAGCTGCTTCTTTAGACCAGGCTGGTGCTCTCTAAGCAGTCGCACTTTATACAGCTGATGCATGCACGGGGCAGGGGGTGAGGGTGGGGGCGTGGGGGTAAGGGGTGGGGGGGGGGGAAGGCACTTTACGTGCGAGATACTTATTTACTTATTTGCATTGGATTACAATAAAAAATAAACATTTTAATTATATTTTATGCATTCTTGGATGGGCTGCAGAGATGAAAGTTCAGGAAGAGCCTTGCATTTAGATTTAAGCCAGCTGCAGTCTCTGATTATTATTAATAGATAAAGCATAATGCTTGTCAAAGAATCTGCAAAAATGTATGGGTCCAATTCTAATTGACTCTTCAGTTGAAGAAACACATTCCCTGTGCTACATGGTTAAACTTCAGGTCTTCCTGTTGCTTAAATTTGATTTTTTAAAAAGTACCCTGGTTCTCCTGCAGTTTGTTCTCTAACATCCAAAAATCAATCTCCTGTAATTCATCTAGTCTGTCATTAGGCGTCATTGTAAAGCTGTTTCTTCCAAATCTCTAGCAAAAATGCTCTGTTTCTAAAATCTTATCAAAATAAGAAAGAAAAAAAAAAGACCCAGACACAAATAAATGAACAGAAAGTTTTGTTTTATTATTGGTAACAGTATGAGCATTAAAATATACATTCAAAGCATGTTTTAAAGCAAATTTAAATGTTACCTGCTGGAATATTTAATCAGGTATTTACTGGTTTGGGACTACATGAGGCATTTCCAAGCCTTAAAGGGAATGCCCTCTGCAGTGGGATATGCTGATCATCAAGACCATATTCGAACAGTGCCATCACAGCCTCCGGAAAACAGACTCTCTCCGTCATGAGAAAACACCACTGTGTGAGCTTCATTCTCATGGCCCATCAATTTGTAAATCTGCCCTGACTGAAGATCTAGCAAATGAATAACGCCACTGCCACTTGCCTGCGCTAATATTCGACCTGGAGGAAGAGAGGGAGAGAGGAGAGAGAAAGAGGGGAATATCCAAGTTTTATTTCCTCAGTCACAGTTTATAAGCAATAGAATATATAGTTTTGCATTAAAATATTTTAATGTTGCCATAATTGCAGCTGTCCCACTCCCCCCCTTTGCCCACCTCCGCCCACCCCCACCCACCCCCACCCACCCCTACCTACCCCCACCTCCCACCTCCCACCTCCCTTGGCCTTCACCAAACCATGGGTATGCATATATGTTCTTTAGCTGATCCCTTCACCTTTTTAAAAAATATGTTTTTATTGATTTCAGAGAGGAAGGGAGAGGGAGAGAGAGATAGAAACATCCATGATGAGAAAGAATCATTGACAGGCTGCCTCCTGCATGCCCTCTACTGGGGATGGAACCTGCATCCTGGGCATGTATACTGATCAGGAATTGAACCATGACCTCCTGGTTCATAGGTCAACGCTCAACCACTGAGCCAAGCCAGCCAGGCTCCTTCTTTATCCAGTCACCCACACCCACCTCCACTTGGGCACCAGCCAGTCTGTCCCATATATACATGCTCCTGATTCCATTTTTTTCATTAGTTTATTTTGTTCATTAGAGTCCACATATTAGTGAGATCAATATATATTTTGTTTTAATTTTAATTCAACAAACTCATTTTGTATTAGATACCAGTCATTAAATAGGAACTAAGTCCTGTCTGTATAGAAAATAATTCCAGTCAAAATTAAGATATGTGAATGATTAAATTATAAAAATTTAAAAATGAGAAAGTAAAACCTAATGTGTTACTGACTTTATATGCAGAGGTCATCAAATGCTCTGCTAGTCTCCTTAAATTTGGGATTAATAAATAATATTGAGGAGATGAGGTTGAAAGCACTAAGCAACACAGCTTTCCTTTTTAAGTAAATTATTTGTGAAAAATTGTTAGAAAACACAAGCTTAAAATATATCCATGGCAAAGATATACACATATATAGTGTATAATTTATTTAGATTTTAAAATTTGTATTATGCCCTAACCGGTTTGGCTCAGTGGATAGAGCGTCGGCCTGTGGACTGAAAGGTCCCAGGTTCGATTCCGGTCAAGGGCATGTACCTTGGTTGCGGGCACATCCCCAGTGGGGGTTGTGCAGGAGGCAGCTGATCGATGTTTCTCTCTCATCGATGTTTCTGACTGTCTATCCCTCTCCCTTCCTCTCTGTAAAAAAATGAATAAAAAATATATATAAAAAAAAATTGTATTATATGTAAGCTGTTTTATTATAATTATACTAAATTGATACTTAAGACTATAATAATACATTTATTCTTTAAAAACTGACACACAAATTTCTTTGGAGTTGAAGTGAAAATACCTCCATTTTAAAGATAACTTTGGTTTTTATTACTCTAATTTAAAATTCAAAATTTAAATTTTTGTTACATAAGGGAACTAAATGCAACACAAAGCATACTCATGATTTTCATACCATATTTTTTGAGTGGATAGTTTTGATATAGGAAAAAATATATCAGCGATTCACTTCTAACTGCTTTTATTTTTAAAAATTCAGTAGCAAACTATCAGGAAATGTGGAGGTAAGTAAAAGCAATAGATTATGTTTACATAAATTCAGTACACGGGCTAAACAAATATAGTATTAGTACGATTCATGGGATTATCTAATACAACTTAAAAGACATATAGTACCATTTTAGTAAACATTTAAAATTCATTAAACTCAACATGCTGCTAGATACTAGATTTAGTTACATAACATGGATAATTTCATATAATCCCTATAATAATCTAATAATAAAAAATAATAGTAACTCTATTATACAGATGAAAAAAAAGAGAGGTTTGGAAAAACTAAGAAACCTGTCTATAGAGGGGGCTAGCATTTATTCATAAGCACTTTGAGTTATGTTTTCTACATCCAGGTAGCATTGTTATCAATGATGACTTCTTGACAAATTATAAGTAGGTGATATATTGTGAAAATAGAATTTGTCTATCCCATGATGAAAATTCTATATGATAACACCATAGAGTCACAGTGAAATATTTAATCACAAATTATACTAAAAATTGTCATGGATATCTCTAAAACAGAGAAAAGTTATAAAAAGAAAGCTAACCATGATAAATATAGCGTATTTGCAAACCTTTATAACTACTGGGCTTCTTCATCTAGAACAAAGCCTGACACAGCAAAGATCCTTAGGATGGATTAAAGTGTCCAAAGCAGCAGATGTGAATATTTATTATAAACTCTCTTCTACAAAGTCTTTGCTGACAGAAGCATTGCATATGGATTCACTTCCTGCCTCTACAGGCAATAGCTGCTTGTGACTTTTCTAAGAATAAAACAACTTTTTTTTTGTAGTCTTCATATTATGGTTAGGAAGGGGGTAAATATTATTTACTATTTTTGAAACCAAATAGAATCAAAGCCCATAAAAAAAAAGTGAAACAGTTAACATTAAATCATTATCTTTTGTTTAATTCAAATCTGTAAAAATTATAATTAGAAATAATTATAAAGGTTCTTGATGATTTCCGAAAGTTTGTGTAATAAAATGGAGGAAATGATATTGGAATTTAATGTTAGGATTATATAATTCAGCAGCACAGCCTCAGGTGTTTTAAAAAAACGACTCTGCTAGAGCAGACTTGAGTCAGCAAGTTCATGATAAGTTTTTTCAGGTTTACTTGAACTAGGGGTATAAATTCACAACCATGTTTAATTTTACTGAAAGTGTAATGGATTAAGGTGAAGATGGCCCTGAATTTAAGGTTGTAAGAAGACCCAGAACTCACCTCCTCCCACAAGCATAACAAATATACACCTACATATAAAACAATTCCTCCTGAAGAACTAAGGGCTGATTGAACAGCTTCTGCACATGAAATGAGAGGAACCACATAGAGAAGGGTAGGAGAGATGGAGACATGAAAATCATAGGGAGCCCACTCCCACATGTGACTTGCAGTAGGGGGAAATACTCCTGAGGGGCCTTGCAGACAGACTCGCCTGTCCCAGTGTATTAAAGAGCTCTTAGACTTGCATGAAAAAATTCCATTTACTGCCAAATAGGTAGAGAACTGCAGGGACTTTCAGAATGTGTGGAAATTCTCTTAGATCAGAGGTGTTTGTGACCCCCATTATTTACAAACAGAATCAAAGCCCATAAAGAAAAGTGAAATAATTAGCATTAGGTCATTATCTTTTGGTTCTGAGTAGGGTGGGTGGGAGCTTGGTCCAAGCACTCTAATCACCCTGCAAGGCCTCCAACAGCATGCCCTGGCCACCTCAGCCAGCACTTGCTGCAGCCCCAGCCAGCTGGTCCACCAGAGTGCCCCAGGAGGCACACACACCCACTTACATTCCAACTGGCATGACAAAACCCACCCAGCATCCACAGTCTACAAAAAGGTTGCTCCTATTCAAGTCAATGCTTTCAAGATTGGAAGAGATAGCTGTTTCATCTAATACATAGAAACAAACATTAAAGAGGGAGTATTGAAGGCAGCAAAGCTATAGTAATTAAAATAGTATGGTGTCAGCACAAACAAACAAAAAACAGACACATAGATCAATGGAACAGAATAGGAAGTCCAGAAATAAACCCTCATTTATAAGGTCAATTAATTTATGACAAGAGGTAAGAACATAGAATAGAGAAATGACAATGTTTTTATTAAATGGTATTGAGAAAAGATACAAATTAAAATAAATCTGGACCACTTTCACACCATATACAAAAATAAACTAAAAATGGACTAAAGGCTTACTAGTAAATGCAACATCTGAAACAATGAACTTCCTAGAAGAAAACCTAGGCAGTAAACTCTGATAACGATATCAACACTATTTATTTTTTTAGACATTTTATTTGATTTCAGAGAGGGAGAGAGAGAGATAGAAACATCAGTGGTGAGAAAGAATCATTGATTGGATGCCTCCTGCATGCCCCACACTGGGGATTGAGCCTACCACCTGGGCACGGACCCTAATGGGAATTGAACCATGACCTCCTGGTTCATAGGTTGATGCTCAACCACTGAGCAACATCAGCCGGGCACAGCACTATTATTTTTTTAATATGTCTCCTTGTGTGTGAGCAACCAAAGCTAAAATAAACAAATGGACTGCATGAAACTAAAAAAGCTTTTGTGTAGTAAAGGAAACCATCTATATATATATAAAAGGCTAATATGCAAAGTGTCCCCTCAGGAGCTCAACCGGGAGACTGGGAGTTTGATCACTCACTATGATGTGTGCTGACCAGCAGGGGGCGGAGTGGAATGAAGGGAGGCCCCAGCCAGCAGCCAGCGGCTGGCAGCCAGGAAAGGGAGGCAGGCCCTGGCCAATAGTCAGAAGGCCCCAATTGCCCTGATTGCCAGCCAGGCCTAGGAACCCAGCAGGCCTCTAATCAACAAAATAAAAAGACAACATACTGATTGAAAGAATATATTTGCAAATTAGAATATATTTCTAATAATGAATTAATACCCCGAATTCAAGGTGGGGGCAAAATAGGTTTACAGTTGTGAATACGTGAAACACAGCACTTATTCTTTTGTTGTTATTTATTAACTAGAGGCCCAGTGCATGAAATTTTTGCACTGGTATGGTCCCTAGCAGCTGCCAGCCAGGGCCTCCCTCCCTTCCCCTGGCCAGCCCCACCCCCTGGTTGAACTCACAGACAACTCCTGGTCAAGGGGACAATTTGCATACTACACTTTTATTATATAGGACTAGAGGAGAGATCAGGCCTAAACCAGCATTTGGACATCCCTCTCACAATCTGGGACTGCTGGCTCCTAACTGCTCACCTGCCTGCCTGCCTGATTCCCCCTAACTGCTTCTGCCTGCCAACCTGATCACCCCCTAACCGCTCCCCTGCTGGCCTAATTAACACCTGACTGCTCCCCTTCTGGCCCAATCATCCCCAACTGCCCTCCCCTGCCAGCCAGATCACCCCCAAATGCCCTCCCCTGCAGGCCTGGTCCCCCCCAATTGCCATCCCCTGCTGGCCTGATGACCCCCAACTGCCCTCCCCTGCAGGCCTGGTCACCCCCAACTTCCCTCCCCTGTTGGCCTGGTTGCCTCCAACTGCCCTCCCCTGCTGGCCAATTTGGTTCTGATTGGTCAGTTTCTTTGCCAGTCAGCATCAAAAGCTCTGCCTCCTAGGCAGCCTCACAGTTCACCCAGATTTGGTTCTGATTGGTCAGTTTCTATGCCAGTCAGTGTCAATAGCTCTGCCTCCTAGGTAGCCATTGTCTCCTTACAGTTCACCCAGATTTAGTTCTGATTGGTCAGTTTCTATGCCAGTCAGCATCTCTGGGCCTATCAACAGGGCCTGATCAGAAAGGTGGGGCTGATCAGCAGCTTGGTGGAGGCCTGGAGAGAAATAAAGGTGCGGCTGCTGGCCAGACCTGGAGAAAGAGGGAGGCAAGTGCTGATCAACAGCTGCCACAGAGGCTATGGATCAGACCCTGCTTCTCTCTTCAGGCCTCTCTCTGGGCCTGATCCGCAGCCCCCTCAGCAGTAAGTGCTGGGTCACTGCACCTGCTGCCGTAGCAGTCAGTGCTGGGTGGCCATGGCAACCCAGGCTGACTGCAGGACTGACTTCCAGTTGGTGGAGCCTCCAGTCGTGACGGACCCAGGGTTTTTATATATTAGGATTATTGTATTATTTTCCATAGGAACAACTGTAAACCTATGTTTGTCCCACCCTGTATATAAAGAACTCAAGCAACTCAATATCAAAAAAATATCCAATTAAAAAATGGGCAGAGGTCCTGGCTTGTGTGGCTCAGTTGTCCCATACATTGAAAAGTCACGGGTTCAATTCCTCAATTCCAGGTCTGGGCACATATCCAGGTTATGGGTTTGATTCCCAGTCAGGGTGCATAGGGGAGGCAAACTATAGATGTTTCTCTATCACATTGATATTTCTCTCTCTCTCTCTCTCCCTCTCCTTTCCAATATCTCTAAAATCAGTTAAAAACAAACAAACATATCCTCAGATAGGGATTTTAAAAAAATGGGCAGAGGGCCTGAATAGACATTTCTTCAAAGGAGGTATACATTATTAGACACATGAAAAAATGTTTAACATCACTAATCATCAAGATAATCAAATCAAAATCACAATGAAATATCACCTCACACCTCTTAGAATGGCTATTATAAAAAAGTCAACAGGTAAGTGTTGGAGAGGATGTAGAGGAATGGGAACCCATATGCACTGTTGATAGGATTGTAAATTGATGCAGCCACTATAGAAAATAGTGTATGGAGGCACCTCAAAAAATAAAATACAATAAAACTATTCCATAATGCAACAATTTCACTTCTGGGTATTTATCTGGGGAAAAAGAAAACACTAATTTGAAGGTATATGCACCTCTATGTTAATTACAGCATTATTTACAGTAGTCAAGACATGGAAGCAACCCAGGTGTCTATCAATATATGAATAAATAAAGAAGATGAGGTATATATAATGGAATATTACTCAGCAATAAAAATACACATAATCTTACCATTTGCAACAACATAAATGGACTTAGAGGATATTATGTTAAATGAAATAAGTCAATTAGAAAAATTGTACCTAATTGCTAACTAAAAAAAATCATATCTCTTCCCATATCTCAGCAAAATTATTTTCCTAGTTCTTCCATTTCTATTTCAAATACTAAATTCTCTTTTTTTCCAGATTCCAAAGGGCATTAGTTCATTTGTCCCCTTTTCTCCCTCTCCATCCTCAACCCAAGTTTTATCCATTCTTCTTTACTAATTTTCTATAACCTTCCCATTTCCAACTGTTAGGTCTACAATATTAAAATCCTTACCTTTGGATGTCAGGATGATTGAAGTGATACCCCAAATGATTTTTTTGTTAGAATGTCTTTACTTTTAAGTCTACCTATATTAATTTGTAAGGTGTTACTTAAATTATGTCACTCCCATCCTGAAATACCATAATTTTGAATAGAACAACAAAAGCAGCAGCAACAACAATAAACTCTGTTTAAGACCCAAACAAAGTAGATGATATAAATTGACCTGCCCCAAATAAGAAAACGTATTCGTGGCAGTTGTAGAACCTGGGTGAATTAGATCTTTGATTCCCAAATCGTTGCTTTTTTTTCTTTCCATTTTCCTCTCACACTGAATAAGGATCCTAGTGCTTTATAGAATTTACTTACCCAAGTACACTCTTATCTATGAACCCTGTGTTCATCAAATAATTTGCTATTATTTGTTGAAAATATTTTTCACTTCCCCGACTTTGGATTGTTACTCCTATTATTCCTTTTGAAATATTTTCCTTAGCTGTCTCCATGGTTCCTAACTATATCTTCCTAATGAAAGTCCACTTACTTAAAAAATCCCAGTTCAAAATGACCTTCTTCAATAAGTTAGTAAAAGGCATCACAAGTGATCTTCCTCTTTTGAACATATTTTTGCATTTTATTCATTCCATCCATGTGCTAATAAGATGACAGAAATAATAGCTAACTATGTATTTGTCCTACCTTCTTAGATTTGTCATTACTTAGCCCAGGAGCTATGCCATGTTTTGCCCTCCCTCAAGCTTATCGCACTGGCTGTTGTAGTCAACATTCAAAAGAAATAGCAACAGTTTTCACAACTCTCTTTTTTAGTGCTTATTATTTGCCAAGTACTATCCCAAGCCCTTTATACACATTGTCTCATTTTATCCTTACAATATCCTTATGGGGTAGCTGTATACCTGTGCTATCCTTTATAGCAGCTGTGACTCACATGTGGCTATTGGGAACTTAAAATGCAGGTAGTGCAAACTGAAATGTGCTATCATTGTAAAATGCCCACCAGATTTTGAAGAATTGATATGAAAAAAATGCATTAATAACTTTTATATTGACTACATATGTGATATTATTTTGGATATATTGCATTTAATAATATACATTTTATAATTTTCCTGCTTTTTGAAAACATAGCTAGTAAAAATGTAAGATTGTATATGCAGTTCACATTGTATTTCAATTGGGCAGGGCTAACACATACACTGCTTCACAGAGGAGGAACATGAGGCTTAGAGAGATAAAAGCAACTTCTCCAGGGCCACACAGATTATAAGGAGGGGAGTCTGGATTTGAGGCTGGTCTGACTCCAAAAAATCATGCTCTTATTCTCTGTGTCATACCTTAATACCTCCGGATGAATTGTTATTGATTGGCTCAATGTCGTTTCTCCCACTGTGATTAAGCTGCTCTCACTAATATATAGTATGAGTCAGAGTAAACATCTCTTGGGTGTGCAGTTCTAGTTCTCAGATGAATCTTTGACTGCTCCTAGAAATACTTTAAAATTAATTTCTACCTAAGTACAAGAAATATTTTAAAAATTTAACTTCTATGGTTACCCTAATAGCACTTACTGACTCTAAGAGTCTTACTCTGCAATTAGCTTTCTGGGAATACACAAATTGCTCATAAAAAAAGAAACAGTTTTGTTTGGTTAAAATATTTCAACTTGCCCAGCTGTCCTGCGTGGCTCAACGGTTGAGTGCTGACCTATGAACCAGGAGGTCATAGTTCGATTCCGGGTCAGGGCATATGCCCGAGTTGCGGGCTTGATCCCCAGTGTGGGGCATGCAGGAGGCAGCAGATCAATGATTCTCTCTCAGCATTGATGTTTCTCTCTCTCTCTCCCTCTCTGAAATCAATAAAAAATATATTTAAAAAAGAGTAATAGTAATGATTTAAGATATATTGGGACTTCAGTTGTCAATATGACAATTCATATTCTCTGATATTCAAAATATAAATTATGAGATGAATGAAAACTTTTGGTCAAGTTTTAAAAAGATACTGGTTCAGTAACACATTCCATGGTGGTGTATTCATTGGACAAAAGAATGTAATTTTGTAATGGAACATCTAGAGAAGGAAAATTGGGAGTGTAGGTTATGAAATTTGCTAACTCATGTTGATAGGAATCTTTGAGTATTTTTTGTTATTGGAGGAGTAATTCACAATGCTAGTTAATGTATCAAGAGTTAGAAGTTGAGCTTTTTGGGAAAACTTCTTAATTTGTCTAATAGCACTTGCTCAATGAGCCATCAGTTGCCATCACTGCTAACCAAGGCAACTGTGGATACATATATTGTTTGTGCCAACGATGAACAGAGTCCTATTTAATCAGACTCAGTAAAGGCTGGATCTAATGAAATTGTTTAGAAAACTAATTTAGAAGCATACTTTTCTTATTACTTTATCTCTATACACTTAACATATATATTAACAAAAAGGTCACAAAATTCACTTACATGTTATCTCTTGTTACAAAAATGTAATTTTCCAGCAATATTATGAATCAACACTTGGCTAGAACTATGCTGTTTTCTACTACTTATACCATCAGGAATAGCATCATTGTGTGAATTAAATGAAATTGTTATAAGAAATAGAAGCAGATTCAAAACTTTAAGCTTATTCTAAACAATAAAATGTGAGTGAAATACATCTTATATTTCTCATTAAAAATAACTTCAATAATTTCTTATGATTATGAATTCTTTGATTAAATATTAAGCAATGCATTCCCCCAAGAAAACAAAAACACCCATTTTATGTTTCATTCAAATTAGTCTCATAGGACAGATCATAGGAACTTTTTTATCACAAATACACAAGAATGAAGTCTAGAACAATTGTGTGCCATATATGAAATTACATATCAAAGAGGAAAGAGAGTCTTTGATCAATAAGGAAATGATTTTTATACACATCAGAAGCAATTTGAAGCAATTCTCTTGATCAATATAGATGGGCAGAAATGCTCCTCAGCATTTATTACCTGTGGAGAGCATTATTGATTAACTCTATTGATTTTTAGAATGCATGTGAAAAGGCATCTGTTGTTTCTTTAAAAGATGCCCCAAAATGAAACTATTTAAGTTTTGAGGATTTGCATTAATGGCTCAACCTGAGTCATTACTCAGAATTTCAAAAACACCATTGAAAGAGATGTGAAATTTGATTTAGTTTATTTTGCATCCCATCGCTTGATCAATATATTTCAGAAAAAAGAAATACATTACTTAGAAATTTAATACATTACTTAGAAATACATTACTTAGAAATTTAACTATGTACACACTGAAGGGTCTTAACTTTTCTATTGTAGGTAGTACTGCTTGAACAAAGATTAACTGATGTCAAAATATAAATATAGATAAAAAAGAAATGTATTTCAAATATCTCTGGGTAGAAACTCATGTCTTAAACATGACAATGGAGTGCGCTTCAATATCTTGATTGAGGAGTCAAGCATACAGAAATTAGGTAATATGTTCAACGGATACAACAAACAGAGGTTGAAGATAAAAACCTACTATTACTTAAACTATGGACGCTACTTATTGAGTTACCCACAGAGTATGTTTTATTTGTTTGCCAAGAAACAGTTTTAAACAAATACAGTAATTACTTTTTGTCTTTCATGTAAAATCCACTCTCTTTTAGGGAGGCAGCTCTTTGATAGTGCAGAAATTCCTAAACTTTAGCAGGTTAATAAATCCAAAAAGTGTCTTTCCTTGCTAGGAATAAAACTTTTGGTCTTATCATATGTAGTTTTTAAAATACGTTCCTCTTATTAGGAGAGCATGAATGAATGCTTTCTTGAGCAGATGCTTCTCTACATGAACTATCTTCTGAATATTACAGAAATCCTTTGTGAAATGCACCTAAAGTCCTAAAAATGTTCTGTTGAATTTATTTAGAATATAAAAAACCACCTGCTTTCATTAAGAAATCCTGGTAGACATGTTTCCTAACTTGGTCCTCATCTATGCAGTGGAACAGTGTTGAAATAATATTTATTCAGGGACCCCATGCACCTGGAGCTATGCAAAAATTTCAGAAAAGCTTTGGCTGATGTCAGCAGAAAACCCATTTTCAGTTCAGTTTTGGGGATCAGATGAGCTATGGTAAAGTGTGCTTCATATTCTGTGATAGCTTCTTCCCCATTATTCATGACTAGAGAAAGCCCTGAAGGCTTATATTTTAAACCACAAGTTCAATGAAAACTTTAATTTTTTAATCTTATGATAAAGTAATAAAACCACCTGTAGCATTTTTCATTTTTCACTATTTAAACCATAACATTTATTACATTTTAAGACTCAAGGATGTAGAATTCTAATATTTTAGAAGTTTTTCTCTTCATGAACAGTCCTGTCAACACTAACTTCATTACAGAGGACTCTCCCTTCTGGATGTGGCATTTTGTCAGTGGGGAAGAAAATCGTGTCAGCTTTTGTTAGTTATTGGTGAGGGGGTGAATTATTATAATCATATCCTTAATTTTTTTATTTTTTATTTTATTGTTTAAAGTATTACAAATAGTAGTACATACATCTCCTTTTTTCTCCCATTGACCTCCCCCCGGCACATGCCCTCACCCCCTACCCCCCAGTGTCTTGCATCAATTGGTTAAGCTTATAGGCATGCATACAAGTCCTTCAGTTGATCTATTTTTAGAACTTCATTCTTTCTCACTCAAGGACAACATAGTCCATGGAATAAAGTTAGATAAATACTAAATCAGCACCACTAAACCATTAATAATTATAGTAAAAAAGATGTAAATATGTGAGAAAAGAATTAGAGCCCAGATGATAGCGACCACCCAACCAAAGAGGAAAGGAATGGCTGGAGCCATCAAATAGTGCGAGTCTTGTATGAGTCTGTAGGAGCTAGATACATTAGTTCAAACAGTATTACCTGCTGATGCTTACAAAATCCTCAAGTTCTCTGAAATTATAGAGAGATAAGCCTAAATGTCACATCTTTGGTAATTCATTACCTGAGAAAATACAAGGGTCTAACACTTAACTGATATTTTACCTTCAGAATGATTTCAAGTGGTTGATAAAAGATAAAACCACTAGTTTCCATTTATTGAGTACCTACTTCTTCCTGAATGTTTTGTATTATATAATACTTTCAGTCACATGTGAAGACAACATTATTTTCATTTTATAGATGAGGTATTGAAACAGAGAAGTTATGGAACTTTTTCAAGATAACAGATCTAGTAAGAGCCAAAATGCCAACCCAAGATTATTTCTAAACCCTTTCTGTTCCATAGTCTGGGGAGAAAGGAAAAGTACTTACACCAGAAAGCTAAGCTAATATGTCTGCTACATTAAATACATTTAGATTAAATAATAATTCTGTGAAGGCATCTCTGGAAATCTAAGGTAATATTCCAGTATATTGTAGTCTAATGACCTGGCTTTGCACCTCAGAAATTTTAAAGCAAAATGTAATTAGTTTGTTCTTTACTCAGTCTCCCTCCATCACACTTTCTTGCTCTTATCCTCTTAATCTGACAATCCATTTGTATCAGATGGGCATTAGCTAAAAGCTAGGAAATAATTTGAGATTAAGAGCACTGATGACTGCTTGGGGTAAAAATGAGACACAAATGATTTAGAGATGTACATGAGACAAAAATGGCAAAGTTGACATTATAATTAATTTTAAAAAAAAGTTTTAATTTATCTGAGTAGATGGAATATTCTGAAATTTTTCAGTTGCCAGAGAAAGAAAATCAACTCAAAGTGGCAAAGAAAAATATAGTTTAAGAATATCCTATATAATAAAAGCCTAATATGCTAAGTGTCCACGGTCATGCGGTCATCCGTTCCACCAATCAATGTGTAATATGCTAATGATATGCTAAGACCACTCAACCACTCGCAATGCTATGCACTGACCACCAGGGGGTAGATGCTCTGATTGGTAGGTTAGCTTGCTGCTGGGGTCTGGCCGATCAAGACTGAGCGAGTTGGGCCGGACATGCCCAGGAGCCCTCCTGCGGTCCCTCCTCCGCTGGCCAATCTCCGGCATCCCTCCCCATCCCTGATCGTGCATCGGTGGGGTTCCTCGGCCTGGCCTGCACCCTCTTGCAATCTGGGACCCCTTGGGGGATGTCAGAGAGCCAATTTTGGCTCGATCCCGCAGGCTAGGCTGAGGGACCCCACTGGTGCACAAATTCATTCACCGGACCTCTAGTATATTTATAACCCAGAAATACACATAGACTGAAATCAGAACTAATTCGACCAACAAGTTGGAATGATGTTATAAGAGCACCATCTCTCTGTCCCTCAGCTCTGCTCTCATTGTGAATTCACTCTCAGGTGGTTTCTCTCCACATGAGGTTATAGCAGGGTCAGTTGCATAGCCTCCCAAATTCAGCATCTGGAGAGAAGACCTCTATTGCCCAGCAGTTTTATATTAGGTAGAAATTGTCCCTCATTGGCTAGCTTGGATCATGGGTTATCCCTGAATCAATTACTATGGTTGGCATGTGGGAGGGTGTGATGGACCAGGCTAGGACTGAGTGCCCACTACAACTGAGAGTACACAGAGACACAAAGGGAGATCAAGATTCTATTATAGCCCAACTGGTGTGGCTCAGTGGTTGAGCATCAACCTATGAACCAGGAGGTCACAGTTCGATTCCCACTCAGGGCACATGCCCAGGTTGTGGGTTGGATTCCCAATGTGGGGCATGCAGGAAGCAGCCAATGATTCTCTCTCATCATTAATGTTTCTCTCTCTCTCTCCTCCCTTCCTCACTGAAATCAATAAAAAATATACTTAAAAAAGGAGATACTGTTATCGAAGAGGAATAGACACATTGCATGAAAACAAACAAATAAACAAACAAACCCTACTTCAGACAGTCATCCTGGTATGCAAAACTAGAGCCAATGTTTGCATTAGGAAAAAAAAATAAGCCACATTCTAGACCACTGAAACTTACACTTTCCTTTTTTTTTTTTCCATTTGGCAATTCACTCATTCCATACTCTTGCCTCCTAAAAGACGTTTATGTAAATAAACTTCATTTGCCTTTAACAAAATAATCATGCTGGTTTCTTAGTAAACAAAAGCCAGTGTTTGGGGTCTTTTGATTTACAGTGAGAGTAAAACATGCAGATAAATTCCAAGGAAAATTTCAGGGAAGGTGGGAATAAAGCGAGAATTACATTTGCAAAGGAAAAGAAAGCACCAAATGCCTGTGTGACAAGCAATATTCCTGTGTTAGGATGAAAAGTATTCATAAATTAACTAGATACTATGATTATTAATATCTGAATAGAATTCATAAATGCCCCCAAAAGAAACACCATTCCACTAGTTATATTGACTTTCCTTTGTTAGAGAATAAAATTGCTAAATCTCTAAAATCATAAATAACTGTTTTTATAAGGCTTTTTAATAATCTCAGTATTTTCAGGAAAAATTACCATAAGAAAACTGTCTTTTAAGGGCTCTTCTATCAGGTTGATATATTTTAAGTTTCAGTGACAATCTTTCAGATGTTAAAAAGACCTAGATGTGGTTCTGCATACTAAAGCAAATATTGCAGTTATTTATAAAATAGAGACCATTTTCAGAAATAAGATACAAAAACATATGCAACCAAATAGATAAAGGTTATTTTATGAAATCATTATCTTGAAAAATATTATACCATTTTTGCTGTAGTCAATGTTTAAACTTAAATATATATATATATATATATATATATATATATATATATATGTATATATATATTCTTTCAAAATTGCTTAAGAATAAAACACATGAAAATGTGATAGAAGGGGATTGATAAAACAAAATTGACAAAATAATGATAGTTGTTGAATGTGGGTGATGGATAAATGGTGTTTGTTATACTATTTTCCCCATTGGTATGTAGGTGTGGAAAATTATATTCAAAGTTTAAAAATATTATTCATAAATCAGCATCATTAATATGTAGTAATTTCTTATATTTAGAACTAAAATATGTTTATTATTAAAGAGATGTACAAATTGTTCTAGAACTAGGTATATATAAGATGTGTCTAAGTAATTATGTTAGCAGCTATAGAGTCAGTAGTAATAACTAAAGATGCTAAATATAACAATGTGTTAGAAAAACAGATTTGAAACCTAGATGAGAGTAATAGAACATTTTCAATTATAATTTAAAAAGTAAAATACTTATAATTTAAATGATGTTATTAAGTGCTGAAAAGTAGGCACTGTAATGTCTTCTTAAAGTCTTTAACTCATAAGTAATTCTGTGTGAACCACAGTATATAATTTTTTAAATATTTAACTCAGTTAAATAAAATACTAAAGTTTGTATACTGGTATAGGGAGCAGCTATTTACCCAGAATTGATAGTAATAATGCATGTTGATATTGAAAACTAATTACGGCTCAAACTAAAAAATTACATTCCTAGAATTATCACTGTCTCGTAGAGCCCCAACTGGACTTTATAAAAAGGAAAGGTATAGAAAAGGAAGGAAAAGCCAGGGAAGGGAAGGAAAGGAAAGGAGAAATTATTGCTTCTCTACATAAGCAGCTTGTTACTATAGAAGCTAAAAAATACAAATATTTTCATTGGAAGAATGTTATTCATCATAACCAGAAAACATTAAAAACACAGAGTGAATTTCCTGGCCCACACTCT
The DNA here is from genome assembly GCF_963455305.1 of Plecotus auritus. Taxonomy (NCBI): domain Eukaryota; kingdom Metazoa; phylum Chordata; class Mammalia; order Chiroptera; family Vespertilionidae; genus Plecotus; species Plecotus auritus. The sequence goes on along the minus strand of NC_137776.1, from coordinate 19,943,320 downwards.
GTGAACAGGCCAATGGTAGTGCCCGAATACAGCGGATAATTGTTCCACCATCTGCTTCCCATTGATTACACAGCTCTGGTCATACATTTCCTCTGACTAGAGAGAGATTCCATTATAAAAATTAAACATAATTTGGTCATTCTAAATTAGGAGTCTCTTTGAAATAGCACACTATTAGCCTTTTAAAATATTTTTTTAGAGCGAGTCTAAACATTAGATATGTTTCTTTCTTTTTTTTTTCTGGGAATTCATCAATATCTTCAATATTTCTCATATAGAACATTTTCCTATTCTGTTTTTTTAGCTTCACATTATAAATTTTGTAAGACATGAGGAAGCTAAAATATTCTCAGTTTCAATTAAGTGCTAATATGTCTCTGAACATATATAGGGTCTTGTTTTATCCTGCACAGAAAACACATGAACATTTGGACAGAAATGACCTTATAATATGAATGCCAACTTATTTTACTGGGTAACTGTTTTGTAATTTGGGCAAAAATATTCATAAAAATATTTTACCCTTTTGCTAGACTTAAACATACTAATTCTCATCTATTACATATGTAATCCAATGAATGCATTATTTTTTATTATCCCATGAACTAGTAAAAAAGGAAAAAAAAACTTTTCTTTTTATTCCATTCTAGATATTCTTGAACCAAACTTTTCTACCTGGTGATAGAAAGGATAAGGCAAAATGAAGCCAAATCTTGCATATTTCCTTCAGGGGCTGCCAGCCAATGAGCAGGACATAATCATAGGAAAACTGTACTTATAACATTCAACCAAAACAGGGATAAGCAAGGCACAAGCCATCTGAGATTCATGCAAATGTCCTCAATTTAATTTTAAAAAGAGAGTTTGGCAGACTCTGGCCACGTGAGATATTTGCATTTAAAATTAATTTTAATTGAGGAAATATATAACGTGGTTTAAAAAAAAATCATCGAGTTCTATAAGTTTATAATGAAAAATAGCACTTTTCTGCCTTAAATCATCTCATACTACAAAGGCCCATTCCCAGACACACCTAACCTTTAGTTGCTTTTTTTTGATACTTGCCTCTATTTGAATAATACTATGAGCCACTGAATATTGGAAAGTTGCTAAGGGAAAAATATACATATATTTTTTAATCCTCACCTGAAGATATGCTTTTGATTGATTGATTTGAGAGAGAGAGAGAGATACAGAGAGAGAGAGAGAAAGAAACAGTAATTGGGTGCTTCCTATACGCTCCCCAACCAGGGATCGAACCCACAGCCCAAGTATGTGCCCTGGAATCAAACCAGGAATCAAACCCACCACCTTTTGGTATACGGGATGATGCTCTAACCAATTGAGCCACACTGGCTAGGGCAAGAATAAATCTTAAAATTTCTCATCACACACTAAAAATTTGTAACTATCTGAGGTGATAAATGTTTACTAAAATTTTGTGCTAATCATTTAGCAATATATACATATATCAAATCATTATGTTCTACAATTTAAACGAATACAATGCTATATGTCAATTAAAAAACTGGGGAAAAATAAAATTTAATTTAATAAATAAAATAGAAATTCCTTGGTCAGAAAAAAATTATTTGGTCCTGGCCGGTGTGGTTCAGTTGGTTGGGCTTCGTCCTGTGTACTGCATAGTTGCTGGTTTGATGCTGAGTCAGGGCACATGCCTGGGTTGCTTGCTAGATCCTTGGTGTGGGGCGTGAAGGAGGCAGCAGATTGATGTTTCACTCTCACATTGATATTTCTCTCTCTCTCCTTCTGCCTTCTTTTCTCTCTAAAAATCAACAGAACATTATTTTGGTCTGAAATCTCTGCTCTTAATCATATGCTTACATCCTGTTTAAGCTTAGGTCATGGTTTTGTCATCTTTAATGTGATGATAGTGTCTTATATAGATCTTAAGAACTTCCAAGAGCGACCGTGTCTAAAGCCCAGATATCTTATCAAGTACCTCCCTCAGCTGACTGATCACTACCTCAGGAACATCTCTGGGCTTTGCTCTGCACTTGCTTCATGCCTCCGTTCTCATGGAGCATTCCTTGTCTCTGCCAAGTAATTTCACATGGCAGCTCAATTTTGGACTCTTGTTTGGAATCTGACTGTCTCTCACGGGAACAGTGCTTCTGGTAGCATTCCCCTTGGCTCCACACATTCCACCCAGTGTGACATCAGCACCATGACCAATGCTCTCCGCTAGGACCAAGGTTGTGTTCCCCGATCGTCACCTGCCTCTCCCATTTCATCCAGAGGGAATGACAATGCTCTCTGGCTGGGTGGTGTTGGATTTTAACTTCCCAATGAACTAAATATTTTTAGTGACATTTAATTCAGCATTCAGAATACGACTGTTTTTAATCAGTTTATACTCAAAGTGAGCCTGCGATAAAATGGGAGCAGGGTGGTGAAGAAGAATAGTCAGTTGTTTGGCTATCCAGGAAGCCAAGTTTAATTTTAGCCTGGAGAGAATTTGAAATCATTATAATTAGATGAGTGTTAAAGCCCACAAGCGAAAAGGACTCCTTTTTTAAAGCATACCCATTCATTTAGCATCAATTCACAACTAGCAGTTCATTCCCCCAAATACTCTATCACTTAGCATTCTTGCAGAGTTAGAGTAAAATATTTCTGGAGGAGTTCACATAACTTGGAAGTAGGTTATTGCTGGAGGTGTGAAATAGACACTATAATTACTTGAATATCCATAGAAATGTAAGAAATACAAACTGTATATGGGTTCGCGGAGAGGAAGATTATATTGTCTCATACATTTTATTTGTGGTACAGAATAATGAGATAGTTGATTTAGAATGATTGCAAGGTACCCTGCGCAGTGTTCGACCTCAACACGAATGCTGGGTAATAGCCATTTCTGAGCGTAGGCCCCAAGGTTAATTTGAAGTGCACTCCAGAAAAATAGGCAGTCATTTCACAGTCACTTCAATATTCTGCATAAGTTCTGCTTCAGTCCCGACTAATACCCTGACTGAAAAATGTCAATATGATGGTCTGAGGTATCTTGAAAAACAGATGAGAAAATATGACTGGCAGTTTAGTCTCCTGCCTGGGCAAAGAACTAAAAGGTAGTTTTGTAAGATTTAGAAAAAAAAAAAAGATGAAAAAAGGGAGATTTGGAATTTCTAAGTAGTAAATGAAAGCAAGGATTCTTCTTTTAACAGAAGCATGTTATTGTCAACGGTGGCACCTCTGTTAAGCTTGTTCTTTTACCTAAACACTCCTGTTACTGTCATCTCTCGGGTTTGTCATACGCACGGCTCTGACAGGACAAACATTCCACTGTAAAGCCTGTCAGGGAGGCCAGGCGATTTCCCCCCTCTTCCGACATGTGCTGCTCTTTAATATCAGCCTGTCAAACACCCAAGGGGAAGGCACCTGCTTTTGTGCTTGGTGCTGAGACTGGGGCGACCACCACACGCACTGTGATCATTAGCCTTACGCTGCTCTGCAATTCAGCCTTTTGGAACCATAGAATCATCAGCTGGAAAATGCTGTTGGCATAAGTGTATCATGCAAGTTAGATTGCACATAGATTGGTGGAACTATTTTGAAAAACATTTCTTTTCTGGTGTGAACCTCCTTTAATTTCTTTTTATGACAAGTTGTTTTGAAATATGTACTGGATGTTCCTCTACCACAATCAAATGGAACCTGCATAAAAGTGAAGATCAATATTTGTGGCTTGCCTTGCATTGATGATAGTCTGTGTGGGTTTTATATGCGTCTGCATTCACCTTAAGTTTGCCTTCTCTAAGGAGGGGTGGTCCTCTTGGTTTCAGACGGGGAGTGGTTTAAGTGATTTCATGTGGGTATACTGGAAATTTGTAGGTCGCTGAGCTTTTGTGTTCTCTCTTCCTATCTGATTCTTCTGTGGCATGTTTTCATGGGAGGCCTGGGGAGGGAGCAGACTATTCATGTAAGGGAGGTTCTCATACAAGAATGTGGCTAATTTTGTAACAAATACAACAGACTATCTAAAACCAGTATATGTACTTTCTAATAGTCACTCCAGGAGGATGTAGGTTTACCCCAAAGGCAGTTGCTGGATTCCCTCTTTGGAATGCCCTCAGAGTGTACAGCAGCCCATGCTTTTGTTCTCTACTCTGTAAAGTATGTTTTAGTTTTTAAAATTAAAAGTTGCACATTGGGGAGAAACCAAGATGGCGGCATAGGTAAGCACCTAAACTGCTGCCTCACACAACAATTTCAAAACTACAACTAAAAGACAGAACGGACATCATTCAGAACCACAAGAAGGCTGGCTGAGTGGAAATTCTACAACTAGAAGGAAAGAGGAAAGCTCACGGAGAATCAGAGGAGCGGCAAAGGAGGGCTGAGGTACAGAGACGCGCAGAGAGGAAGGGCGACTGAGTGCCTGCCTGACTTTCTCTGGCGGGAGGGGGAATGAAGCCCCCAACTGCACTGAACCCCAGTTCCGACTGCACTGAACCCCAGTTCTGGGCGAAACCTTGTGGACCCAGGCTCATACAGGGGGAGTCTGGACTGTCAGGTAGAGAGAAAGGCACATGTAGACTCAGAGACTCGGAGACCCGGGGGAGCCGCGGTGGGTCTGGAGGCGCGCACGCGCACACATGCAAGTGCTCGCAGAGAAAGATGAATGTGGAGGTAGCCACAGGCTTTCCCTAGCGAAAGGGAGTCGGAAGCTCCTGACTGCACTGAACCCTAGTTCCGACTGCACTGAACCCCAGTTCCGGGCGAGCCCCTGGGGACCCACGCTCTTACAGGGGGAATCTGGACTGTCAGGCGGAAACTCAGGGGAGTCGCAGAAGGCAGAGGTCTGGAGGCATACACACAAGGGCAGGGCTGACGGGAAGCCAAGATTGTCTGCTCCGCCCTGAGACTCCGCCCCATCCAAGCTGAGCACAGAGGCTTTTGCAATTTTGCAAGTCTAATCCTATAAGGCTGTCTCCAGCACCAAACTTCTCCCATCGTAGACACAGCTGATCCTCACAGCCAACTGGCCTGGAGGTCTATTCCTCCCAGTGATACCAACAACAATCAAGACTTAACTACAACCAGGCTGTACACACAGTCCACAAAGGGGTGCACCAAGAGTGTCCACCTCAGGTTAACTGGGGAGACCAACCCACTGGGCCATATAGGAAACCTAGCACACAAAGCTACCCTACCAACTCAGGGAAGCAACAAAAATGCGAAGACAAAGAAACATCACAAACGAAAGAAATGAAGGAAAGCAAACGACTGGATATAGAATTCAAAACCACGGTTATAAGGCTTTTCAAGAATATCCTAGAAAAGGCCGATAAATTTAGTGAGACCCTCGAGGATATGAAAAAGGATCAACTAGAAATTAAACATACACTGACTGAAATAAAAAATGTTATACAGAGACCCAACAGCAGACTAGAGGAACGCAAGAATTAAGTCAAAGATTTGAAAAACAAAGAAGCAAAAAACACTCAACCGGAAAAGCAAAAAGAAAAAAGAATCCAAAAAGTTGAAGATAGTGTAAGAAGCCTCTGGGACAACTTCAAGCGTGCCAACATCAGAATTATGGGGGTGCCAGAAGAAGACAGAGAGCAAGATACTGAAAACCTATTGGAAGAAATAATGACTGAAAACTTCCCCTACCTGGTGAAAGAAATAGACTTACAAGTCCAGGAAGCGCACAGAACCCCAAACAAGAGGAATCCAAAGAGGACCACACCAAGACACATCATAATTAAAATGCCAAGGGCAAAAGACAAAGAGAGAATATTAATAGCAGCAGGACAAAAACAGTTAATTACCTACAAGGGAGCACCCATAGGATTGTCAGCTGATTTCTCAACAGAAACTATGCAGGCCAGATGGGAGTGGCAAGAAATATTCAAAGCGATGAAAAGCAAGAACCTACAACCAAGATTACTCTACCTAGCAAAGTTATCATTCAGAATGGAAGGTCAGATAAAGAGCTTCACAGATAAGAAAAAGCTAAAGGAGTTCATCACCACCAAACCAGTATTATATGAAATGCTGAAAGGTACTCCTTAAGAAGAGGAAGAAGAAAAAAGTAAAGATAAAAATTATGAACAACAAATACATATCTATCAACAAGTGAACCTAAAAATCAAGTGAATTAAAAATCTGAGGAACAAAATAAACTGGTGAATACAATAGAATTAGGGGCATAGAAAGGGAGTGGACTGATAATTCTCAGGGGGAAAGGGAATGGGGGGTGCAGGAAGAGACTGGACAAAAATCATACACCTATGGATGAGGACAGTGTGGGGGGGTAAGGGCAGAGGGTGGGGTGGGAACTGGGTGGAGGGGAGCTATGGGGGGAAAAAGGAGAAACAATTGTAATAATCTGAACAATAAAGACTTATTAAATTAAAAAAATAAAATAAAATAAAAAGTTGCACACCATCACGTTAATAATGCAAAAAAAACATAAGTATCTAAAATAAAAGTGATCACAACTCCCCCGCTACACACACCACACATCTTTCCTTAACCCTTGGCTTAATCTCCCCTTCGTTAGGTTAATTTTAATAATGTGTTTTATATAACTGCATCCTTTTCATCTCCTCATAAAAATATATACAAAACATATGGTGGCTTCAAGTTTTTAGGAGAATGTGAAGGTCCTATATATACTCTTTAACTGGTTCTTTTCCCTTTAATAATATATCATGGACATGGACCAGGTTTACAATGAAATAAGTGAACCATGACCTCCAAAGCCCCTCACTTGTATGGGATCCTTCCAGGATCCTGGCGATTTTGCAATTCATAACTGATGTTTTTCTTTCTTAAAGAGGGCCCTTGACATTTTATGTGGCAGGCTCCACAAAGTCTGGATGTATTCCCTAGCTTGGACATCTTCCTAAGCCAGTAGATCTGGACTATGTGCCTCCTTTGTGTTCTAGCATTCTCACAAATGTGAATCTCCAACAGGAAAGAATTGCCAAATACACAAAGAAATATATACAAGGATCACTGTAGCAATTTTAAGATATCAAGTATATGACAACAACCTGACTTTTCATGGATGGAAGACGTTACAATTGAGGTCCAACTGTTACCGGAGAATTGCACGGGTGGAATTTCTCCATTGCTAGTGGAAAGGGGGTTCTTAAGATATCTTGAGAAAAAGAATTTTCTAAGACTCCTACCAAACAATGAGTGATTTTTATTTGCAAAGAGTTATATCCCTTGGTTTGCAAAGTCCCATTTCCCTTAAACCAGTCCTGGAAAGCATGCAGCTGGGGCTTCAGGAGAGCTAGGCGGGCCCTGGAATAATCTCATACAAGAGAGAGGCCTTAGGGATCATGATTCATTTATCTCATGGTAAACCTTGTCCATGTTCATGATATATTGTTAAAAGGAAAAGAGTGCTCATGGGGCCGAGTGCAGTGTGTGAGAGCCTGCAAGCCAGGAGTTAGGCGGCAGGAGCAGGAGCACAAGCAAGAGCAAGAGAGCCAAGAGCGAGAACTCCCTTTGCTTAGGAGTTTAAGTATCAGACCTTCCTGTGCTTCCAGTGGCCATGCCTGCACACCTCTTCCGGCCAAGGTCCCGTCCCAAGGTATGTCTGACAGGCAAACACCCTTTCTACATCACCCACTTTACCGGGCATGTGTTTAAGTGGCAGCTTCCCTTCACTCCTTTCCAGTTATTAATAACTGGGTTAAATCACACCAGTAACACAACCACGCTTTGGAAGATAGTATGTGCTTTTGCCTTTTCTAAGCGATAGTAAATTGTTGGTTTCTAAGGATGAATTTGATTTTTTGAAGACATCAAAAGATACTGGAGTCTGGCAGAAAGTAGAGAAGCAATTGGAAGAGTATTACCTTTGGTTAAAAATGAGAGAGTGAAAAACAATTAGAGAGCGATTACAAAGTCATGGAATTATTGTATTCTGCCACCTTTTTTCTGCAGCAGGCATGCATTAGGAACCTGTTTGTTTCAGATGTCCTAACGGATAAAACAGGGCCATGCTTTTAAAAGTGGAAATAACACTTGCATGATAATCCCAGCTTAATGCAGAGTGCCAGACAGCAGGCACTCCATGAATATTTGTTAAAAGAGTAAGCGAGTCAATAACACGCCATGATAGTATTATGTATCTGGCATCATAAGAGCTCAAAGAGGGAAAGTTATTAATTGCTTAAAGGTGTCAGACAGTGCTTGCTTTACAGATGATGTTACGTTTGAGCTGAATCTTTAAAGATTAACAAAAAGGTTGAAGGGAAAATAGAGTGAACAGAGAACATTTGAGTAGAAGGAAGTCTTATTTAAAAAGACACAGATGTGTGAAGGAACTTGTTTGGAGAAGTTAAACTAATTGGTTTTGGAGTGTAGGGTATCTGTAGATGGCTAATAGGTGCTGGGAATGAAAAGTTAGGCAGCTCAACCTCCCCATTTTATACTCTTGTACTGTGGTCTTATTTTTATTCCTCAGTAGTTCCTATTTGAACAAAATTCCCCTAGTGGATGAACTTTGTTATTCATATTTAGCTGACTTTTCCCTCTATAGATTGCTATGTTTTTTTTTTAAAAAAAACCATAGTATTCATACCTATTCCCTTTATGGAGCATATTTTGAGGTGGTTATTACCAAAGGTATGTACAGGGTAAGAGTCAAATTGAAACATTAATAGAAAATCAGGATCACAAAAAAGAAAACACAAATGGCAATCAGCAAATTCAACATGATGTCTTCATTATTGAACTTTAAATTTGATTTGTATTTGCTAGTAGCTGGATCAAAAATAAATTCATAATTGTAATAAAAATATATTACTCAAAATAAAAATATCCTTTCTTGAGTCTTTTACATAAAGAATAAGGTGTTAAGATAATGGACTCCAGAGTCAGATGCTTTGGTGGTACTTACTTAAGCTCTGTATGCCTCAGTTTCTTGATATCGCAAATGGAGATTATGTGTGGCTTAAATGAGATACTAATTAATATGATCTGTATAGTTGAGTCTGTGTTGGGAAATGACCTCAGTACTTTATGTATATAAAGTCATTTAATCATCATCATAATCCCGAAGGTGGGAGCTGCTATCTTCTGCCCCACTTTACAAATAAGGCACTGAGAAGTTAAATGAGTCTCTCAAGAGCACACAATAATGAGTGATTGAAACAGAATCTGCACGTAGGTGGCCTGGCTCTAGAGCCAGGCTCTGAACTACTGGCTGTGCTGCCCATCTGAAATAATGAAAGCCGTGAGCCTGGCCACACTGTGAGTGTTTGGTATCTAATGATTATCAGCATGTGATCGAGGACAAAGAACATTTTCAATACTATTTAAAAGAAAACCTAGTCATGGATTTTCTACGGCTGTCTTGTTGTCTATGCTGAAACTATAGTATTAAAATGGAACCCAGTGACAGCAATTCTGCAAAAGGAAAATCCAATGTGTTCCCAGTATGAAGGCTTCAGGAATTCCCACTTGACCCATGGATGGAATTTAGAACACACACAAGAGTGACTCAACTGTATGTGTTTTCATCAAACATGCCTAAATATGAGTTCTTTTCGTTTGTTGCCTGCATGGCTGACTGAAGAAGCAGCTATATGCTTTGGAAACCAGGTCAGTAGATGGCATGTTTGGTGAAATATCAAATAAATGGAAGAAATTTGAAAAAGTTTTCCTGCCTGGAAAATATGTTCTGCCATTGGTGTGTCAGTATCTACCTTCTACCTGGAGAGGGATGCAAGATACTTAAGACATTTATTTACGTACTAGAGGCCCAATGCATGAAAATTTGTGCAAGAGTAGGCCTTCCTTCCCCCAGCTGCCAGCACTGGATTCCCTCCTGTACTGGCTTCCCTCTGGCACCTGGGACCCAGGCTTCCCTCCTCCAGCCACAAGCAGGCACCCAGGACCCCGGCCGGCTTCCCTTGGGCCATCCGCAGGCAACTGGGACCCCGGCTGGCTTCCCTCCAGCCCTGGCTTTGTCAGGTAGGACGCCCGGAATGACGTCTGGAAGACATCCTCTCTAATTAACATATTACCCTTTTAGTATTATAGATGTTATAAGTGGGATAGGGAATGTAATGTATAGATAGTAGCTGTAAGGAAAAAAAATTAGCTAAATCTTCCTTCTTTGTATGAAATATGGCCCTATTGTGAAACTCAGCACAGTTTCCTGAGTGACAGTCACACTGGAGAAACAGAGGCATAATTAAAAGTATATTTGTACTAATTGTCTTATTCAACTTCCATAGCCTGGTGTCATGGGATCATCTCTAGAGAGGAAAAGAAACAAGTGTTGGTATTATTTAAGTAGAAAATAGAATTCTATATGTAAAATGAAAATTATTGGAGGAAAATAGTAACAAATAATAGTTGTGTCCAAGGTCAAGAGGAAGTAAAATCTACTATATTTGAATAATGGTTTTAGTTTTGTTCCATATTGAAAGCAATAATGCTATTTGGGAAGCTCTGGACCCTGCATCCTAAATATATATTAATTATCAGGAGGATAGAAGCCATATGCCAGTGATAACAGGCTGATGGGCAAGGTTGTTTTATCAACAGAGATTTATAGAGGGTTGCCACATGCATGAATTGTGACAACAGCCTCCCCTCTGACCTCCCAGCATCGTCTCTTATTTCTCTCTAAACAAATATCCATATAATCGAGTGAGTTTTAAGGAATCTAAATCTGATCATGTCACTGCCTGACATTTGATGGCTTTCCACTTGTTTTATGGTTTACAGAATCTCCCTTGCATATACTTTTCACATCACTTGCCCCACCCCACTTCCACCTCCTGGCCTTGACAAGTTATACTCCAGCTGGAATGTTCTTGCCTCCAAGCATCTCCTTCTCCTCATTAAAAGAGTTGCCTTCAAGCTCTAGTCTGAATGTCCCTCCTTTTTGGGAGCCACTTTTAATCTCTCAGACTAAGCTAAGACCCCTTATTAAATGCCTCCAGAATACCCATACCTCTTCCCAGACCTTGCAACATACAGTTACTTAAATAATTGTTTGTGATAATCTTACATAATGCCTGTCTTTCCCACTAGCTTACAAGTTCAGTGAAGGTTGGAACAAGCCTGTTTGGCTCACCTCTCTATTGCCAGGGACAAGCACTGTGTGCTGTGCTCAGGAGAGGTTAGCTGACTGAATGAAGTTGGTTCTCACTGGAGGGAGTATGGGGAAAGGTCACTGAGGTAGGATGGGGGCTTCAGCATGAGCAAAGGCAGAGAGGTGGATCCTATGGCAAGCCTTTGGGTTTGTAGCATGTGGTGCTTCTTTATGAAAGGCCTTAGCAACAGTCATGTTCGGAGAGGCAAGGGGCCAAACAAGCTGATCTCCTGGGATCCTTTCTACTGTGTGATTTTCTGTATCTGGTGCATCTTTTCATAACTCTCAGAGGGAAAGAGCCTACTCTCTTGTTGCATATTGAACGGTTATTTGGAGACACAAAGGGATATGCAGGCGACGCTCTTCATTTAGAGAAAAGAGGCTCAGATTCAATACAGAAACTTTCGGTGAGCATAGACCAATGTCATTTGCTTGATGGATACTCAATAACTGAGCTATTGTTGCTGAGAAAGGATGGTGCCATCTCTAAGGATCTCTCCACCACTATGATCTTTTCAAGCACACTCTCCTCCACAAGGGTGTTTAAGTCTGAAGGCTATTACCTGCAATCACAAAACCTGGTGCACGGAGCAGCACCTTCATGAGTTATAAAGGCATTTGTTACACTAATATTGAGTCACTGGATAGGGAACCACAAAAATCTAAGGGTAGTCCTGAAAAATGTAAGTTCTACTTTGCAATGAACATGTTGTGGTTTAGAGATACTGAGCATTTTTTCACAGTGAAGTTACCTTAATTTATGGGTCATGTTTCTTTGCACATTTGTATTGGAATTTAGCTCTTAGTCAAACATGCAGCAGGTTAGAGCGATTTCTTATTAGTCAGATTTCTGTGAGGATTTTATCTTTCCCTTTATTGGTATCATTCACATGGATAAGCCATGAAACCTTAAATTATTTTCTATTCACCACATGGCTTTGACTCTGGTGACAGGAGTGATATTCAATGATTCTGTTGTTGCAGAGAAGCTGGCTAACAAATCACTGTGATGTTTGCTTTTCTTTTTCCAAGTCCACAGGGAAATAAATTTATGGATCACTTAACCTTTTACCCAAGGAATGAAAAATCCAAGCCAGTTCTGCATTAATATTGCTCTGAGGATGCAAAGCAAGGTTTGGTTTTCAAAGCAAATCTGAGGGTTAAGACAACAATTGAGATAATAGAGGAAGATCTGCTTGTCCTCATCTGAATTAAACAATTGTTCCAGCTCTTAGGATATTTGAGTAGACATCTAATAAAGTTTTTTGTTTGTTTTATTTGCTTTGTTTAGCTTTTATAAAGTAACAGATCATCTACCACATTGAATCGGATTCTCCAAGGCTGGGAAATCTATAGTCACCTATGTCCCACCAGAGATGGGCAGATGCTATGCTTTCCCTCACCTGAAGCCCCTAGTGTAGATACACCCAGAATATGGATCCTCTCAACAGCCCAACGTGTGCAGAATTGCATACATAATTGTGTAGATGGTTCTGATTTCTACATTACATTACAAAGTTTGCCAAATATGCTATAAACTTGATGTTCCAGCTCCCTATTCAAATAATGAAATCTCTCGGGTATTCAGAATGTATTTTACTAAAAAGGAAAACGGTTGGGAGAAGAGAGGCAATCATCTTGGGAATTACAACTCCCCATCTCGCACAGTTTCTGCAGGAAGGACTTGCCCACATGAAAAAGCATCATGGCTCCTTCATACTGGGAATAACTTTCCCCAAATTAAAGCACCTTTGGATTGTGCTAATTTACCAAGGATTTGTTTTCGGCAGGAACTGTTGGAAATTTAGCTGTGGCATGCATGCATTTCCTCAATAGTAACTGAAAATTAACTATTTAGAAATGACATATGCATTGAACACATTTTCCTTTGAACTATCCTCTGAACACATTCTGTGTGTTCTTTAAAATATACTTCTTAGAATTATTGGCTTCTTAGAATTATTGGCTTCTTTGAATTATTGTCACTAAGCATATCAATTTTCTTGGGGAAAAAAGTCTTTTTGCTTTCTCTTGCACAGAGAAAAAGGCTTTTACAGACTCCAGAATTCCCTTGGGATCTGGAGGAAGAGCAGAGTGATTATCCACACCCAATGGATTCAGCAGCAAGCTGGGACCCCTTTTCCCTTATTTACTGAAATTGCCTTAATAAATTCTCCTCTGGAGAGCAAGAATCAATTACAGTAATGCCTGTGGAAGCAGTAATTGGCTTCACTTGGTGGAAAACATCCACTGGAAATGGTGATGGAAAGTGGGGACCATGTCCCACCCACAACTGTAGCGCCATGTACACTGTGATGCTTCTCATTCCCACCCTGGATTTCAAATCACAGCTGCTATGAAAAAAGGCCTGTGGATCCCGAGAGCCTCTGAGCCACCTTATTTTAAAGGGATACTACGTTTTAACTTCTTAATACACTGATTTATCTCTAAATTAAAAATCAGGTAAACAATTATATGCCAGTAAAGTATCTTTGGAAACTGACTCTAACAGCGTCTTTACTTTTTTCATTAAAAAACTATAATGAAGGATCCATGGGTTCCATTCTGTTGCTCGTTTTCTGCATATTAAAACCCTCACTCATTATTAACAGTCCTTGAACAATAAAGCAGAAGCAATCACACAGGAATATATAAAATATAATTTCAGTCGAGTTCAATAGAAGCGTTTCTGAAAATTGTTGTAGGCATTTTTTTGAAGATTGCCAGTAACTAGAAAGGCTTTTCAAACACTAACATTTTGCAAAGTCTGAAAATTCATGTGATGCTTACTGGGTAAAAAGACCTTTCATTTCTACCCGGTGAATGCCAGTGGTGGAGTCTGCACTGTTTTAAAGGTCATCACTATAGGATTAGGACTCAGGGATCTGCCTTAAGGCAAAATGTCCCCTGATTTTTGTTGAATAATGACACAGATCCAGCCCTGTTTGCCACCAGCTTCCCATCGTGCTCTATTCTTTGCTGACAAAATGTTCCCTAAGTTGTCCATTTTTTCATTCATTTAGTCCTTCATGGAACAATAATGATTTGTCGTGGGTCCGGTATTGTGCTTGGGACTGGAGGCTCAGTGTCCATAACATGTGCTCTCTGCCCTCATGGACCTGAGTCTGGCCCATTCATACCCGGTGTCTTGGACAACTGGGCTCTCCTGAGCTGCGTATATGGTGGGGCAATTTGTGTGTTGTTTCTGAAAAGGTCTCCAGAAACAGAAGGATATTGAAGAGTAATTATTCTCCTTCTCTGAGGTGAATCCTCTGCAAATACTCAGGACTATGATGGAGGAAGAATATGCCCACCTGGCAAGTCAGATTACATATTCAATCCTGATGGTCAATGTGATTGCACTCAGATTTCACCTTAAAGTTATTTGGGGTAGAGCAGACACTAGGGGCCACAAAACCAAGACTACATCCTAGCTTTCTTCTGGGGCTAGTCTAGAAAGACCTTCCCTTGTCTGTACTCTATTTCTCACAAACCTGGGGAAAGTTTAGTGCTCCTCCGATTAGATTTCTCAGTCTCCCTACAGAACATCAGGACCAATACCTGGATGAACTGTAAATCACAGGGGTAGTGTTAGGATGAGGCAACTCTCGCAGGCCAAGTTTATTCAGATACCCAACTTTGTGAGTGGCCCTTACAAGTACAAAAGGAAGAAACTGGGCTCAGGAACCATGCTACCTAAAGGTTAATAACATCTCTGGCATTTATAAGCTTTGCAACCTAGTTCTCAAATTTCCCCTTCTGTAAAACTGGAGAGAATAATGCATTGAAAGGTAGAGATTAAATAAACTATAAATAAAGTCTATAGCATGTCTTATAACTACCCACTTAGTGTACCCACTGTCTCCCTTTTTCTCTCTGTTTTACTTTGCCTGGCTACAGAGCTGGGTAGATAAGAAAATCACGAGCACTATCTCATCAGATACTTGTTAAACATACGTGAAGAAGTTGATTTTAATGCAATCCTATATAATAAAGGACTAATATGCAAATTGACCGAACAGAGGAACCACTGGTCGCAATGATGCGAGCTGACCACCAGGGGACAGATACTCAATTCAGGAGCTTCCCCCTGGTGGTAAGTGCACTCCCACAGGGGGAGCGCCGCTCAGTCAGAAGCCGAGCTCACGGCTGGCGAGCGCAGCGGCGGTGGCAGGAGCCTCTTCCATCTCGGCAAAGATGTCCGACTGCCGGCATAGGCCCGGTCCCTGGGAGCAGGCCTATACCAGCAGTCGGACATCCCCCGAGGGCTCCCGGACTGAGAGGGTGCAGGCTGGGCTGAGGGACCCCTTCGAGTGCATGAATTTCATGCACTGGGCCTCTAGTACTATATATAAAAAAACGTATCAGTTTTCAAAGGGAATGCACCACTTTGGGGAGGATTCACAAGAGGCTCTCTGTTGTAGATATAATCCAGGAGTCAGCAACCTGCAGCAGGTATGCCAGATGGTGGTGTGATGAGCCAAGGTGCTAGGCATGTTGCCATTTCCCAGGTGGAAAATGTCCAGACTAATTGCCAGTCTGAACCTGGCAGAACGGGCCATGAGTTTTTACTAACTGTTGCTGCTTTTCCTATCATACAACTGAACTTCCAGAGCAAGGGAAAACGTTGCCAGGTAAAAGCTGGAACTTGTTTCCTAGACCTGGGACCGAGGGCACAATATCCCTGGAACTTGTTTAACCACTTTCATCCCTTTACTCTCCTAATTACAGGATTTTGTGATGTGCTTGGTGGGGCACGGCTAGTTCTCCTCTTTTCTTCCTAACAGAACTGGGATTTTGTTCTGGCATCAGCACTGAGGGTAGTCCTTAAGGAAAGCTCCAGGGATGGGCCCTGATTTGTCCAACTCTCTCAAGGTAGATCACTATGAGAAGCCTAGCTCTTCCCTGCTAAAAATTAACAAGAAAGCATTTAACTCCTCTTGTTACTGGCAGCATTTCCAACTGTCCAGGGAACTGGTCTTAGGATTAAGCCAATAGAACTGAAATATACAGCAAAGATACAGAAAGAAATCAAATAACATGACCGTGAGTAAATAACATCACTGAGACAATGGAGTGGCTCACGCCTCTTCACGGTAGACTTCCTAATATGTAGACCCATGCAATTTCTTACTGTTTCAACTAGTTTGGGTAGCTGCTACTACTGCTTGAAAACAAATGATCCCTAACTCATTGACCTGTTGCATTAGTTTCTCATTATACATTACCAGAAGCTAGTGGCTTAAAACACACAAATTGACTATATATTAAGGTTGTAGAGACCAGAAGTCTGACAGGTCAGCACAGCTGCATTCTTTATTTGGAAGAAATCATTTTCTTGCCTTTCCCAACTCTTAGCGGCTGCTCACATTTCTTGGCTTATGGCTCCTTGTCACTTGCACCTCGACTTCTCTCATCACATCTCCTTTCCTGATTTTGATTCTCCAGGACCTTTATGATGATATTTGGCCCACTGGATCAATCCATGAGAATCCCATCCGGCCCGTTTGG
Source organism: Plecotus auritus (assembly GCF_963455305.1). Taxonomy (NCBI): domain Eukaryota; kingdom Metazoa; phylum Chordata; class Mammalia; order Chiroptera; family Vespertilionidae; genus Plecotus; species Plecotus auritus. The sequence goes on along the minus strand of NC_137776.1, from coordinate 19,926,711 downwards.
CTGTTCTATCCGGCCCGCGGAGCCAAAAGAGCGGAGGGTTCTCTTGCTCTCCCCTCCGCTCCTTCACCAGCAGCAGTGTTAACATGGCAACGTCGGGAAACACGGCCGCAGCTCCTTCTTCTGAGTGGGCGGATTTATATCCGCCCATTCAGTAGAAGGAACAACCTCTCAATCTTCCAGAGGCTCCTTGTAATGCCCGCGGACGCGTCCCCCCGACATCACCCTGGGAATGTGTAGACACGTTATCGTGGTGATGTAGGGAGACACGCCCCTGGAGAGCACAGTATCAGAGCATTAGCTAAAAAGGAGACCAACAACACTGTTCCCACTGAAGTTGATGTTTTAAAGACCAAAAACCTTTCAACCCAGTCTACAATGCCATCTACATCTACGTCCCAGGCATAATTTGGAAGTTGCACTAAAGAAAATGTTTAATTTACTGTTTACACATTTTGTTCTTTTCTATTTGTTTTAGTTTTAAATTATTTTATTATATTTAAGTTTAATTTGAAAGGCTTTTGGACCTTTCCTTTGTTAGGCAATTTTATTTTGCCTTTGCCATCTTCAATATAAGGTATGTTATTGTGCTATGATTCCTCCATTTTTTGAAGTTTCAAATTATAATAATTAGTGTTTACATTCTTCTTGTTAAAATGTTTGAAATGAATAAAACTATTGAAATTTAAAAAAAAAAAAAGAGACCGTACCCTTTTATGTAATGATGTTTACTTTGAATTTATATTAGTTCACACAAACACTTCATCCATGCTTTTGTTCCGGCCCTCCGGTCCAGTTTAAGAACCCATTGTGGCCTTCGAGTCAAAAAGTTTGCCCACCCCTGGGACAGAATATTTTTGCGGCCATTGTTCTGCTTGCTAGGTGTGCTTACCATAGCCACAGGGCTACATTCCTAACGGGGATCTTTGTGGTCTCCTACCCATGAGCATTACTAATATCAAGTTTTAAATTTTTTAAATTTTGTGATGTGGTCATGTCATTTAATCAACATTTATAGAACACCACATCTAGAGCATCTCATTTACAAAGGCAAATAGGTCTTTGTCCCTTTTCAAAAGAGAAAGGCAGACAAGCAGTCAAGAGATCTTATTAGAGAATGTTCTGTGCGCAGAGAAGAACCCTCACTCTAATTGCCAGGTTGGGCTATGTGGTTTTAATAAGGTCTTTTTAATCACAGAGGTAGATTATAATGTCACTACAGCACAAGCTTATCATCAAGAAAAATACAGTCTGAAGCTAATCAATTTCCAATGTGGCCCCATTATTTTGAATTATGTTTTTTAGATTTCTACTGGTAAGGTTTCTGTTGGTCAAGCAGAAAATGCCTGAGAAGTCTGAGAAATGTGGTCTGGATGATTTTGGACAGCATATTTAAAGGCTAATTCACTTCATAACCTACTTATTCAAACAATGTTTGCTGAATTACTGTTACCAGAAGTATATTGCCTCCCAGAGGTGATTCAAGAGTGATTAAGATGCCCTAACCAGTTTGGTTCAGTGGATAGAGCATGGGCCTGCAGACTGAAGGGTCCCAGGTTTGATTCCAGTCAAGGGCATGTACCTTGGTTGTGGGCTCATCACCAGTAGGAGGTGGGCAGGAGGCATCTGATCAATGTTTCTCTCTCATCGATGTTTCTAACTTTCTATCCCTTTCCCTTCCTCTCTGTAAAATATATATATATATATATATGAAAGAGTGATTAAGATACTATGGTCTCTTGTACTCTAATTAGAGATAGACCGAGTCTGCAAGTAACTAAAATACATTTAATACATCTTACAATATTTAATTAGCCATGGATTGCACCATTATCAGCTTCTATTTTGTGTGTTTTTTTTAACATTATTTTAAATTTATTATTATTTTTTACTCCTTCCTTTTTGTTATTTAAAAATTTGAAAACACTGAAGGTATTTTCAGGAAAGCAAAAATCACCCATAATGCAGCTGCTTTGACAACAGCATATCTTATAGAATCCAAGGCACTAGAAAGAAACAAACACTTCCAATGAAGCCGACACACTATCAATTTTAAAATGATTCCCAATTGTAGAGACGTTAGCTTGTGGAATTAAGAAAATCTCCCCTCTCATATTTCTCATTTCAGAAGTAACCACTGTGCATAGTTCAATACCAACTATAGATGCGTGGAAGAAACCCTCAGGGTGTGTGATGTTGTTTACTTCCTAATTTTCCATGGTTAAGGCTCTATAAGCCTAAAATAAATAAATACATTGATAGACAACAAAGCATACCAGAGTTACTTTTTCCTTTTTTTACTGTTTCCACATCTCAACCATACATATCTGCCACATTTCAGGAATGGTACTCTGGAACAGTGATTTTGCTTGTGTGCGTTGTGTGTGCAGCATGGGCAGTGTGCGCAGTGTGTGCAAAGTACAGTGTGCAGTGTGCAGTGCGTGGTGTGTGTGGTATGCAGTGTATGCATCGTGTGCACTGTGAATGGAGTGCAGTGTGTGCAGTGTATGTGTAGTGTGTGTGTGTGTGTGTGTGTGTGTGTGCGCGCGCACGTGTATTAGTGGCAGGAGATCTAAGTGCCAGCATGCATTCATGTGTTGGTGGCAAGTCTTCACAGTGTTAGAAGCGATATGTCATGAAAAGCTACATTCTACTCTCCAGGACTGAAGAGACAATATGAAAGACAAGGTAAGGAAAATAAAATAAAATAGAAAAACCTCTGGCCCACATTGTAAACTGGTTTTTGACAACTGATGCCTAACATATTTCTGGAAAAACAAAATAACTTAGAGGTACTTCAACTTTTAGATTTTCTAACAATTCCACATATTTTCTTGGAAACCCCAACCCATGATTTACACTGAAAAAGGGCATTTTGATAGTAAATATCTTAAAGCAGAGTATACCCTTCCACAACATCCTAAGGACTGAGAAGGCATCCAATGGTCACCTTATGGGATTCTGAATCACACAGACCTCACGCCATGTGCCAGGAAGCGCACACACCCAGAATAAAACATGCAGGGCCCTCTCTAAGGAGGGAACATAGACTTATGAAGTGCTCCCTAAGAACTACACATTGAGCTAAATGATTTTGTTTGTGGTGCTTTATTTAATCGAATGAGGTATGCATTTACTTTGATGTAACTTGGGTGCAGAAATCAAATGTTCTGTTTCATATAATGATTAGCTGAGTAAATTACTCTAGTGCTGCTCTGTTTGGGATCCCTGATTATTCCACACATTTGCTTTTGAGCTGCAGGTGCAGGCTGCCTCTCCAGCGTTTTGTATATTTTGAGAAATTTAGAGATTGTGATGTTTTGCTTGGCTCCATTCTATTTGATAAAAGAGTTTATAATACCAAATATTTTAGAGGATAACATTTTTCAGGCAACAGGAGCTAGAGAAATAAGCCAGGAAGGGATTTAACTGAGGGCAGACACTTATATCTGCCACCAGTAAATATCCAGAGGTTAGTGTTCTTACGCTGGTAGCCCCTCACATTTCCTGTTCTGTTTAATATACACTCAGATGTATTTCATTGCACGGATTAATTTTAACATCTGCCAAGTAGATTTTGGACAAATTTGCTTGCTTGGGAATTTGATCTGAAGAAAATCATTCTGGATATTTTTAGAGTCATTTCCAGATTCCCTTCCTGGCTTATCACTCGCTGCCAAGCAGACACTTTGGATGTTCATTTAAAATAATTAGCATAAAGGCAGTGTTTAGAAGTTGCCCATAAGATAAAATCCAGATTGCTTACAGTTCCAGGTAGAGTCTTTGCAAGCTAGCCTCTAACTATCTGTAGCCCCATTTCCAGCCACGGTTTCTTACTGACTTTGCATTGCTCGGTTTCCCACATTTTATCCTACAGGCCTGGTGCATGAAATTCATGCACTGGGGGTGGGGGGAGGGTCCCTCAGCCCGGCCTGTGCCCTCTCACAGACCAGGACCCCTCGCTCCTTACTGCCCACCTGCTTGCTGCTCCCTACCACTCGGCTCGCTGCTCCTCAGTGATGATGCGGAGGCTCCGGCCAGCACTGCTGCACTTGCCAGCCATGAGCCCGGCTTCTGGCTGAGCAGCGCTCCCCCTGTGGGAGCAGCTCCTATGTTGAGCATCTGCCCCCTGGTGGTCAGTTCATAACGACCAGTCATTCCTCCGTTTGGTCAATTTGCATATTAGGGTTTTATTATATAGGATAGCATATGGAATATAAACTGTAAATGAAAAATAAAATTTAAAAAAGAACCAAATAAAATTTTAGATATGAAAAATTTTAAATATATATATATTTTAATTCTCACCTGAGGATGTTTTAAAAATTGATTTTTAGAGAGAGAAACATCCATGTGACAGAGAAATACCAGTAGGCTGCCTCTGCACCTGCTGACCCACCGGGATCTAACCTAAACCTACGTATGTGCCCTAACCTAGAATCCAACAGGAAATCCTTTGGTGTACAGGTTGAGACTCCAACCAATTGAGCCACCTGGCCAGGGAAGATCTGAAAAAAATTTTTTAAATGTACCTCCAGGCCCTGGTCGGTGTGGATCAGCAGTTAGAGTGTCTTCCCACGCACCAAAGGGTCATGGGTTCGATTTCAGGTGAGGACACTTACACAGGTTGTGGGTTCCATCCCTGTTGGATTGCTTGGGCAACTGATGGATGTTTCTCTTTCTCTTTCCCTCTCCCTCCCTCTCTCTCTAGAATCAATGAAAAAAACATATCCTTAGAGGAGGACTTAAAAAGAAAAAAAAAAATGCTGGTTTGGTTCAGTGGATAGTGCTTCTGCAGGTGGACTGAAGGGTACTGGATTGGATTCCGATCAAGGACTGAAGGGTACCTGGGTTGCAGGCTCAATCTGGGGCCCTGGTTGGAGATTCAGCAAGAGGCAATCAATTGGTGTCTCTCACATTAGTTTCTGTCTTTCTCCCTCCCTTCCAATCTTTGTAAAAAAAAAAAAAAAAAAAAAAAATCAATGCAAAAATGTCCTCAGGTGAGGATTAACCAAAACTAACAAACAAACACCCATCCCCAGTGTGATTATTGATGGAGCATATGAAGTATTTGTTGCTTTAACGGGAAGGGATGGGACTTCACTTTCTAACTTTTTTAGCAACTCTGCAAGCCAGAGGGTTTATTTTAATTTTAATTTTTATCGATTGATTATTTTAGAGAGAGGAAGGGAGCGAGAAAAACACCAGTGTGTTGTTCCACTTACTATGCTCTCTGGTTGCTTCTTGTCTGTGCCCTGACCAGGGATCCAACCCGCAACCTTGCTGTATCAGGAGGAGGTTCTAACCCACTGCGCTGCGGGCTGCCTGTCAGAGCCCCTCAACAAAACCCCTCTGGGTGCCCTGGCCCCTGCTGTGGGTCGGAGCTCCTCTGCCCCAGCAAAGGTTTGGGTTCCATTCTGTCAGGGCACCTACTTAGGTTTCGGGTTTGATCCCGGGTCGGGGCTGACTGCTGCTCAGGAAGTGACCGAGGACCATTGAGGTTCCTGTGCTCTAGTCATTCGGCGGGGAGCTGGGGTTCCATTGCCCACATGGCCGACTCCGATCCCCACTAACCCCGCTCCGCCATCGAGGATGACTTCAACTGTGGCAGCTGCGTGGCCTCCGCCAGCCTACACATCCGCATGGGTAGGTCGCCCTCTTCGCTGCTCGCCAGGCCTGGCTGCTGTGCAGTCGCCCTGGGAGGCGGATTCCCGGGTTCCCAGGGAGAGCGCCCTCTGCGCTGAGCTCCCAGGGAGGGTGGGGTCCCGGAGGGAAAGCACTTCGCTCCACCTCCCTTCAGGGCTCCCAGCTGGAGCGGAGTTCCCATTCTGTGCAGGGCTCGGAGGGGAGGGCCGCCCCAGGGAGGTCTCCTAGCTGGGTGCTGAGAAAACGAAACTGGAGCCCTTCCTCCTTGAACCCTGTCGTCTTCGGTGTAGAAAGAGACACATGAAAGCCTCAGCAGCCTTACTGGGGCAATTTTAAATGAAGATGTTATTTTTTATTGGTGAAAATAAGTTTATTGTGTGATCAATATTGTGTAATCATTGTGATTTATTGTGTAATCATTGTGATTACATAATAACCTGCACTGAGTTATCTGCTGGGATATTTGTGCTTTAGGGCATGTGAACACATTTTATTTTATTTGATGCAGCCTCCCGTCCCCTGGCCTCCTGCAGCTCGCAGCCGCGCCCAACCACTCCTGCCAGTCATTACCCATGAGGTTGTCCCGGATAATTTGCATATTCCTCTATTATTACATAGGATGCTCAAATTTCACTTGTTTTGGTTCTCACTAGACTGATAAACTTAAGGGCAAAAACTATATCTGTTTTACTTGCCTCTATATGCAAACATGGTCAGTTTGGAGAACATAGTGGGTATGCAAAGGATTATTTGCTAAATGAAGGAATAAGTTCATATTTTTCAATGATAACCATTCCTATGAAACTATTCCTATGATAAAGTGAAATCTGAAATTCTAGTTCCCATATTATTGCCACGAGACTCAAAAAAAAAAAAAAAGCTGTGCATCAAATTACTTACTTTCTTGACCTCTGCCTCTTTATGAAGGAAAGAGCCTACCTTAAAATTTGCACTTCCATAAGCAAAGCTATCTGTATCTGTCTCTGTCTCTGCCTCTCTTCCTCTGTCTCTTGTTGGAGACCAGGTGTAAACTGACACGGTCCTTGCACCTGAAGGGACTAGCGAGGCTGGGTCCCCTACCCACACAGTTTTCCCAGGCTTGTTTGGATGGCGGTTATCAGTAGAATGAGAGCAACCTTTCATAGCTTACCAAGATGTCTGTAACTATTTACTGAGATTTGCTGTACTGAGAATTTGTCCTTCTGCTCTGTCTCTCCCTTAGAGATTAAGAGGAACAAAGAATACATTCCTCTTGACAGACCTCCTATTCAGTGTTTTGTGTATAAAAGGCATTACGCAGTTAATAAACTTGCTGCAGTCTCTTGATGACCTGTAGTCCTCCCGATCCCGCTCTCCTGTCTTTCTTTCTTTTCTCAATTCCCACCTCCCTACCTCAGCCCAGTTCAACCTGTCAGGCCGGCCCTGGCAGTCTCTCACTGTCTTTCTGTCTCTGCCTATATCTCTGTGTCTCTATCTGTCTCTGTCTCTCTGTCTGTCTCTCTCTGTGTCCCTGTGTCTGTTGGTCTCCGTCTCTCTTTGGATGAACTGTCAAAACTGAACTAGAAAGTAAGGACCACTGTCTGGTGAAGTGGGGACCTTGCCCTGACATTTCTGTATTCTATGCATTGGGACTTAACAAATTGAACATTTCCAATCACAGACTGCCTGCATAATAATTTATTTCTATTTTGAAAATTGATAAATAATTTATTAATTTTATCCCATAAAACATACTATTTATGATAGTGTTCTGAGAAGATGAGTTACATCACAAGCTTTAACCATACAATGTGTGGCTCTTGTAATCAGTTTCATTACAGCCTCATGTAATCAATAGAGTCAGGCGAGGAAAATGTAATCCTTTGTTTTGGCTTTGGCATATGGCACCTCCCTATCATCTTCATAATATCTGTTGGTAGTGACAAAGCAACATTTTACTAAAGGTGTTATAAACTCGCCCACAAAAATGCCTCACTATTATTAGTTTATTCTGAAAGCAATTTTTCTGAAGCAATTATTTGTCTTTATTAAGAAAGTACCAGTCTGGAAGCATATTTAAACTCACCGGGATTTCATAAATAAGAGAAACAAAGAATTTTACCTCATTCTTTGATATATTCTCTCTTATTGTCTCACAGACCTGGAGTTACTTAAGACATTCATCATGATTTTCTTTCCCTCTTGAATATTGCTTTGTCATTCCAGAGCATCAGCAAAGGTAGCATCATTTCCTGGGATGCACATATGAATACTTCAACTTGAACAGAAATTTTACTTCTAATCTTAAAAAACAAGATGGGTAATAGAATCTCATGGTACTTACTTTTTAGGGGGGGTACAGTGATAATAGAGGATTGATAAGATCTTCTACTATAAGCTGGCAAATATTTTTTATTTCCCTTACTTTTTTTCCCCAGGAATTATGTCATTATAAGACACTACAAATACAGTGACATATTTTTTATGGTCTAAATTGGGACCAAGTCTCTGAACTCTATATAATCCTATCTAGATAAATGAATCAACATCACAGAACAAGGGCTGGTCATCAAGCCTTGTCCCCCACCTCTCACCCTCAACAACAAAAAAATTTTTGTTTTTTTTCTGTTTGAAACAATTGCCAAGACATGTTTCATATGACTTTAAGTAGAAAAGTTGCTTGTTTATTCACTCTTTTTCCTTCAAACATTTGTGGTCCCCTTGAGTATGAACAGTATGATTTTTTTGTTTGTTTTAGAAAAGGAAGTCTGATTTTGTTTAATTTGGAAACTTAAATGATAGGGATGAATTAGTTACACTGTGAGGATGCTTCAAGGAAAACTGAAATCACTATTTGTCCCATTTGGCCATGAAAATAAGATAGAATGCCCTACAGGCAATTTATACAACTTCTATTATAGAGATGAAGCATAACACAGAATGGAATTTATGTCCCTAATGAGCTTTATATATGATTCTCTAACTTAAAAACTGAGTATGTGTAGAATCACTAATTCTTTCACTGATTGTTGAAGAAATTTGCTACATGGTATTTCAATTTTATTCAAAATGGGATAGACCAAGTTGAAGAGACCTATGAGAACATGATAGATCTCAAAATTAGGAGAAGACAAGGGAGTGCCTAGTAATAAACTATACACCAGATACACACATACACACATATATCAGAATCTTTTAATATTTGCAGGCAAATAAATTCACATAAGCCAGCTCTATGAATCATAACGTTTTCAAGTTTGCCTGCTTTTACAGACAACCTCTAGCACAAGCCTGGCACAGAAGCACAAGCGCTGATGTCAACACACATTAAATAATTGAGTAGGCTGTTGTTATATGGGAATGACAATTTTTTCCCACAGAGTGCATATATTAGTGCAATCTCATTAAACAATATCCTCAGAGGTATCCCACGTTTCGGAGCCTTCAGTCAGATATAGTGAATTACCCCAGTAACAGTCCACCTTTGTCTGTGAACCTGACAATAACTCAACTAGAGTGAAAGTTTCAGAGCTCTAAAATGACCAGGAACAACCATAGTGGATGGCACTAAAGTCCTGGAAGTTAAACATTCAGCTACAAATAGGCCTGAGAGTGTCAAGGAGTTTGGGACATGAATGGAAACCTTTATGGAAATGTGACTTCACTTACTCATCCCCTAATATTCCATAGCCCTAATATGACAGGGTGTTCTAACACACGCTCTTGAGAAATGCAGCAGGTTAGATTTTCGAGTAAAACTGAACTCTTGAGCAATGCAGCTTTGTGATAGGAAGCACAGCAATGAAGTAAGAGTCATGTGGCAGGCTGTGGTTCAGGCGTGGATGGGAGTAGTTAAACACAAACAGCCTAAAAATTCTGTTGTGACTTATTTTTCTAAGAAGCACTCTAATTACTGAAAAATGGACAGAACCCTACCATTTCTTTCCATAATGTAGTCAATTTGGAGAGATTTTATGGCAGAATTTTTAGAAGAGCCACTGGTAAAAGTGGATACACATAATTAGTCAGGAAACTAGGAGGAAAAAACTTGAGGGGAGGCCTTGTCGACATCACAGGGTAGTATCGTATTATCAGGAGGTAGGCTCCAGGCAATGATGTCAAGAGCTGCAGCTGTAAGACTGAGAGAAGTGTTCCGGCTTGCCAGCACCCAAGTCATTTTTGGCCTTTAAAAAAAGAAATTCAAAACTGAGGTGAGGGTGGAAATGTATTTAAAATATTTCTGAAGAGTGAAATGGATTGGCAGAGCAGTAAAAACATCCAGAGATGAGATATTAATGAAACCAGAGAAGAAATAATTGAGAGAGTATCATCTCAGAGGAGGCAAAACTGGTTAAGATCAATATTACTGATAGAGGGGTTGACTTTGGAAAGGAATTATTTCTTCCCCTAAGATAGCATAAGTGAATATTTAGATATTTTTGGAAGAAAAATTGAAGGAGTTCACAACCTCATGATTTATATTCTGATTTTAAAAAGATTATGTCATCTGTTGAGAAGCAAGAGCCAATGTAGAGCATATGTCTTTGAAAAAAATGAAACTTGTAGAGAATGAGAAGAAGACTTAACCAAAGATCAATATTGTTGAAAGTGAATAGGTCATTGTCTCAGTGGAAAGGGGGACAGAATTATCATGTATTGTCTGCTCTGAGCCAGCATATTTGGGTCATGTAGCTTTCATAAAAAACCCATAATATGATAATAAGAGTTATCTTCATTTTACGGATGAGAAAACTGAAGCTTTGAAATCTACTCCTCTAGTGAGTAGTAGAACAAGATTCTCATCCAAGTCAGACCAACAAAACTTTTCATTTTCTTTCCATACAACTGTTAAGTTCAGACATTTCTTGGGATGACAAATGGTTGGAGGTTGACAAGAGGTGTGGCAGAAGGTAAAGAAAAACATCAGGATTCATGATCTTGGCAACAGTAGATTAAATAATTTATTATGAGAAGTAAATAAAAAAAGGGAGAGGATTAAATACATAAGTATTGAAGACTTCAGAAAAAATTACTTTTGAAGAATAGATTAAGGCCTGGATGGCATGGCTCAGTGGTTGAGCATTGACCTATGAACCAGGAGGTCATGGTTCAATTCCTGGTCAGGCACATGCCCAGGTTGTGGGCTGGATCCCCAGTGTGGGGCTTGCAGGAGGCAGCTAATCAATGATCCTCTCTCATCATTGATGCTTCTATCTCTCACTCCCTCTCCCTTCCTCTGTAAAATCAATAATAATAATAATAAAGAATAGATTAAGAAGAGCACAGGTGTTAGAAAATTGGAAAGCTAAGATATTATATACAGAGATGGAAATTTCAGAATTTCTAAGAGGTATAAATAAGGGTTTTAGCTAACAACAAAAGTTCATGGTATGGTCATATATATTGGTTTTAAAAGTGACTTGAATTTTTTCACAGGAATACAAGAAATCAAAGCAAATATTGAGATTTGCTCGGATAATGATATATACATTATCAGCGGGTGTGAGCAGGGCCGGCACCATCAGCTTGTGGGAGCAGGGGCGGCAGGAGCGGGGCTGCTGGCAGACAGGGGACTGGGGGCCATGGTGAGAGGGGCCAGGAGGGGGCGTGGAGGATGTGCCAAGACTCGCCCCTGTGACCACCATAGCCTCGCAGCCCACAGTGTCTTTCAAGGTGCACAAATTCGTACACTAGGCCCCTAGCATATGAACTCTTTATTTATATATATATAATATATAAATCAGACTGAACAGCAGAACGAGCATCTGGACGACCTTCAGGACGAAGCCAGGGCTGTGAGGGCCGGCCAAGGCAGCTGGGGCTGCGAGGGCCAAGCTCCTTGCATGAATTTTGTGCATCAGGCCTCTAATACATATATATGTATATATATACACATATATAAACACATAGTGCATATACGTATGCACTAGATATATCTGTGATACAAACACACTTAAATTCTGTATTAGATTGAGTAATTTTTTACTGAGGAAATATTTAAATATATCTGGTCTTGGTAATACTTTGAAAAAGTAGAATATATCAAACTATTACTCAGTAGTGAAAAAGTCTTTTAGTAGAAGCTAAATACTATTTGACCATAGTCATAAGCTCAGTAATTATCAAGCAACACAAAGTAAAGTTCTTATATCTGACAAATGTAGTTCTTCTTGTCACCAGCCTCTCACATTTTTCCTAGGTATGCATTTACAGAATTTCTTTTTACTTTCAGTTGTAAAGATAAATTTATGGGTGTTTTATCAAGGCTACTTAGAATTTGAAAATAGAATGTAGTAGACTGTCACTTTTAGAAAGAAACAGACCTTGAAGAGTGAAGAATTAGTTTTATATGACAGAATAAATATGTCATTTCTCCCTATAATCCTTTATTTTTGAGTTTCATCTTTCACAGAAGGGAAAATTAATACAATTAAAAATATATAATATACAAGAAGTGGACATCAGTCAACTGTTTTTAATGGAAATAACATGAAAAATTATAATTTTAATCTAGTTTTGGGAATTAACTTTTTTTTTTAATTTACACACTTCTTAACAATATTGCATATTGCACGAGGAATACCCCTGAAGCATGGATTTTCCTCTATTTAAAATTCTTAAGGTTACATTTCTTATGTCTTATTTTACCTTTGCTATTCACTTCATTGGTAGTGATGCTTTATGCCTCAGCTGGTAGATTACATTTAGACAGTAACTTCCAATCAGTACAAACAGCTGTCTTTCATTGAAGGCCACTGTTAGCAGGAGGATTTGATCCTGAATATCTTACCAAGTTCCATAAGCCACTTAATAGGAAAAGGAAAGCAATCCTGATATGAAGAGTTTATGTACTGGTATTGCAGTTCAAATTCATATTTGCTCCTTAAACTCTCTATGTCCAAAATTGAACTAATAATCTTCTACAAACTTCTGCCTCCTCTTGTATTTTCTATATCTTGTTCAGAGCAGAGGCATCCCTCCTGCCACTCAGGCTTGAAACCTGTTATCTTCTCTTCCCCTTATCCTCTAGCAGCCACATTCCTCTGGATGGCAACTTTACAATGGCTTCTACCATTCTCTCTCTCTCTTTTATTGCTCATTTACAAATTTCTTCCTTCTAGACTGTTGCATATCTTTCTAATAACTTTTGCAGCCTACATTCCATTCCATAAGATATACTGACATCAGAATAATCTTCCTAAAGTTATAAATTTGAAAAACATACTTCTCTACTCATAAGCCATATATAGCTCACCTCTACCTAGAGAGAAATAATAGAATAAATATATTTGTTTGACATTCAAGGTTCACTATAATCATCTCTGATCTACCTTCCAAAGTACCTGTCATGAATCCTTCCTCCAAAATGTCCCCCTATTTTAGCTGAGTTGACTTACTGGGTAATCTTAGAGAATAGTCTGTACCTTTAGTTTAATCAGAATGCCATTCTCATCATACCAAAATAGAATTCATTCCTAAATCCCTGTTCAAATGCTGTCTTCTCTGTGAGGCTTTTAATAAACTCATATCCACCCTAACATCCAACCATGCACTGGTTCATACAAGTTGTGTGAAGTGAGAATACCAAAAATAAATACCACTTGATGCCTACCTTCAAGAAATGAAATGTCTACATGAGAAAAAAATGTTAAAACTAACAGTAATATTGAAATAACACAAATGGTTTTTAATTCTTACCTATAATAAAGGTATTCACAAAGTGCTAGGGGGACACAGAGGAGTATCTCTTAGAGAATTAAGGAACATTTTATAGAGTCAGTGTGATTTGAGCTATTTCTACAATTAGAACAAAGAAAACACATTCCACATGAAGGAAACAGCAACCAAAAGGAGTAAATAGTCAGTCTATTCAACAAATATTTATGCAGAATCTGCTATATGTCAGACGTTACTAATTACTGGGATATTGTAATGGGAGGAATTGAGAAGAGCAGGAAGAACTAAGAGACATGTTTTAGTGAAACAAAAAGATAATGGTTGCTCTTTAGTTATATGAGAGTATCCTATATAATAAAAGGCTAATATGCAAATTGACCGAATGGTGGAACGGCCAGTCGCTATGATGCACACTGACCACCAGGGGGCAGATGCTCGATGCAGGTTTGCCCGCAGCCCGCAGGCCCCAGGCCAGCCAAAGCGGGTGCCAGTAGGGGCCTCCCAAGTGCCAGAGGGAGGCGACCGGTGGCGGGGGGGGGGGGGGGGGGGGCAGGGGGGCACGGGGCCAGTGAGCAGGCAACACCTGGCTGCCCAAGATGGGTGCCAGTGGGGGCTCCCCGATCACTCCACTAGTTGCCCCACAGATCGGCTGTTATCGCCAGCCAGGCCTAGGGACCCGACCCATGCATGAATTTCGTGCACTGGGACTCTAGTGACAGTATAAATGTCTATAAGATGTTTGGGTTTCTTGATTGGAAGGAATAATAAGCCCATTAATCAAATTAGAGAATACCAGAGAAGAAATATGTTTGGGTAATTTTTCAACATATTAAGTTTTAATTATATGAAAAATGTCCACGTGTTGAATGGAAATGTGGGTCCATAGGACATTATCATTTAAGTAAAATTTGAAGGCATAGGAATGGTTTATTTTTAAAGAGAAGATGTACATTGAAACAAGAATGTCTGAGAAACTAAGAAAAAAGATTGCCTAAAGATATAGGGAGTGGTCAGCAGCTTTAGATAGTGAAGCGCAGTCATGTAAATTATCATGTTCAGCTGTTAAGAGGCCCTTTATTTGGCCTTTGAAAGCACAGAAGTAAAAGATGACAGTGGAGGCAGATTGCAGCAGTTTGAACTGTGAAAGGAAAATGAGAAAGTACAGGTAGTTAAGTAGAGATTTCCAGCTCAGGAAGTTTTAGAAGCAAAAGGAAAGTAAAATATGTTCAGGGAAAATAGGTTATTTTTGATGGGGGAGAAAACTTGGGTAAATTGAAGAAAATCCAGTAGTGGAAAGGCAGAGATTAAAGCTAAGGGACAGAAGGAAAAAATTATGGGTCTGACTCCAAAGAGGAAGGAGGGAGTTAAGAATCTTGATGGAAAGAGTGGTCTAGGATAGCAGGAGAACAAGTAAGGATGGATGGCACTCCAGTGAGTTTAGAGATGGAAATTTAAGAAAACTGATGGAATTCAATGGTCCAATTTTATGTGTCTGCATAAATGATTCCTACTAGTTATGGTATTTTGTATTTCTTTGAAAGCAGGCATTGTATTCTACTCTGGATCATAGCTATTTCTATTTTACTTTCCCTAGAAATTATAAGCTGCTTAAGATCAGGTACCATGTCTAGTTTTCTCCTGGTTCCTCCATGCACTTAGGGCTGTGCTTGGTAAATTGCAATTTAGGGAAACTGATAAAGTATATTGTTGTAGCTATCTTATTAAACCATAGCAGTTAAACATGCCTTTGTTTTATAATCCTTTACTGACTAGCCACAATGAAGAAGAAACCATGGGTTTAACCCTGGGCTATGAGGCTGGAGAAGGAGGGGGTGGTAATTGTTAAGACTCTGCATTCAGGAAAAAAAAAAAAATGTGAAAATGGTATATCAAGTAGATCCATCCATGCAGTACAATCAGTGAAAATTATGTTGACATATTTGATTACCTTTCTATATGTTCTATCTGTGATAGATTGTATTATTTTTCAAGGAGTTGTTACTTATCCCTGAGGAAGGATTATACCTTCCTATCCAATGAATTCAGGCTGGCTATAACACTTGCTTTGGCTCTTCCCTATGGGAAAAGCAAACATCTACATTCTGATTAACTCAGGAATGGCTGTATAGCTTGTTTTGACCAATAGGGTGTGAAAATGATATGTTTTGACAATTTTCTTTTTCCTCCTCTGCCATGAGACTTACAATATCACAGATTCGTGGCTATTCCTCACCCCGTGTTTAGTTCTGAAGATGACACGGAGCAGAACCTCTGCCCCTGCCATGGACATTATGTGACCGAGAAATAAAGCTCTGTTCCAGGAATTTGCTGAAATTTTGGGATTGTTTGTTGCCACAGCAAACCAATCCAGACTGATGCATTCTCCTCCCAGACCCTTTCCTTGAGAAGTCATCTGAGATACCTGGCATGATGAAGATAAGGGGCCTCTTGCCTGGCACAGATTCAGTCTAGCTGCAGAGAAGATATACACAAATGGAATAATTTAAAAATAATAGGGAGCAATTATCTTTAAGTTGAATATAATATAATGAATTTGTGAGAGCTGAGACAGTCTACATTTTCACAGTGCTCTGTGGAGATTGGAAGCAGGTGGGCATATCTGGAGTTGAATTTTAAAAGACAAAGGGCAGAAGCTAAAGAGATGACTGAGCATGGTTTCTCAGACATGTAGAAATTCCTGTTCAGAATAGTCAGAGCTTCCTAAATTTTCTAATTTTGGAAGTCTAATCAACTCTACTAATATAATCTTTCAAATTGATTCTCTACTTAAACAAAACAAAAAAATACTAAAATTAGATGAAGTAGTGATGTTATAGCTGGACCATCAATTCACATTCAATGTGACTCCATAACAACAATCTTAATAACAGAGGCAAAAACATAAATCAATGTATATGTGTGTGCATGTACATGCTTATGTGGGTATATAGCCTAAGAATTCTACTTTCCTTGATACCTGGATCTCTAAATGATTTTATTATTGGTGTCCTAAACACTTGAGAAATAGTAAGATTTCAGCAAACAACAAAGCACACAGAGGAGATGAAGGGTTTTAATTTACTGATCGATACTGCATGGTAGGCAGCTTCTAATTAGCACAAGGCAAAAGATAATTTTAAATTGTAACAACTGTATTATAATGAAGTGGTGTCATTCGGTTCGAAAAACTTTGGTCCTAGTAGCCTACTTTAAGTATGTAACACTGTAGTGATGGACTTTTCGGGTAAATTGATTTGCGCCTACCTCAGAATATCCTATAAGGGCAATAGAAATTTCATTTGACGATATAATAAAGTGGCTTTAAAATCTTCTGTGAAAATGGTAGAACTTCCAAAAATTTTTGTAACTTATCCTAGAACTTATTTATAAAGCAGATGCTAGAGGAAAACTATGGAACCCCTATGCTTTTCAATCTGTTTACTATGGTTAAAAGGTTGGTACTCTATAGAGTGAGTTTATTTTAATGAGTTTTTCTGTCTGTAGCAGTTTAAGGGTGAAATAGACACGCTTAAGTATTTAAAATAGTTGTTTCTCTTGTCCAAAAGAATACCAATATACTTTAACTCTATTAAAATATCAAGTCATATTGATTTTTAACAATTTATAATTTATTTGGTAGGGAGCTCCATTAAGGGGAAGTTACTGATGCTCTCAAAATTACAAGTCATCTCATCTCTCCATAAATATTCCTTGTGCCCTGTCCTGACACTAATAGTGTGATTTTTGGTTAGAGGAAGGTAACAGGGTAAAACTGCATACCAAGTTCTGTTCCAGAAGTTGACTTGAGAGGAAAACTTTCTGCTTGTTTTAGAGTACAGCACCTGAGACCAATCTACATTTCCACAGTGGTCATTAGCAAGTCAATTGTAGACTAAATACTCTCTCTCAGTGGGACTTTAAACAAGTCAGAAGTTATTAGCAAGGAGTCCTTGGAGGCCAAACAAGTCTCCTGCAGATAATGCAGACTAAGCCCTCTTCATTTAAGTCTGGTTTTAATAATTTTTCTCAAAAATTGTCTTAATTACAGCAAATTGAAGCTACATTTTGCTTAATACACTTAATTAACTCATTAATGATATATAGGGCATTGGGATACATTCTGTTGCTCTGATCACTTATTTCTCTAGAAAATTCTCTTGAATTTAACCTAGGCCTTATGATCCTCTGATATTTTCCCAATTAAAAATGTAAATAGGACCCTGGAGCAACTAATTTGAAAGTTAATAGTTCATTCACAATTGATGAAGAAATACAGGACAGGCACGGCCATGAGAATTAAAGCTCTCTGAAAGGCCAAAGTCTTAGATTTTTTTCAGTTGTTACAAATATTCTTTCTTGTGCTTTAAAATTGTATTAACTCTTTAGCATCGCTGAAATGTCTTTTTTTGTTGTTGTTTTGTCAAACAAAATAATGACTCCTCAAATGCCCAACATGATTTTAGGAGAGTAGCTTATTTGCCTCTCAGAGAAAGGACATTAAGTCTGGAGCTGGGAAGACTGAGTTTAAACTATGACCTGTCACTCACAAGTTGTGTGGACTTGGGAAATTAACTTCTCTTAGATTATTTTCTTATATATAAAACCAGGTGCCCAGTGCACGAATTTGTGCCCCTTGAAAGGAATTGTGGGCCACAAGGTATGGTGGGCACAGGGGCGGGTCTTGGGCCCATCCTCCATGCCACCCCCCCAGCCCCTCCCTCTGTGGCCTCTGGTCCCCTGTCTGCTGGCACCCCTGCTCTGGCTGCTACTGTTCCCACGTGCTGATGGCACCAGCTCTGCTCTCACCCGCTGATGGCGCAGAGCGATTGGGGCCAGTGCCAGCAGTGGGTGTGAGCGGGGCTGGTGCTGTTAGCAGGTACGAGCAGCAGCTGCTGCCCCAATCACCCCTCAGGAGCAGGGGGTGGTGGAGAAGCCCTCAGGGGTGATTGGGGCCGGCAGCTGCTCGAACCCGCTGAAGGCACCGAGTGATCAGGGCTGGCGCCAGGTGCCGGCAGTGGGTGCAAGCACTGGGCGGGAGCATGGTGCAAGGGAGCAAAGAATTTTCAGTAACCACCAGAGGCTCACCCCAATGACAGCAAACTGGTGTCCTGCCTTGGTCTGGCACCCCCGCTCACCTGTTCCACCATCCCACCATGGCTGACGCTCGCCATTATCCGCACTCTGCTACCTGCTGCCAATGCTTGCCATGTTCTGCACATGCCCCCTGGTGGTCAGCACATGTCATAGCAACCGGTTGTTCAGTTGTTCTACCATTTGGTCTATTTGCATATCAGGGTTTTATATATATAGATAGGGATAGAAATGGTATTTCATAGGGTTATTGTGAAGATTATAATATTTGATAAATATGAAATATTTAAAGCTGTGCCTGACACACAGTCAAATCTCAATAAATGTAAGCTTGTATTACCATCACAAGTATTTTTAAAACAGGAATAATAAAAATATTTCATAAGTAGTACTGAGCAGGTGCTTATATTAAGCATTTAATAATTTATCCTTCTTTTCCCCGATACCTCTGCAAAGTTGTGAACAGAATCAGTCATTCTATACAAGTAAAAAGATGCACAAACGGTGACACCAAGACCATCACATCTGACTGCAAACATCATGCAATGCACTGCACAACCCAGGGCATGCTCCTTGCATGGACACGGTGCGATGTGGCCCGCTGAAATTGTGCAGGGCAGTTCTGGAAAATTTCAACCCCGAGTGAACGAGAGGAAAACCTGATCTTCACAGGGATACATCAAGGATTGTGCATGTCCCAGTCAGGGCTCTCGGTCAAGATTTTCCTTTTCAAATCCCCTGAAAATTGTTAATGATGAACTCATACTCTTAAGAATTTGGGCCCCAAATACACATTCACTGTGTGATCTGAAAACTCCTGAACTCAACTATTTGAAGTTTTCGTGGGAAAATAGTGTCTAGAGACACTTTGCCAGAAGCACAACTAGATCCTCCCTAGCAGAATCTTTTAAATCCAATCCTCAAAGAATTCCTATGAAACATCAGTCACCCAGAAGAAAATCAGAGAGTAAGTCAGGTAACAAGCCACAGGAGGGAGAGTTAGTTAAATAAAAGACTGTATATCAGACCCACCATGATTTCAGATAATGATATCAAAAAGAATATAAAATAAGCATATTGAATATATTTAGGAAATTAAAAGACAGTATCTAAATACAATAAAGAAACAATAGACAGTACAATGGCTAGGCATATTTAAAAAAAATACAAAGAGTATTTTCATATTTAAAAAAGGTTTGAAATGAGAAACTCAGTAGGTGGGATAAAGAAAGTATTAGACATAGCTGAAAGGAGACTGGATAAACTAGTACATAGATCAAAAGAAATTAAACAGAATGCAGCAGAGAGATGAATAGATGGAAATATAAAAGAGAGGTGGTGCCTGGCCAGCATGGCTCAGTGGTTGAAAGTCAACCTATGAACCAGGAGGTCATGGTTTGATTCCCAGTCAGGACACATGCCCAGGCCGGGTTGCTGTGTGGGGGTTGCAGGAGGCAGCCGATTAATGATTCCCTCTCATCATTGATGTTTCTATCTCTCTCTCCCTCTCCTGTCCTCTCTGAAATCAATAAAAATATATTTTAAAAATAAATAAAAGAGAGGTAGAAGAAAAGAACAGAGTGAAAAGCTATAACATATTTTTCACGGACTTTACAGTAAAACATAATAAAGGATGAGGAGATATGGCATTCCAAAAAAAAAAAATTATAATTTTCTAGAACCGATGAAAAACATGAGTCCTAAGACTGATAAATTAAAGAAATTCATACTAGGCACGCAGTAGTGAAAAGAATAGAGTATCCAACACAGGGGATTATAAGGCAGCCAGGAAAAACACAGTCACCTTTAAGGGATGACCATTAGACTGAAAATGCCATCTCTATGACAGCAGTCAGAACCAGAAGAGAGGATTAGCTTCAAAGGGCCAAAGGAAAGCAGTCAATCTACAAATCTATACTAACAGAACTTTCAGGACTGCAGGCAAAATGAGACAGAGACTGAGAGTGCTTAGGATGGACAGAGACCAATCACATTTCTAGAATGAAAATGACCGCAGAAGAAGGTATGAGATGGAAGAAGAAAACATAAGCTAGGGAGAAACTAATCATGTTGATAACACTAAATCATTAACATTTTAACATTTGGTGTTAGCAAGTTAAGATTCGTTGAGAGAGGACTCAGTGGCTTGTTTTAAATTGTTTTAAGGTCCTTGTATGTTACCGATTGATATTTCCCTCTCAATAGATGTTTCTCTCTCTCTCTTTCTCTCTCTCTTCCTTCTGCTCTCACTAAATATTAATAAAAAGATGTCCTCTGGTTGGGATATCAATAAATAAATAAATAAATGTAATAAAATAACTGTTCTGCTCTCTGATATATACTACATGCCTTTTAGAGAAAAGGTTAATAAATTATGGGAGTCCCAGATATTTATATAATTTCTTCCACTTTATATGTTTTGGGAATACATATATGCAATCCTACCTTTTGACTCTGTCCAAAAGGACAAGGGATTTATTTATTGGATATGTTTACTCCAGGGGGAAAACTTATATATATACATATATACATACATATTTAATAACATGAACAGCAAGAGACTGAAATCAATGGAATTATTGTTTTCTCCTTCTTACAATTCCAGACATAAATTTCTCACTAATATAATCCAATCACAGCTAAGAGGCATTGCCATGCTTAAAACACAAATATAATGGAAGCAGATTAGAAATTAGTGGCTTTGCCATATTTTATATGATAATGACTGTAATCACAGGTTATCACCAATAATATAAATAACATCTTTATTTTCATGTGGCTAAAGGGGAGTTGAGATTTATGGGAAGTCTAAAGATCTTAGAATTATCAGGGAGGTGTTGTGTCTTTATGCAATTTCATATTTCATTCTTGGGCAATTCAAGTCTGCTTATTAGCATTTAATCCTTGACTGACTGGGTATGTTATCTATGAAAAGCAGGGCTTAATTTGGAAAAAAAGCATCTGATCTCTGGACCTCTGTCTTGAAGAAAAGAATGAATTTACTGAGACCTTTATCAAGGACCGCCCACATTTCTTGCAGATTCTGGGAACTGGAACATTCTGCAATTTAAACCCTAAATTGTAGGTTTGAAAATGTGACTTTAAAAAATCCTTATTCTTTGAACATGGTAGTTAGTCTTAGGAAATTTATTATACTGATCTCCATTCACAGTGTTATCACAGGATTTAGAAATTGAAATCAAGAGTTGATTTTTCTCCCTCAGCATTTCACGTATAATTAGTAGTAAATTTAAGAAATGTCAAATTAGTCAGCTTGATTTTTAGCATTTCGGTAAAGATAACTCCCTCTTTCTTTGCTGCAGTGTTTTAGGGTTTAGTGTGAATTTTATGCAACACGATAACATTGATGATTGGATCAAATCAATATTTAGATGAAGTCCCATTTGTAACAGGATAATGTAAAAGAATTCTACAGGACTCCTCAAATAACGAACCAGGATGTCTTAGCATTTGTGACAACATGACTGAATCTACAGGCCGTTATGCTAAGTAAAATAAACCAGACAAAAAAAGACAAATACTACATGACACCATTGATATGAGGAACTGAAATAGATTCATGGAAGCAGAGAGGAGAATGATTGTTCCCAGGGGTTGGGGGTAGCAGTGAAAATGGGGAGACATTGGTCAAAGTTTCAGCTATGCAAGATGAGTATATCCTAGAGATGTACTGTTCAGCACAGTGCCTATAGCTAATAATACTGTATTGCGTACTTAAAATTTGCTAAGATGGAAAATCTCATGTTAAGTTTTCTAATAGTAACAATAATAATGAGGAGGAGGAGAGGGAGGAGGAGAATAAGGAAAAGGGAAAGAAGCAGTAATAGCAGGAGTGCAAAGGGTGAGAGGAAAATTTTCAGGTAAAGGATACATTTATGGCATAGATTCTGGTAATGGTTTCACTGGTGCATACTTATCTCCAAACTCATCAAGTTGTATGAGTTAAATATTTACAGCTTCCTGTATGTCAATCATGAAAAATAAAAAAAATAAAAACAGGAAAGATACCAGTAGAAAAGGGCAGTGACTCATGTATTAAATGTATTAACGAATTTGTAAGGAAACAAAACAGGCGTGGAGGATTCCCACACCTCCACTTAGATCTAGAATCACATGAGAGGTATTACCACAGGGTAGTAGTACAGTAACTATTTGTATCTTTAAAGGCTTTCTGTAAAATTTATAAGGACATAATTGAAAGAAAATTCAATGACAAATAAAACATATATTAAAGTTAAATAATTATCTTGAAGGCAGCATAAAATCTAAGGGAATAAAACAGTTCATATAGCCAGCAGTAAAAGGGTAAAAAATAAACAAAGAGGGATAAACAAAGCACATGGATTTACCATGATTTGAAAAGTATACTTTGAAATGTCAATCTCAAAAAAAGAAAGAAAGAAAGAAAGAAAGAAAGAAAGAAAGAAAGAAAGAAAGAAAGGAAAACTTAAAAGGACATTAAAAATGCTGTAAGCAATATCCAAAGAATAGGAGAGGAGAAAAAAGCACCAGGCAGGACTAAGTGACAAGCATATACACACGCAGAGGGAATCAGAAAGAAAAGAAGCATTAATTTTCTTGTGTGACAATTGTTACAACTCTGAGGTCTGAGCACCAGGGCAGGATCTAAAGACTGGAGAGTCAGAATAAAGATGAAGCCTCTTTAAGAGGAATGTTATGAAAGCATCTGTCAATTTGCAAGTACGTTACTTAATCAAGGGAACTAAAATGTGATTTATCTTTCAAATACCGGATGATAAAATACTGGATCTCTAATGTCACAATCATTCAAATTAAAACTTTGAAATGGTGATATCTCTGGGGACCAAATTAGAATATCTTGGATGCTTGATTAATAGAAAAATACTAACCAACATACCATTAAAAATTTTTGTATTGCTTCTTTCCCCTGATGTAAACAAAATACATATATATCACTGCTAATATCTCAGTGTTTCTATATGTGAATATATATAATACTATGTATCTATGTATGCAGAAGTATAACATGAAGGAATATAATTGATATATAACTAATATCCTATATAATAAAAGCCTAATATGCTAACTGTATGGTCATCCATTCAACCAGTCAAAGCGTAATCTAATATATAAAAGGCCAGTGTTGTAACGACCTATCACGACCAAAGACTGACCAACACGGAAGACCTTTAGTCAGTGCTGGGTTGCTGGGGGCGACCCAGCACTGATTGCCCAGGGGACTGAGATCCAGAGAGAGAGGCAGGGTCTGATCTGAAGCCTCAGTGGCAGCTGTTGATCAGTACTTGCCTCTCTCTTTCTCTCCCTCTTTCTATCTGAGTTTTGCCAGCAGCCAGGCTTTTCTCTCTCTCCCGGCCTCCGTGGGTGCTGCTGTTAAGCCCCGCCTCTCTGATTAGGCCCAGCGATAGGCCTGGAGATGCTGACTGGCATAGGAACTGACCAATCAGAACCAAATCTGGATGCTGTGGGGAGCCAATGGCTGCCTAGCAGGTGGAGCTTTTGATGCTGACTGGCATTGAAACTGACCAATCAGAACCAAATCTGGGTGCTATGGGGAGCCAACGGCTGCCTAGGAGGTGGAGCTTTTGACACTGGCATAGAAACCGATCAATCAGAACCAAATTGGCCAGCAGAGGAGGGAAGTTGGGACCGAGACCAGGCCTGCAGGAGAGGGCAGTTAGTGGTGATCAGGCTGGCAGGCAGAGGCAGTTAGGGGCAATCAGGCAGGTAGGCAGGTGAGCAGTTAGGAGCCAGCGGTCCCAGATTGTGAGAGGGATGTCCGACTGCTCGTTTAGGCCCAATCCCACAGGGATCTCCCAAGGGGTCCCCAATTTGAGAGGATGAAGGCTGAGCTGAGGGAATCCCCCTCCATGGACAAATTTCATGCACCGGGCCTCTAGTATGCTAATGATATGCTAAAGCCGCTCAACTGTTCGCTATGACATGCACTGACCACCAGGGGGAAGATGTTCCAACTAGTAGGTGAGCTTGCTGCTGGGGTCTGGCAGATTGGGACTGAGCGAGATGGGCTGGACACATCCTGGAGCCCTCCAGTGGTCCCTCCCTGGCTGGCCAACCTCCCGCATCCTTCCCTGGTCCCAATTGTGCACCTTTGCCCTCTCATAATCCAGGACCCCTTGGGGGATGTCGGAGAGCTGGTTTCAGCCTGATCCCGCAGGCCAGGCCAAGGGACCCCACTGGTGCATGAATTCATGCACCGGGGCCTCTAGTATAGACATAATTTGAAAGAAGTGATCCTACAATACTATGGAATTCATGTATGTATGTGTGTAGGTGTATATATAGGCAGACACCACCTTATTCTTTCTTTTTCATAATTTCACATTTGTTTTGTCTCTTTCATTTTTCTTTCCCAGCTCTTTTTTTTATTGATTTTATGTATTTATTTATTTTTAATCCTCACCTGAGGATATTTTCCTGTTAATTTTTAAAGAGAGTGGAAGAGAGAGGGAAAGACAGAAAGAAATATTGATGTGAGAGAAACACATTGATTGGTTGCCTCCTGGATGCACCTGGACTGAGGAGGAGCCTGCAATGGAGGTACATACATGCCCTTGACCTGAATCAAACCAGGGACCTTTCAGTCTGCAGGTCGATGCTCTATCCACTGAGCCAAACCAGCCAGGGATTTCCCACCTCTTAAATGAAATATATATGAATCCCATAGCTTTTTTGGTTCTTGTTAGATGACAATAAGCTTATTCCATGAATCACATATCTCCATTCCCATACAGTATCAATATCTCCACTGGGATTCAGTTAATGCTCTTACCACAGGCTGGATGCTTATAGAGGAGAAGGAGTGTCTGGTTCAATCTATTTCTTTTCTTATCCCAATACTTGTTTTAGCAGATGTTTGGGGGCAACTCCAGATTGAGCTCCGAGGTAGATATCTTTCTTTCTTGGATCCCCTTTGGGGTCCCCTTTAGGGATCCCCCGCTGTGGTTAGAAGGCCTAGCTATTATAGATCCATTGACCTGACATTGCCTGTACTCCTGCTAGCTGTCAACAACTTCCTCATTAGGCTCTGGACTCCCAAAAATTCATGACTAAATTGGGATTACATGGCTTCCCTGAGATTCTCTTAGAGTCTCTCTTAAGATGAATCCAAGCCTTGCAGGGAGATCATACCAAAACCAAGGGAAAGATGCACCAATGCCTGTCTGTTTATAGCAGCTCACTCCTAACCCAGCCAACTGCATCTCAGACAGTTCTTATCCCTCTCACATGGCAAAAGATATATCCAATTCTTTTACATGCTGTTCATTTTTCTTGTCAGGGAACAATAGGAGAACCCAGAAATTCTGGGCCTGTTTGGCCTACAGGAAGCCTGTTCCATGCAGGAACAGAAACAATACAAAGTACTAAGGGGTCTGAAGGCAGATAGAAAAGAGTCTGAAGGGATGTGATGTATAAGTTCTGTTTGGTACTACTGTCAACTTTCCCCTAATTCGTGTATATACAATTGTGATTATGAGAAACACAGAGTTTACTATTGTATTATCATTTATTAATTTTGCAAACTTACTTTTGCCCACCCTGTATATCGCCATTGCAAGTTCCTTGCTTAGGGCCCAGAACTTCCTCCTTGAGAATGATTCTCTACTGCTCTTTGCTCTGCCCTCTGGGGTCTTGAGACTTCCTTCTGAGTCATCCTTTTTCCATAGAGAGTAGTATATGTTTGCAGCTGAGCAGCTCTCAGCCTGCTCCACATCCATAAATTCCTCTTTTCATTGTGTATTATGCCAATCTCCTCCAGTCCAAGATATTAAATTTCCTTTGAGTTGCTCATATATCAATTTATAAAGCAATCTATTAGACAAAAGCTTCACTCACAAAGGTTTGAGATGAAACCCTTCCACTCAGGGTTCCTTGTGACAATACTTTTAGAACAATACCTGTAGAAGCACCGTGGTCCAGCAGAGAGGTTTTAAAGCTCACTCTTAACATTCTTGGAGGCTTTTTTGTCTAAATGAGAAGGTAGATGAGGCTCTAGCTTAAATCTTGCTGAGGTTTTAACAAAGAATCTTGCAGTAACACCTGGATTCCCCTGGGGCAATGTTTCACCAGCAATGCCCAGGATTTGATCTTTGCTTTGAAGCTGTCTTTTCTTTTGCTGAATGGAAAGACTATTCTGAGCTTTTACATTTCCTGCAAATTCTACTAAAAAATAGAACAGCTCATTCTTTACTTTGTTCATCTATATCTGTCTGGTCACTCATTTTATTACAGGGGGCAAGAAGGCAGGCGGCATGTTCAGCGCTCTGCCCAGAAGGCTCCTCAGCTTGATCATTTAGTTTATTAGGTACATTTCCTATTTTCCATGTCATCACAGCCAACTGTATTGCCACACTGTCCACAGCTACCTAACTAGGGTCCTCTTTCTTTCGGCTCAAATAACAGTTTCCTCATTTTGTTTTCATCCTTCACCAACAGCCTACACAGGCTGCTGGCTGATTCCAAATCCAGATGCCACATGTTTGCTTTTATTATGACAACATCCTACTTTCAGATAACAGATTCTGTTTTAGTTATTTATTGCCACTTGAAAAATGAACATAAAACTTAATGGATTAAAATAACTATTTTATTATATATCATGTTTTAATAAGTCAGGAATTTAGACAGGCCTTGGCTAGCTGATTCTTCTGTTTCAAGTGGGGTCAGTGGAGCTAATTAAATGGTTTCAGATGGAGAAGGAGGTGGTCTAGACTCTAGAGCAGCCGTCGCCAACCAGTGGTCTGCGGACCACTGGTGGTCCATGAGGTCTGACAGGTTGGCGACTGCTGCTTTAGAGGGTCCAGAACAGCTCTACTCACAAATCTGGTGCCTTGTTGAGAATTGCTGCCAAAGTGGTCTTAGCAGTTGACAGGAGTGCTTACATGTGGGCTCTTTAGGGCTGTATTGGGCATCATTGTAACTGAATAGACACATCATTTATTTAATGTGACTTTTCCTTCTTTTTTTCCTTTTGATTCAAACTGGCCTCATCCAGCACCCTGACTCACCTGCCTCCTCTCTTACAGGACCACTTCCTTAATCATTGTGCCCTCAGGACAGTAAGTTTCTGGTCAGCATCAAACAATCTTAGGAACAAAGCCTTGGGTGTGTTGATAACAGAGACAGAGTTTTAATCAATCTAGAGATACCATCTGGGCCTCGGTTGTGTTTCAGCTCCAGAAGAACCCCACCAACCACATCTTGAGAAACCAGATGAAGCCACACTCTGGCTGACATCAGGACCAGATGCAATCAATGATCAGCTACCCCCTATCCTTGTATTGACCAATCAGTAGAGACCACAACCCTAACTCTCTTAGTCACCATGATTAATAGATTTTCCCTATATAACTCATCCCTTAGAAGCCATTAGGGAGCCAGGACTTTGAGTTTTATTAGTCCATCTGTCTCTGAGTATGGGCCACTTCTGAAATAACCCTTACTTTCTCTGCTGCAAGCTCTTGTTCATGTCTTATTGGGCTTTGATGTGGCCAGAAAATGAACCTCTTTAGTCTGGTAACCCTTGTGGCTCCAAAAGCAAATTTTCCAGTGATTGGTGTGGAAGACAGAGGGCCTTTTATGACCTAGCCTCAGAAACTACTTAGCATTACTTCTTCATACTCTATTACTAAGAAATTGAGAGACTGTACAGATTCAAGGAGAGGGGGTATAGACCTCATCTTCCTATAAGAGGAGTATCAAAGAATATATGGCCATGACTTAAAACATTCAAGATCTAAAATAAAAATAAACAAGAAACTTAAGCCAAATTCCCTTCATAAAAGAAGATTCCAATATGACCAATAAAAATTGCCCAACCACATTTGTCATCAGAAAAATCAAAATCAAAACCATAATGAAAGACTACTACACACCCATCAGAATATTTAAAAAAATAAAGACCGACAAGACCAAGTGTTTGAAAGCATGTGGTAATTCTCATATACTTCTGGTGGAAGTATATTTGGCACAACCATGTTGTATAATTGTTTGGGATTAATTATTATAGTTGAACATATACACCTATGACAAGATATTGTACAATTAATCATAACCCACAACAAATGTATATACATGAATACTGAAAATTTATACATGAATGTTCACAGCAGCATTATTTGTAAAAGACTAAGCTGGAAACAACTGAAATGTTAGTGAACAATACAATGGATAAATAATTTGTGGTATATTCATAAAATAGAATCCCATATAGCAATGCACTGGATTACCTATGGCTAATGTAAAAAATAAATAAATAAATAAACCTCTCAGATGTGAGGTTGAATATGAAAAGCTGAGTATAACATTGTATGTGTTTCTATTTGTTTGCAATTCTATAACATGGTGTTATAGGAGGGCCAGTGGGCCATGGAGCAGAGGATCATGGCTGTGGATGAGTTTAAAGTCACATTGAATTATCTTGGGAGAGAGTACAAGCAAGTTCCTTGTTTATAATTATAATTAGCTAGTTATTCACATTAATAATAGAAAGAGAGCAAAGGGAAGGCCAGCCATTGTAAGCATGGTCATCTGGACAGCTTTACCAGGAAGCTACAGCTTCATGCTCCTTAGGGAATCACCAGTCAATTCCCTGCAGATCACAGGGGGAAGGATCAAACAAAGAGGGTGCATGTGCAATGAAGTCAGGATGATGTAGGGAAGATGCTTGCCTACCAGTCTAAACTGGAAAAAAGATAATTGGCTAGCGGGGTGGGGGGTGGGTCGGGGGGGAGGGTGTGTGAAGCTACTACAAGCACTTGAAGGTTTAATTGGTTAGGCTCCTGGTTATAACTCCCAGTCAGAAGTTCTCTCACTCTCTTGCTTCTTGTTCCACTCTTGCTTAGCTCTTGCTTATTCTTGTGCTCTCTTGCTTCTTGACCCACACTTGCCCATGTGCTCTCTTGCCCATGGCCATGCAGATCCCACACGCAATGGACTGCAGCTGAGAATACAAGCTAAGCTACCCAAATGCTGGACTGAACTGTGCTTTAATATGGAGTGGAGACTATGGGCAGTTGCCTTAATTCTTGCTCTAATGAAGACAAGATTGAACTTTTTCCATGTCAAGGCAGAGGAAAATGGGACATTGGAAACCCAGAGGTTTAATTCCATGGAAATAAAGATCATTCATTCTCTTGTGCAACTCTCAGAAAATTCCTTCCTTGCGGAATATCAAGTACTCCACTTCCACCACTAAGAGGTGGGGATACAGAAGGCATCCCCTGGATAACATCATTACCATGAAAGGAGCCATCTACTGGATAGGTCATTGGAGCCAGTAGGGAAGCCCAAAGAGAGCAAATCTGGTGGAGGACATTGGTATTTGGCAATCTATGAATCCTGGGGGAAGTTTGAAAGTTCTACTTCTTCCTGAACCCTAAAATGCTGAGGGGTCAGAATAATGGTTACCACTGGTGATGAGAAAGCAAAAAGTGATTGAAAAAGGACTTGTGGGTTGCTGTTAAGGTGCTGGTATTGTTCTATTCTTGGACCAAAGTAGTGGTTCTGGGATATGTTCACCTTATAATAATTATAGTATTTCACACTTAAAATATAAAAGACTATACATTGTAATGTAAGAAAAGATAACAAAAGTGCTTAGGAGGACTTTTTTCCAAGAAAGAGATAAAAAATAGTATGAGTTAAAGCAAAAAAAAAAAAAAAAAAAAAAAAAAAAGTGGGAAAGTAGGCAAAAGGAGAGTTGAGAGTCAGATGGAACCTGTTTTAATTGTTTGACACTAAGACAAAATGGGAATTGTCACATCCAAGAAATTAGAAATATTTATAAGGCCTACATCTGCAATCAAGATAGGGACCAACAGCAGATGAAAATGGCAAGTTAACTTCAACAAAGTCTGCTCAAAAACAGTTGAAATCCAGTTGTGAAAGAATGGGGTTTCTAGGACTCCAGTCGTAGAAGAATATGCTAGAAAGACTGGATCTGGAAGCAGAAAAGCAGAACTGGGATACTGAGTTCAGTAGTCAAACCTCATTCACCTGACTTGAGGTTTAAGGAAAGGGCTTAGTGGAATGTGCATAAATTAACATTCCAGTTACTAGAAGGAAAGGACACAATTTATATCAGATGAGGAACAAGATCATCTGGAGCTGGTAGTTCAGGATCATGTCTACTTTCTTTGCTGACAGGGATGCGTCAGAGGAATAAAACTGCAAGTAAGTTTTCAGTAGTTCCAGCTTTGTATATAATTCAGTTGCAAGAACAGAGTCATGCAAGTAGAAATGGCTTGTCTTTAATTCCCATGTAAAAAACCATACACGGACTGTAATTTGCTTGACCCTTTAGATAAGATCATGTAAAAAAGACTTAAGTTTTACCTTGATCTCCATTATCCTATCTAATAAAGAGGGAATATGCTAATTGACCATCACACCCTCACAAAGATGGAGGCACCCACAGCCAATAAGGAGTTTATATGCTAATTGACCATCACGCCCTCAAAGATGGCAGTGCCCACAGCCACAAGATGGCGGCACCCAGTCCCCTCAGCCCTGCCAGGGTGGCAAGTGCATGGCATGCGCCTGCCTGTAGAGTCTCCCAGTCCCCTCAGCCCCCAGCCGCCCAGGGCTGGCCCAAGGGATGACTAAACGACTGAAAAAGCAGGCTGTGTGGGGCAAACAGGCCGGCAGGGGGTTTAGTGAGGGATGATCAGGCTGGCAGTGGGGGCAGTTGGTGGTGACCAGGCCAGCAGGGAGGGCAGTTAGGGGCAACCTGGCTGGCAGGTGGTGCAGTAAGAGGTGACAGTCGGACATCCCCTGAAGGGTACCAGATTGGAGAGGGTGCAGGCTGGGCTGAGGGGACCCCCTGTGCATTAATTTTGTGCACCAGGCCTCTAGTTTATTAATAACTATAGACCCATTGCACAAAGATTCGTGCAATAGGCCTTCCTGCCCCTGGCTGCCGGCACCGGTTTTCCTCTGGCACCCAGGACCCAGGCCTTCGCTCTGGCCACAGTGGAGTAGCCAAGCCTCTTCAGTCTTCAGTCTTCAGTCATCTTCAGTCTTCAGTCTTTAGTCTTCACTTGGGCTGGAGACTTCAGTCTTCACTCCACAACTGAGTATGCAAATTAACCCTCCAGCGTTGTTGGGTTAATTTGCATACTCACTCCTGATTGGCTGGTGGGCATCACGGAGGTATGGTCAATTTGCATTTTTCTCTTTTATTAGTGTAGATAAGGGCAACATTAAAATAGAAAAATATTAACCTTGCTTCTGGCTAATATTAAAGAGAGGCATAGAATCATGTGGATTAAAGTAGATTTTCAAAAGAAACTGTCCAAAGTTCTTATTACAGGAGTAAAAATAATAACTGCTTCAAGTAATTTACATCTATAAAAAATCAAGTTGAAGCTTCCATAATACTAGGAAAGCCAGTTTTTATTTCAAATACTTCAAAGTACGACATTCTGATTTTTAAAAGTTAAACAATTGAGAAGACTCTGACTTTATTAAGTGTTATCTCCTCTACACAGGAAAGTCAGGTTTTGAAGGATCATTCAAATGCACAGTATCTACATGTATCTCCTCTTTTTCAACACATACTGCCACTCTCTTGAATACAGGAAAGTATTTTCAATAAATGACACTTGATGATAAATGTGCTTTTACTGAAAATATATGCGTTAAGAAGAAAAGTTCTATGGTAGAAATGGAGATCCACAATTATTAAGGTAAGGGAATAAAAAGCCCATTTGTTCTTTACAAGTCATTTGCATATGGTCCAGCTTGAAACTCATGACAGCATTCTGAAAACTCTCACCTCAGATCATCACTGGGTTCTATTTCATTGTTCGTTCTCCCTTATTTAAGCTCTGTAAGCTAGGTTGCCAATTTTATTAATTATGCTCAGTAAAATTATTTACTACAATGGGAGTTAGTTATGGCTTATTTAAAATTTGGAAGTTAATTTAGAGGGCATTCTGGAGTACAAACTAGGTGAACTTAATAGCAAGAGCTTTTAATTATTTTTTAAATTTAATATACTATTATATACAAGTTTATCTGGTTGGTTTTAATGTATATGCATGTCAGTTGCATAACCTATAATTACTAATATATAACACCTATATTAAACATTATTTACAAAATCAATATACAAAAATAATTTGTGTTTCTATACCCTTAACAAAACTATCTGAAAAAGAATTTTAAAAAATCCTCCTTACAATAGCATCAAATACAATAAAATAGATGAAAATTTAAACAAGGATGTTAAAAAATCTGTATATTAAAAATCAAATTGCATTGATGAAAGAAATGGAATAAATGGAAAGATTTCACATGTTTATAAATTATAAGTAATAATATTGTTGAAAGGTATACTACCTAAAGTATAAATGTAGATAAAACTCAAAGTTACATTATTCTATTTGTAAGAAGTTCATTTCAGCTTGTGCACTCTGAAAAGGGGGGTGACAAAGTTGAAAATTATCTATAAAATTAATTTAATCCATTTGGACCCATAATACATCTATTTCCTGCAACCTCCAAGGGAAAGAAAAATCCTCCATTAGGTTTCCCATGGTTAAGAGATTAGATCGGTCCTTCTATCTTTTGATTCTCTCTCTCCTTCTGTTGCTTCTGTCTTTATTATCAACTTAACTTCTAAATGAGAATGGACAGGGAAAGAATGAAAAGGCAAACCTCAATTCTATCAGCTTTTTTTTTTTTTTTAAAGTGGATGGTATCTTTATAATATAAAATAAATATCTGGGTATCCTATTTGCACCAGTTTAGATAAAAATCTCACTATCCCCAGCACTAGTCTTGTTCTTTGAAAAAAAAAATAGCCTTTAAATTTCTAGAAGAGATCCTAATTATTAGTTTGAAAAAATATCTTAAGGACTCAACTCTTTTTAAAAATATATATTTTATTTTATTAATTTTTTTACAGAGAGGAAAGGAGAGGGATAGGGAGTTAGAAACATCGATGTGAGAGAAACATCGATCAGCTGCCTCCTGCACACCCCCTTCTAGGGATGTGCCTGCAGCCAAGGTACATGCCCTTGACCAGAATTGAACCTGGGACCCTTTAGTTCACAGGCTGATGCTCTATCCACTGAGCCAAACCAGTTAGGGCAAGGATTCAATTCTTTAATCACCTTGTTTTACCCTCTTGTTTTCAAGTAGAAATGTTTAGTATCCAGCTTACAAAAAAGAAAAAAGAAAAGAAAAGAAAAACATCCTGGATTATAGTGATTATTGATTTCCAAAGTATAAAATACTTCATTCTTTGTCAAAAAATCAGGAAGAATTTAGAAGAGATGCAAACAACTGACTCATGAGACAGTCGGAACCAGTACTGGATCATTCTCTATAGCTATACATTTCTTTGTTAAAAATATCCATAGGATATCTGTTTTGCTTTGTCTTCTTTTCCCTGGAATATCAGAATGATGGAGCTAGTTTTAGAAGAGCCAGACACTATTTCCTAAAGGTATTCCTAAATTACTTTGAAATGTAATAGGACTTGATTGTCATTATGGTGTGACTGTTCTCCTGCAATGTGAATCAGAGATCGCACTCCATGTACCTGAAATCTGCACAGAAAATAACAACACATATTTATGAAAGTCATATATATATATATATATATCCATCCTCATTGACATATAAAAAATTGTGTCTAAGATGGGTCAATAGCTAACACAGGATTAAGATTTTAGGAATGGATTTCTTAATAAGTTGATGACTTCATTATTTTTATATCAAGCTTCCTAAACATTTGTTTTGCTGTAAGTGATATATTTCTTTACCCATTTGAAGTGAGAAAACTTTACTTATAAATTATAAAACATTGTTTCAGACATAGGAATAACCCTAGCAACGCCCAAGGATTTGTATAGATTAAATCAATACTAGGATTTCTTAGAAGTATCAATGGGGCCTCAATACTATAATTTTCTTTCAAGAGTGGGAACTAGGGACAAGAACTTGAAGGCAGGTGTCTGCAATGCCTCAATTTCTGTCTCATTAGACTTTCTGTGCTCAGTTTTATTGAAAGAAATGAGGCAGCCTAGGAGAGCCAGTCATTCAGTGGTATAAAAGAATTCCTATGTCCCATAGTCTTTATTGTTGGCAAATGACATCCAACATTGATCCTTTTAGGTTATTCAGAAATATTTCCTCTTGCCTTTAGTCTTACTGGTAACTAGTACAGTATGTTTATTTATATGAAAAATTACAGTAAAAGGTTAAAGAGTGAGAAGATCAGAATGGCAGCCAGAGTGATTTGACATGCAGAGCACCACAGAGATAATTACTAGAACTTGAAATCCTAGGTATAAGATAAATAGACAGTCAACAAGAGTATTGATCAATCTATATAATCTAAAGAAACCATGGAGGCATGATCAGGAGGCTGAACTCGGCTGTGTTAATAAATAGTCAAATCACTTGATCTGAGTTATGAGACCTGAGTCAATGCTCAGATATAGGACCTATGGACTGAAAGAAAGGATCACACTGAAGAAGGATCTTGCCATCATGGAAAGGGTAAATGGTAATCATCGCTTGGTCTTTCTCCCAAGGGATCTATGGTCATTTTCTCAGATGACATTGGGAAATGAAAATATCAAGACAATTTGAGGACTGTTGACATTGATTACCTGCAAACTAAAGCATTACATCATGACCCTCTTATTAGAGTTTTTGGAGCACATGAGCAGATAGAGGTAGATAACTAAGGGAATCCTAACCGAGATCTAGGTCACAGTTTGTCCACAAATCCATTGGGTGGTAATTTCCCTGGCCATTCAATGTATAATTAAAATGAACTTACATGGTAGTTGACAGAATCCCACATTTGTTCCTTGGCCTCTGAAGTAAAAACTATCATAATGGAAAGCATTTTCAGAGATTAATGCCACTCTTAAAGATTTAGGATGAAATGAGGTAGTCTACATAATACCCCATTTTAATTAACCAGTCTGGTCCCTAGAGAAACCAGACAGATCTTGATGAATTACTGTGGACTACTGCAAATGCAAACAAGCATTTGTCCTATGCATCGTGGCATCAGATGTACTGTCTCTGACGAAGCAGAGAAACACAGTTTCATGTACCTGGCAGGCAACCATTGTGTTTTCTTCCATCCCCATCAGGAAGGAATATCAGAGGCAGATTAGATGGAAACAGTACACACTTAAGGTCTTGTCCCAAAGCTATATTAACTCTTCTACCCTTGTCATAATATAGTCGTAAGGGATCTGGACTATTTGGACACACTTGGTCTACTTATGACTCAATTAATTTGTCTAATTGCAAAACAAGTGGCAAGAATGTTAGAGGCCCTGGTAAAACACAAACATTCTGGAGAATGGGAGCTAAATCCTGTGAATATTTAGGAGTCTGCCACATTAGTGAAGTTTTTAGAGATCCATTGGTCTGGGGCATGGGAGGGCATCTCTTCCAAAACAAAGAACAACTTATTGCAGTTCATAATTTCCACCACAAAGAGGAAAACAAAATGCCTGGTAAACCACTTGGGGCTCAAGGTGCAGCAAATTCTATATTTATAAAAATTACTTCAATCAATTTAATGAGTGGCATGAAAAACTGACAGCTTGTAGTGGGTCGCAGAGCAAGAGCTTTGTAGCAGGTTCACACAATTGGACTTAGGTCAAACCTGTATAGGAGAATTGTCACATAGCCAGGTTTCTAAAGCAACATTATGCCATCTGCCTTAAAGAACTATATACAACTCAAGAAACAACTGCTGACATGCTTATATCCCTGGTAGAAACAGACCACTGACTATGGGACATCAAATCATCAGGTGACCCAAATTGCTCATCACAAGCTGGTTTCTGTCATAACCACTAAATCATAAGGTTGGATGTGCCCAGCAGTATGTAATAAGATGAGAATGGCACATATGGGATTAATGATTAGTGGGATCAGAAGTCTCAAGTAAACACAAGTTGCATGAGTGGCCCAGATGACCAGCGGCTGAGAGTATTGACACCTTATGACCCACAACTGGGCCCAGCTCCAGGCATAACCCTCAGCTAAAAGAAACTGTCTTGCCCAAGATTTGCCCCCATCCTAAGGCCAGTCAGCACAGAATGAGTGATTGATGCAGAGGTCAAAGGCCTTACCCCCTTGCTATGATTTGGGACAATTCAGAAGGGCAACCTCAGCTCTAGAGCTTCTTGTAGGATTGACTGAGGCATCTTTGCCAAGGCATTGTAGCTCTCCCTCTGTTTCATTCTCTTATAAGTATTCCCAAGGACCCTTTCCAAGAAAGCTTCACCTCAGAGTATTTCTTGGGGAACCTGACATAAGGCAGTGCCCTTTCATTTTCTCATAACATTTTCATTTTCCTAATTCATCTTCAGTTCTATTCCCATGGAGCTAAAAGATCTAGTTGTGTTTGTTCCATAAACTCTTCATTTTAAATTGTCTACATCTGTCCTTTTTTAATATATCTTCTCTTCCTTTTCTTTCTAATAGCTCTAACATACCTAAGCTTTCAAGTTGATATCTCAGTGATGCTATGGGTGTAAAGTTGGGACCTTGCTAAAAGCAGTATTTTATAGTCTTGTGATTTCTCTGGGTTAGAATGCCATTACAGGGCAGTGTTGCATTGATTTCTATACTCCAGGGACAGTGATTAGAAGACAATCCTGCCTAAAGAGAGGGCTTTAGCAGGAACTAACAAGACAAAAATGCCATGATCTGAAACTTTCTTTTCAATTTTTTTCCTTCCATGTACAGCAGGTAAAATATTTGATTGTCTATTCTAGAAACCTTTTTATTTCTCCCCTCACCATCCAAATCTAAGATTTTAGAAACTATAAAGTAATATATACAGGGTGGGGCAAAAGTATGTTTACAGTGGTGAGTACACTAAACACAGAGTTTATTCTTATATTATTATTTACTCTTGTATTCTCCACATGAACAACTACAAACCTACTTTTGGCCCACCTTGTACAAACATCTACTAACCTCAATTTGATTTTTTTTTTAAATCCTTTTGGGTTGCTGCTTTTTTAGCACAGAAAATATTGCTATTTGTCTCTATTTTATCTATTCAGTTGTTTGATTTAATCAAGTAGAATAAATGAATATTGAAGGTTAAACTGATTTGCTAAAAATAAAGAGAAGCCAATGAATGTACATTAAATAGAATAATGATTCTTTTAAGGATTGACACCAAAGGGCTGGAAATAATTTCAGAGTTTTTTGAACTTTACTTCCCGCTATGTTGACCCCGTTGGGTCCCACTCTCACCCCACAGAGTTGAGATGGAGCAATCCTTCCCTTCAAAGGCAGCTTTGTTCCAGGAGCAGCCCTGGCTCTCAGTATGGAAGGATAAACCTTTGTTTCTGCACCACAGAACTGCTATTGTTCTTTTTGTCAGAGATGTGATGCTACAGTGATACATCTCTAACCATCTTGGTGTTATGTAGATAAGAAAACTGAGGCACAGGGTAGCTAAATTACTTGAAGTAGCTTCTCTGTGCCTCAGTTTTCTTATCTACATAATGCAAGTAATTTAACTTCTCTGTGCCTTAGTTTTCTTATCTACATAATGAAGAATTAAGCTACTTTCCTGAATAGTCACTTCAAGTTTAATACACACACATACACACACACACACAGTCCATAGAAAAATACATATAAAATGCTTTTACCTAATAAGTACTTGGAATTTAATAAGTAGTCAATGAATGTTAACATTTACTATTGTTATGATTGTATGAATTGAAGCTTTCATAAAATAAAAAACTATGGAAGAAAAATAGAATTGAATTATTATGACACCATCAAAAATAAATAGAAAATTCTGATTAATATAGACACTTAGCACGTGCATTTAGAACTTCTAAATTTTATGAAAGACTGGAGGCCCAGTGCATGAAATTCATGCACAGGGTGGGGGGGTCCCCTCAGCCCAGCCTGGACCCTGTCCAATCCAGGACCCCTTGGGAGATGTCCCACTGCCGGTTTCGGCCCAAGGAAACCGGCAGTGGGACATCCCTCTCACAATCCGGGACTGCTGGCTCCTAACTGCTCACCTGTCTGCCTGTCTGATCGCCCCTAACTCCCCCCCTGCCAGCCTGGTCACCCCCAACTACACCCCCCACTGGCCTGGTTGCCCCTAACTTCCCTCCCTGCTGGCCTGGTCACC
This sequence comes from Plecotus auritus, assembly GCF_963455305.1. Taxonomy (NCBI): domain Eukaryota; kingdom Metazoa; phylum Chordata; class Mammalia; order Chiroptera; family Vespertilionidae; genus Plecotus; species Plecotus auritus. The sequence goes on along the minus strand of NC_137776.1, from coordinate 19,888,124 downwards.
CCATGCAGCCTGCTGGTCAGTCGTTTGGTCGGCCCTCGCTAACCCCCCTGCTGGCCTTGTTGCCCCACACAGCCTGCTGTTCGTTTGTTACTGTGAGGGTGTAGTGACCAATTTGCATATTACCCTTTTATTAGTATAGATATATAAATATGTAACTTGTGATATCAGATTTAAATACATGTGTCCAATTGAACTGCCCACATGTGTAATTTTTAGCTTTTAATAAGTTAATGCAAGAGAATTGTGGGAGCTTGGGTTCCCAAAGTACACTGGAATCTAACATAATGTCCTTCAAACAAATTTTTCTTTAGGATCCTGTATATATTATCAATTACCTCATGCTCATGGACTACTATACAATATGAATTTAGAATGAAACCTAATTTAATCTAGACAAATAGCATCCCTTTATCTTTTATTTATAAGCCTGCTTCTACTGTAGAGTCTCTAGGAACACACAAACAGATGACACGGAATTAACTGACTGTCAGGTCTTTTCTTCCATGATCTATAACCCACCCTGCTGATGCTCTAGTATCAATCAGACAAGTGACTGATTAACCAGATGGGCTTTTTGCGAAGTTCCCTGCAGGCCAACAAATTCCAGACTTTTCAATCAGGAAGGAGAAACCAATTTCAAAGACATGAACATTTTGGGGAAAAAAGTCTGTACTATCTCTTACCATCTTATTCTCAAGGAAATGCAAACTCACCTAATAGCATATCTTTGAAAGTCTCATGACCGATGAGAATAAAGAAAAAAGAATTTCTTTGATATCTAAAATCTGTACTTTACATGTCCACATAGCTAAGTTCATAGTTTGAACTGCACTTTAAAATATATGATGACTATGGAGCTATTTGTACGATTATGAGTTAAACTATCCTGTTATTTTAATCCAAATACAGCTCGAGTGAATATATTCAACAAATACTCACTGAACTCCTACTGTGTGCCAGACACCAGATTGTAATGAGCACTGTGTTGCCAGGGTCTGTGCTCTGAACCTCAAAGTGTTATCTCATTTAACCTTCATATTTCTTAAAGAAAATAGATTTTTTTTTATCCCTGAAAAATTAAGGCACAGAGGGATTAAATAAATTGGCCAAAGTCTTATTCTCCCTAGATGGTATAATAATAATTCATACCTTTGTCTATCTTCCAACAGAAACTGTCTACTTAATTTTTATTCTTAATAGTGTCTTCTTTTGACATATAACTGGAATAACTAGTTGTTTAATTGAATTGACCCAGAGCACTGATATCTCACAAACATGATATAGTTTGATCCTAATATGACCATTTTATAAACAGGTATGGTTTTCAAGCTTATGGGGGCAGTTTAATTGTTGCAGAAGTTTGGAGATCAAAGTATTGTAAAACTGCAAGTTATCATTATCCTCTTAAAATTAATCTCTTCATTTCTCTTCTTGGTTTTTTGCTCCAGTGTGGTAATAAGAAAAAAAAAGAATTTGATGTCACACCAATGCTACTTTTCATTTGTAACTAGAATACATGTCAAAAGAATCTGATCAATAATAGGGAATTTCCTGGGAATAACTGAAGAAAGCATCAATCAACAACACATGTAGAGGAGGACATTTTCTAAGTAAAATAAGAGCAATGATATTTAATGTGGCATGATTTGACCCAAGGACAAAATAACTTATAAATGAATTAATTTGAAAATGTTGCCCAAATGACATTACAGATTAATTTCTTTGTGTCTTTAAAGATTTTCATTATAATACACTCCTCTCCCCTACCTTAAAAGTTCTAAAAGGGTTAGCTATTAACACATTGGGAGAAAACAGATTTGTTCCTTGATACTCAAAGTGTGTTCCACAGATCAGCAGCGCAGAGTCACCTTGTAGCTCCTTAGATACACATAAACTCAGGCCCCACTCTACCAAACCAGCATACACATTTTAACAAGATTCCCAGTAACTAGAAGGCACATGACATTTTGAAAAGTTAATTATATCCTTTCCAATTAGCACAACATGTTGAAACACGGTATCTATATATATAAAAGGCTAATATGCAAAGTGTCCCCTCGGAAGTTCGACCAGGAGACTGGGAGTTTGATCATTGCTATGACGTGTGCTGACCACTGGGGGATGGCACAGAACTAAGGAAGGTCCCGGCCCACAGCCAGAGGGCCCTGATCGGCCCTGATCGCTGGCCAGGCCCAGGGACCCTACCTGTGCAAGAATTTCATGCACCAGGCCTCTAGTCTGGTATAATAGTTCTTGAAAGGTGGACTGCAGGCTCATGTTCACTTATGACCATGGTCACCAGTGTGTGGCAAAGTAAATAAAATATGTTTATTTTGTGATTTTGTAAAGACAAAATAACTCAATTTAAAGAAATACCTTTTATTCTGATAGTAAGAGTTTCCCACTATGCTTTAACTTCTTTGATGAAACAATGATGATAGCTGGTTGTGTGCAGCACCTGTGTGTGTTTAATCCTTAATTTATAAAAATTATTTGTCAAACACCCACAGTATTTTTTTCCTTTTAAATTATTGACCCATAAAATTTAGTGTGGCTAGAAGATGATTCACTGGAGAGAAGGGTGGAATTATCAGAGGAATTTTTCTTTACATATTTTCTTAACATTTGCCTTCCTTTTTTTTTTAAGCTGGGCCTCTTTGGAGAGACCACACAGACAATGCTTGGCAAATTACCATAATGCCACTCAGCTTGAGAGCATTATTTGATCAGCTCTTCTCCATTCCAGTAATGGTCATGAAACACAGTTCATCCCATGAACTACTGGAAAACATCTTGAGAAGTAGTAGATCATGGTGTGGAAAGTATTCTTAAGTTTTAGGATTTTTTCAGAGGGGAAGCCTTGCATGTGCATAGCCACCAAATGTCCCATTTTGTTGTTTGAAAATAGAGGAACTTATATTCAAACCTCACTCTTTGCTTCTAAGGTGGCTCCATTTCAGTTATCTTCATTAATATCAAGACATTAAAAACTTTAAAATCAAGATTATGCAAATTAATATCATTTCCTCAAACATATACTTTGAAAGAAATATTAAGGGGAGGTGAAAGGTGAGAAGGTCCTTGAAAATGATTATCATAACATTTGTGCATTCTTTGAACAAACTAGTGACATTTAAGATTGCTAAATTAACATTTTAATATTTCTGAAGCAACTCAGTGATTCTAAAGGCAAAGTCCTAAGCTATTTTCCTTTTCTGCAAACCCCATTGTTTTGGGTATAAATGCATACTGTGCATTCATTAATTAAAGGTTACACTCTAACAGATTCTTTTCCAATTTACCACAGATCAGACCTCTTAATCATTAGGGCAAGCATGTTATTTAGTAAATAAAAAAATGATTATGGATCAAAGGCCCCCAAAAATTCAGGTTTGGAAAATTATTCCTACACAGCTTCCTTACAAATATTTAATGTTCCTTACCTTTCTCATAAAATTGGGAGTAAAATACAAACACATGGGTAAATAAATATTTGATCTTTCCTAGCACTTGCATCTTATAATTGTGATGGGTTTTTAAATGTTAAGAAAACAATAATTTGCCATCAGTGGGGATGGGAGAATTTTGTTTATTAGTTTAGTGTGATTCAATTTGTGAAAATGTGCTTCATTGATCTCTGCAAAAGAACTTTAATTGGAAATGAATATCACAATCTATTTGCCACACCAATAAGCCGAGTTGCTGCAGTTCATTAAGTACCACACCTGCTATTTAACTTTCTATGGGGGGAAAAATCCTTGATTTACTACATTTAAGGATGGCCACATGGGAGCTCAGCAGTTTGAACTCCTTATTTCTCTACTCATCCACGTTGTTGATATATGCCCAAATTTCCTGCTGGAGATAAATATGACCTAATACTTAATCTGGAAAACCTTTATTCTTTTATATAGATATAGGTTCTTTTTTTTTTGAGATACAACTGTAGTCATTTAAATAATATCCTTTAAAAAATCTTACAAATAAATGAGGAAAGTGCTTTGTTAACACCAGTGCCCACAGAGGTTGCCAGATCACCCTTTCAAAGCAATCTGAAACTCAGTGGGGTGGGGAGAGGAGGAGGACCCAGGGAAAGAATGGGCTTTTTCTATTAGGATCAAAACCACAGGACAGACACTAAGTAAACAATGCCAACAGTTGCCTTTAACAGGACAGATACACTTCAACAAACAATCAAGAAGCAGCAGGTGGGAACAAGAAAGAAAGCATACAATAAATTCCTTTAGATGAAAGAACTAAAAATGATGGCCTGAGTGCCCAAGAAAGATTCCACAGCTTTAGTTATTTGAAAAAGTAAATTCTTCCATCAGTCAGTTATGGATTTGCAGAAACTCTCTGTGGTTAAGTTTGAAACAAACCTGGAGCCATGGACTTGGTCGCCACATGGATCAGTCAGTGTTGACATGAAGTGGTCTGGTTCCAGGCTATGGACTCACATCGTGATTGTGAGCACACTCAGGTTCCCGTCAGGCATGGCTTATGACCACACCACCTTTTGCCCTGGAGCAGTAACTATCACTGTGCAACAATTATTCTTACAAATAATTGCTAGCACTTTTCTGATGGTAGATGAAGTGGGAGGGTTACTATTTTTACTATAATTTAGTTATATTTGAAATGTTCACTAAAATTTAGAATTTAAACTTTTTAGAGCCAACAATTTCTCTCTCCAAAATATACTTCAACTTTCTATAATACTATAGGAAATGTAATTTATTTTTTGGAAATACACTTTGGTATCAATTTTTTTATGATGTATTCCTCCCCACCCCATAAAGTGAGGCATTTCTGTGTGTAAATTAGAAACAGGAGACTTAGGTTTTATCCATTATAGCTAGTCAAGGCAATTTTGTCTCTTAAAAATAAATTAATCAATTGGTTCAACGACCATGGTTACCAATCTCTTATGAGACTTTAAGATTAGGAAGAAGAAACGATGGGGACTACACAGATAAATCAATGCCATTAACCTTTGGGATGATTTTTAAAAAGGCACACCTAGTTTTCACCTCAGTGAGTCAGACCAATCAAATCAGATTTGGGGGAGGGAATCTATATATATAAAAGCCTAAGCAATCGTTACTACTGGATGACCAGCGGTAGCTATGACCTGCCGTGGTCTGTCCCCGCTGGCCTGCTGGCTCTAATTGGCCCCGGTCGCTGGAGGGACCCCACCCGTGCATGAATTTGTGCACCGGGCCTCTAGTCTTATATATATAAAAGCCTAAGTGACCGTTACGACTGAACAACCGGAGCAACCAGAATGACTGGTTGACCAGTCGCTATGACACACTGACCACTAGGGCGAAGATGCTCAACATAGGAGCTGCCCTCTGGTGGTCAGTGCGCTCCCACAGGGGGAGTGCCACTCAGCCAGAAGCTGGGCTCATGGCTGGTGAGCGCAGCTGTGGCTGTGAGAGCCTCTCCTGACTCCACAGCAGTGCTACCGAGCAGCATGGTGGCAGGCACAGTGGGCCAGGATGAGCACGAGTGGCCCTAGCCCTGGCCCAGGCTCCTCCCTGGCTGCATGCCGCTTGGCGCACTGCTACATCCCCCAAGGGGCCCCAGATTGTGAGAGGGCACAGGCCAGGCTGAGGGAGCCCTCCTCCCCCATGCACGAATCCATGCACCAGGCCTCTAGTGTCAGTATATTTGAATTTCTTAAAATCCACCCTTAGGGAATTCTAATGTGCAGTAAGGATTGAGAATCTTTGGAAGAATGCAAGAGACAGACTAAAACCAAATAATAATAAATCAATGTGGGAACAGCATTGATGTGTGTACACACACACACACACACACACACACACACACACACAGACACACACGACAGAAAAGTGGGGAAGAAAACCTGCAAAATTCTTTCTCTAACTCAGGATAGTTGGGTTTGGAAAAGGGAAGCAGGCGGTTGCTATATCTTTCCTTATATAACTCTATATGGACTTATTCGCTTCAAAAGAACAGGTGTTACTTTTCAAGCTTAAAAGCCAGCATTACATTTGAAGGTTGAAATAACAATAATGTATGCACAAAGTATAATAGAAGCACAGAAAAAAAAATAAAAAATTAATGCAGCTTGGGACCATAGAGGGCTTTCTCAAGGAAAAACAAGTTTAACTGTAAGGATAAGTGGAATTATTTAGGCCTTTTACCTATTAATCAACTTGAAAACTATTTTTGAATTTTCTTATCAATAAAATGTTATTTACACAAAAATAGAGGGGTCATTTGTAGGATTTATTTTTTTCTAATAATATTCCAGATTAATAAGCAATTATCCTATATAATAAAGAGGTAATATGCAAATTGACCCTCACACCGTCACGAGATAGCTGTGCCCACAGCGGAGGCGGGGTTCCCGTAACAAGCCATAAGGAGTGATCAGCAGGGACCTGAGGCTGCGTGGCACTGAGCTGGGTGGGGAACCTGAGGCTGTGACCCCCGCCCAGTGGGGCTTAACAGGGGACCTCAGGCTGTGCCCCCCTGCCCCTCAGGCTGCACCCTTCGCCCCCAGCTGGGGAACCTGAGGCTCCACCCACCGTTCTGGCGCCCGGCCAGGGGACTTCAGGGCATGCCCCCCGCCCTGGCGGCAGGCTGGGGGACCTGAGGCTGCACCCCCCCACCCGGCAGAGCTTGAACGGAGACTTGAGGCTACGCCCCCCGCCCAGCACTGGGCCAGGGGACCTGAGGTTGCACCTCCCACATGGCGGGGGTGGGGGTGGCCAGGTCTGGGTCTCAGAGATTTTGAGGTGCGTGCAGGTGGGCAGAGACTTGACTCTGGGTCCCTTGGTGAGCCCCAGACTCTGACAGGAGGAAGATTTTCATATACATTTTACTAATTTTCTTTCATCTCTGACATTCCTATTATAGAGAAAGGGCAAATAGCAATATTAAAATATTTCCTCTAATTAATTCCCTTTTAATGTGCATGAATTTTGTGCACCAGGCCACTAGTATTCTAATAAACAAAGGAATATGTGTTCTAGACTTATTATTGGAATCCATACTAGTATTTATGTAAATGAAAAATGATCTAAAAAATTAGGATATTGCCCTAGCTGGTTTGGCTCAGTGGATAGAGCATCGACCTGTGAACTGAAAGGTCCCAGGTTTGATTCCGGTCAAGGGCACATGCCTGGGCTGTGGGCTAGATCCCCAGTGGGGGACTTGCAGGAGGCAGCTGATCCATGATTCTCTCTCATAATGGATGTTTCTATTTCTCTCTTCCTCTTCCTTCCTCTCTAAAATCAATAAAAAAATTTTTAAAAATTAGGATAATTGTTATAATACATGGCATTTACATTTCCACTGTGTAGTAGTTTTAAGTAAATTAAAACAATTTGAGCAATAGGTCAATTTAACCTACTGAATAGGTTAGAACCAGGGTCACCACCTTTGATAATGTAGGTTTGAACAGCCATATTTGGTATCCCTTGGTAGAATTGTACCAAGAATAATTTGAAAATATAAACATTAACATCAACAAAGTATGCTTGTATCCACATTACCAAAAAGTCAACTAATATCACTGGTGATCAAAATGGTTGAATATTTAATCCATACAAACTTTTTGTAGAATAAATGATCCTATACACAGATGACCCTGACTAGCCTTTATTGATCTAGAGTTCTCCTGCCTAGAGAAGGTGCTCCCCCCCAAAATTTATACACACACTTTGAATAATTATAAAAGTGATATTTATTAAAATATATTTCATTTTCAAAATTGAGCTATCAGCTGTTACAGTGTGTATACATTTTTTTTGGAGAGATAACCTATATATTGTGCATACTATAAACCAGCACTAATTAGGCTAATCTTCAGCATTCATGATTATTCTTTGACTGATTTTCTTGATATAAGGGACTGTATATCCTACACATTAGGTTTTTAGGAAGTATGTGACTGGCTTGATTATAAAACTTGTGTCATATGATGTAAGACTTCAAGTTTATGTTTATACTAGAAGCCCAATGCATGAAGATTCGTGTAAGAATAGGCCTTCTTTCCCCTGGCTGCTGGCGCGTGGCGGGCTTGCTCCGGCAGCCTGTGCAGCGGCAGTGGCGGTGGCAAGCCCTGCACACTCCGGTGCTGCTTTCTCCTTGCCCTCCTTCTCCAGAGAGTTCCTCTGTGCAGTGCTGGTGCTCCCGGGGAGGTGCAGAGGGGAAGAGGTCGGGGGAGCAAGGCAGGCGGGGAGGACTGGAGAGGTTGGGTGTGCTAGTGGTTTCACTTTCCCATTGTGAAAGTGGGATGCAACTGGCCCCCTTCCTCATCCTCTTCTTCCTCCACCCTCTGCCTCCTGCCTGCCTGCCCTCCCTCCATGCCCATTGCCCGCCCCCTCTTGATTTGGAGAGAAAGGGAGGAGGGAGATCTGATAATTTGGGTTACTGTGTAGGTGGCCTCTTTCATCTATTCAAAACAAAGCTGAGCCACCTGCCACTGCTGCCATGGCCGCCACCATTGCCCTTTGGCTGGCCCGGAGCTCCCAGGGCACACTGTGCACTGAGCAAGCTCCTGCGCACATCCGCTGCCCCAATGCTAGGGTTTTGTTTACCAGAATAGCGGGGCAGGGGTGGGGTAGAGGGAGATGCCAGACACAGGGAGCTATGACCTCAGGCACCAGAGGGTTGCCTCTGAGGTGGGGGGCTGGGCCATAGGAGGGGTGCAAGAACAGTTGACAGGTGTGGAGTGCAGCAGGGAGGCCCTGAGGAGGCACGCTGCCCAGAGGCCCGGAGCAGCCGGGGGCAGGGCTGCTGCCATCTTTGGCAGGTTAATTTGCATACTCACTCCTGATTGGCTGTAGGTGTCGCAAAGTGACAGTCAATTTACATATTTCTCTTTTATTAGTAAGACTAGAGGCCCGTTGCACGATATTCGTGCAAGAATAGACTTTCTTTCCCCTGGCTTCACTCCCAGCCGCCCGGGAGCCGGCATGTGCCCGCTCCCAGCCCACCCAGAGTTGGCAAGTCCTTGCTTCTGTCAGGAGCAAGGCTCCAGTAGTTCCCTCCACCTCCCCCCTTCCCCTCATAACAGGCGTCACCCCCCTCCCGGCTGCTCCGTGCCTGCATATGCAAATTAACCTCCATCTTTGTTGGGTTAATTTGCATACTCACTCTGATTGGCTGTGGGCGTAGCGGAGTGATGGTTAATTTGCATGTTTCTCTTTTATTAGGTAAGATGGTGTTCACCATTGACTCTGACCTGGCAGTAGTAGGGAAAGGAGAGGAAGGAACGTGACCTTGTGGGGAGAAGTATAATCCTAGTTGTAACAATGAAAATAATCTATTCACAATTTTTGCAAATTTCTCCTTCTCCTTGGCAACATGAAGACAACCGTCCATTCTTTGTCATTGTGTTATTAAATCCTGTATGTGAATTCTCTTAATCATACTCTTGTCATACAAACCTATTTTTGATGAAGATATTCTAATTATTCTTTCTCTAACAGCCATTATCTTGTTCTTTCTTTATTCCTGGTAAGGAAATACTGAAACACAAACTAGGAGAAATACTATTTACTGTAGTACTTTCACTGTATTCCAATTTATACACAATATATTTGCTTACTAACATACCAACAGGCTTATGTGATTCGACTAGTATAAGAGGATTATGGCCTTTTTTTTTTTTTTTAACAAACTTTATATGTTTGCCAACCAAGACACTTAAAATCATCTTTCTTCATTACTTAATTCATAAATGAATTTAACAATGTTTATTGAGCAACAGCTAAGTACCAGGCTATGTACTAAGAGTATGGTTAATAAGAAAAGGCAAACAAAAAGGCAACTCAATAGTGTGATATGAGCTGTGTGAAGAAAGGCTGTGTGTCATGGGAGCAGGTAAAGGTCCTTGACCAGGACTGAGTACATGGAGTTCTGGAGGGAAGTAACTAATCTTTAAAATGAGCAGGACGGGACCAGGTAAAGGTAGAAGTAGAATAAAAAATCTCAGGCAAAGGATCCAAAGGAGGGAGCATGGCAAGGAGAAGTGAGGAAAACAGTCACTATGGCTGGACAGAGAGGGATTTGGGGTTTGGTGTCAGATGAAGTAGCAGAGATGTGGCTGGAGAGTTTGCAGGGGCTGAACCACATGGGGTGTTTAAAGCAGTGCTAACTTTTGAAGATTAAAATAGACCAGCCTCACTGGGCTTGGCATCCTGTGTACAAATTCATGGCACTGGACAAATATTTTAAGAACATGTGGCGATAGAGAATACTCTAAGTTATGGGTCAAGATACCTTTTTTCAAAGTTTACTCTGAAAAATGGTTTACAAAATTAAATTTCACTGTTCATCTACCATTCCCATATTAAAGTTTCAGGGATATATTAACAGCAATTTATTAATGACTAAACCTCCCATCTAGTCTGTAATATTAATGAACATCTACTCTATTCTGGGCATTGTGTTAGATATTCTAGTTAACAAAGATGGGAATAAAAGAAGAATGCTATCTTTTCTTTCAAGCATGTATTGGGGGCTACAAAAACAAAACAAAACAAAACAAAACCCAAAACCATAGATTCTCCGAAAAAAAAAAAAATCTCCATTTCTATCATAGTTTCTGTCACTCAGTCTTGGACACTATAGTAATAAACGTGTACTACTTTCTCTTTCCACCTAGTTTCCCACACAGAGTCCTCCATTGATTCCTGTTACTATTCTCTGGTGATGGCTCTGTCTGGCTCAGTCATTTCTGTGGTTTAGGATTTTATCACTTCCTTTTGAATCGTGCAGTATTTCACTCACTTCGCCTGTTCCACTTTCCTATCCCTCAAAGTCCAAAACACATGAGCCTCTCAAAAATCCTGATTTCACTCTTTTACTCTATTTAAACACTTCCTCTGATTGTCTTAGTTCACAGGTATAAAATCCAAATAATCTAGCCTAACACTAAGGAAACCTTCAGAATCTAAATTCCACCCAAACTTTATGATCTTTTCTCTACTTTGAAGCATAACTAGGAGAAGGAGGGAAAATGATTGCTCCTGAACAAATCCTCAAAACTGGCATTCTTTCCAAAGCGTATTTAAGGCAATATGTCCAGTTACAGGTTCCTAGCAACATAATGAGAGTGCTTTAGAAGAAACAATGTAAAAGGCCAGATTTTGATACAAAGAAAGCTGAAAAGCAGTGGCATCTTTTCAGCTGTGCATAATTGACCTAGCTCCCTGACCTCTCCCGGCTTGCTCCCCTTCAGGTTAGATTCTGACCTGTCAGAAACCCTCTGCTAGACCCATATAAGTCTGTTCTGTGTGCTTTGAAGGAAAGATGCCTGTTTTTACCTCTGCCATCCTATTTGCAGGCTTTAAGTAACGTCCCACTACATTAGGTCTGGTCTAAATTCTGGGCTGCTATGGAGCCTGACTGCTAGTTTACATCCCTCATCAAGTGCAATTTCTGGGAAAGTCAATGAGATTATTTGGGGACCAGGGGTGGGAAAGTGAATGAAAACTTCCATTATTGCTTAAGTTAAAACTTGTGTTCTCTACATTTGCCGAGTTTTCTATTGCTGTGCGTAGAATAATAATAAAGTATGGTACATCAGTCATAATTGGCACGGGAGTTTCTATTCCCAGGTGCCATGTTATTGCATGCATCAGATGTTTTCAGATGTGGCAAGTAGTTGTCACCTGTCAGGTGCTGATGAATCCTGGGTTCTGATAATGTCTTACATTCTAAATATCTTCTAAAAGAAGCATATGCTTAGCAATTAAGGAATATACCCAAATTATGTGAATCAATCATCATCCTCCCTCAAATTTTCCAAATTCTTTTTCTCCAACAGAATTCTGATTTTGTCCAGATACTTGAATGCTTTTTGCTTCAGGGGAAATAAAGGTTGGTTACTCTAAGCCAATTGTGGTAATTCCATTTTCTTGACAGTGATTGGTTTAGACAAGGACATGTGATGTAATTCTGACTAATGAGCCATAAGAGGAAGTCTACTGGGAGAGTGACTGGAAAAGTTTTCCTCTACTCTGAAAAAGGGACACAGACAGACATTAGTCACTTTTTTTCCTGCCTATGGCTGCATATAATGCCGAGAAACATAGTGGTACTAGAAAAGCAAAGCCAATAGAATCACGGAGAAGGAGAATCTCGACACTGTGACACTGATGAATTTATTCTGGCACTTCCCTTCCTCTGGTCTACTTGTTTTGTAAATTAATAAGCCCCTTGTTGTTTACATCAGTTCTAGAATTAACCATTGGGATACTTGCAGTCCAAAGAATCAAAACCATTCTGGAAATTTACTCATGTAGGTTTGGGAATCTTAAGTGATTGATAGGCATCTCTCAAAAGGCAGAATGAGTTCAGAGTTATGCTCATTTCATTTGGGAGACCCATCATTCAGTTAACACTATAATGGTCCCATTCCTGGGCTTGGATATCTTTGACATTATAACATAGACTGTTTTCAATGGAGCATGTGCTCAAATTACTTTCTATGCTAATGTAAATGACTTGTACTTTGTGGCAGTAAAATGAAGTGGAAATAACATTGGGCTGGAAGTCAGAAAACTTGGATTCTTGTCCTTATATCGACACAAGTCCCACCGTGACCTTGGTTAGAAGATGGGACATTTTCTCTGGGATGTGGTTTTCTCAACTGCTAAGAGAGGAGGTTATTATCTCTAATGTGGTCCTGGCTCTAATTTTCTAGAATGCAAACATACCACCCTGTGTACCCAGGAGTCAGGAGCAGGCCCTACAACCTGGGGTGTGTCTAACAGAGGATTGTTTGGGACTGTATATACTTTCTGTGTTTCATTATGTGTCCATGCCTATGGCATAAGGTTTTGTTATTAATCCAATAATGAGAGCTTTTTAAATTAACTAATTTGGGTCACAGTGCTCTTTATGCAGGGTCTGGCAACATCAGGCCTACTGACCATTTGGTGAAGTGCTAACTACCACAGATTTAAGCATGAAGGTAAGAACATGAAAATGGCCAAGATGTGGGCAATATATCAGGGGTTTTTGAAATTATTGGATTAGGGTCAACATATGAAGATTTATATTATGTAACCCTAATAGAAACTTGAGACAAAATATCCAAGTTAGAAAATTAAAGAAAATCATGTCTATGTATTTAAGAATCTAGAAATCTGGTTTAGAGTTATAGAAGTTAATGAGAGAAGTATTTTCTAAAAAAAACCAACAGCACCAAAAATAAAAAATACAAAAACAAGCCACAACACATTTTATTCAAATCTCAGAGTCTACAGAGGTAGGGGAGGAGGGGAAATTTCTTCACAGTTACTAACTACAACTTTCATTACGGGTCCCTGTTAAAAAAAAAAAAAAAGGTGCTAGCAACAGAGCAGGCAAGAGTAACTGCCCATCATTGAGCAGTAGCATGACAAGCAAATGAAAATTAGAATCCACAGTCAGCTACCTGCTGATGAGGTTGAGAGCATCTCTTGTTCAGTATCCCATGGATGAAGCACCATGTTCTCCCATCCCACTGAAACTGTGTTTTATGTTATCTCTGACATAGGCTGCTTTTCATAATAGGATTACTGCTGTGTTGCTTTTCTGGAGCACTGCTTTGCATTATTACAACATTGTATGAGAGGCTACCTACAGAAGCACTCATTAAGGCACTTGGGTTTCATAAGCTGGAAAGAAAACCTTCTTTGTAAAGAAAGGTCAGGAGGGAACATGGTCACCAAGGTGACAAAGTCTAGTATAATAGAAGCTGGTTATACAGGGGACAACAAAATCAGTACAATCTCCTCTTCCATTATTAATGCTCCAGGAACAAAACAAGCTAGTGCTGATAAATGACAAGATATTTCCAATCTCATTTCATTCACCACTATCATTGGATTAGAAGCCAGAGGTCTGTACTGCCTTGAAAAGTACATTTCCATATTAAACTAAGTCTGAAGAGCCAAAGCCAATAAAAGAGATATTTATGCAAGACTTGGTAAAAAGAAAAAAAAATGTATTCACTTCAAGGTAGACACATTGTTTCCCTAGATGACCTCATATTTGAGATGAAATCACTCATGGTTTTAGTTTTATTTAAAGGCAACAGAACATTTTTACTTTTTTTCCAAACTGAGGTTATGGCAACTGTACCAACAATAGGAAGTAATAGTCTCTAAATCAGTTTAATGTGTTTAATAATAAATACCACCCATTCGTGAATTTTATAGCAGGTGGGGTTCTTCAGATATGTTGTTAACGGGTATAAAAAGAAAAGCTGGTGTAGGACTGCATTCTTTTATGCCTGCAACAAAGAAAGGCCACTCAAGAGCGCACAGCTACTAACCTCTCTCCTGACTGTTCCACTCTAACATCTCCTGCCCATTTGCTGCTTCTTCCCTCACTGTTACTTCCCTGCTACGGAAAAGCAGTGGGGGGAAATAGATGAAACTAGAAATGATGTTTGGGAGGCGATGGGCTCAGGAGCCTCCATCCAGGCAATTCTCCCACTGAAATCCTCTCACAATGTTCCAGTTCCTTCTTTTTTCTTTTTCTTTTTCTAATTATATTTAGTTTAACTCTCTTTACTACACACCAAGATGATACAGTAGCTGATTTGTTGCTTTAATGACACTGTTTATTCTCCTTTCTATAGTATAAATGAATTAACTCTGAAAACAGCTCACATCATGATACACTTCTACTCAACTATTACTTCTTTCCAGATGTTCAAGGTTTTTTGTAATGTGAACCCACCCGATCTAACTATTATTTCCTAACACTTCCTAACCCATCACACATGTGCATCAATCTGGCTTAGTCGATACTTCTCTGGGTCTCTTGACCACTTCTTGCTCATGATTTCATCACACTGTGTCACTTTATTAGAATGTCCTCTCTTTCTACCTCCCCTTATCCTAAAAGCAGTCATCCTTCCAAATTCAACAATATATTCAAGAAAATATTAAGTAACTTGTTCAAGATTTCTCTATAAGTGGTAGAGCTGGGATTCAAACCTGAGAGAAAGAGAGAGAGAGAGAGAGAGAGAGAGAGAGAGAGAGAGAGAGAGAGAATGAGAGGAGATAGTAGGAGATGGAGACTGTCTCTAAGGTATATGCTCCTAACTGTTAAAAGTATTAAAACTAAATTTCAAAGTGGAATTTTAGGATTTTATTTATGTTTTAGTATTTGGAGACAATAAAGTGAGCACTTAGGGTAAATTTAAGACTTTCAGAAACAACTTTAAAATTAGTACATAAATAAGTACAATTCAATATTAATGTTAACTCTCCTCCATAAGTTTTTACATTATATAACCATAATTACATAAATGGAACAAAATTAAGAAGGAAAAATATAATATATGTATGAAAATGTTACTAATGGGATAGTAATGGTTCAATTTCTAAGAAAGCATAATGCAAGGTGAAATAAAGTTATGTATTTATTTTCAAAAGAAGATATATTAACCAAGTTTCTAAGTTTTGAATTAGCCATATAGTACACAGTAATAATATAATATTAGGCTCTAAACTACAAACAAACTTGTGATAAATAAAAAAGTTATCAGGTCTACATACAAATATAATGCCTCAAGTAAACAAGTCAATAATGCCACTATGGAGTAGATTTAATTTGAATAATTATTAGTGCATAGCAATATTTGAATAATCTCTTTAAATTATTTAAAAATTACTGTGGGTAGCTTAATAAAGATACAGGCCTTTGTATAATTATATGGAAAAGCAAAAAATAGAAACAAAATAAAAGAAACAATCCTTGATAGTGTATTAAAAAGTATTTAAAATTTTTAAAAACAAAACCAAAAAACATTAATCATGTTGCCATTCCTTGCTGGTGGTCTATTCTGAAAATAGACCAAAAGCACCTGAAAAAGAATAATGGATAGAGAAATTGAAAAAGTTCATTTGCAATAAGAAGAGAAATAAAAGTTAATTTTGAAAAACCTTTTAAACTAGTGAATGTTAAAGAAAATCGATAGAATAATAAAAACTTTTCATGATAGCTAACATTTATGGAACTCCAAAGCTGAGTCCATATGGCTTATTTAAGCCTTACAATAAGGATTAAGGTTGGTATAATATATCTGAATTTTACTAAAAAAAATAGATTTTAGAGAAGTTTTCCAAAATATATCTTATGAAAAAACCTGAATAAATAAAATGAACTGAATCCTTGGTAATTCTTTGGCAGATGAGAAAAGAAAGATCTTGGAAAAATTACCCTAAAATTAAATAAGAAGTGATTTTAAATTCACAAAGGCCCTTTCAGGAATGCACATGTTACTATTAGTTGGACTAACAAATGTATTATTATCTCACCATTTACAAATATCAGTGGTGATGTGAATTTTCTTTCATTTTTTTTTTAAGTCCTCACCCAGGGATATTTTTCTATTGACCTTTAGAGAGAGAGGAAGAAAGAGGGAATGACAGAGAGAAATGTCCATGTGAGAGAAACACATCGATTGGTTGCCTCCTGCACAAACCCTGATCAGGGCCCGGGCCAGGGAGAAGCCTGCTACCAAGGTACATGCACTTGACCAGAATCAAACTCAGAACCCTTTGGTTCGTAGGCTGATGCTCTATGCACTGAGCCAAACCAGGTAGGGCATGGATTTTCTTAAAGATGGCACTTAGATAGATGGATCATCAATTAAATTTCATTAAATTAAATGCTCGGTTTGACTTACCTAGTTTTTAAATATATATATTTTGTTTACTTGAAACCATTTTAACTAGAGTTTGTTCATTTAAAATAATGTAGTGAGATATCTACAGGTGGTTTTATTTATTTTTGTTCTGTAATCATTTTTATATTCAGTGATTTTTTTTTTTTGGCTTATAATTTTTTAAGAGAGGGATTTGCTTCCATTTTGCACTTCCCTTCAACAATAAAAACCCTGACTCGAATGCTTTGTCAGCAGGATCTGTGGCAACAGAAATGAACTTGGGTAATCTGCCTCAAAAAGAGCTGGGAATAGAAAGTCCATACAGAAATAAGGTACTAATTATATTCCACTGTATTATAATTCTTGGTGAGAATAACAGAATGCTACTTCTAAAAAATAAGTCTAAATCATTCCTATTCTAAGTAAAATAATAACCTAATGCCTTTGGTTCCATAAACATCCTATATAATAAAGAGGTAATATGCAAATTGACCCTCACGCCCTTGCACAAGATGGCCACCCCTATGTGGTCAAAGATGGCTGCCATAAGATGGCTCGCAAGGGAGGGTAGTTGTGGGTGATCAGGTCAGCAGGGGAGGGCAGTTGTTGGGGACCAGGCCTGCAGGGGAGGGTAGTTAGGGGTGACCAGGCCAGCAGGGGAGGGAGGGCAGTTGTGGGGGACCAGGCCTGTAGGGTAGGGCAGTTGAGGGTAACCAGACCAGCAGGGGAGGGAAGTTGGGGGTTGCCAGGACAGCAGGAGAGGGCAGTTGGGGGCAATCGGGCCAGCAGGGGAGGGCAGTTGGGGGCAATTGGGCTGGCAGGGGAGCAGTTAGGCATTGGTCAGGCTGGCAGGGGAGTGGTTAGGGGGTGATCAGGCTGGCAGGCAGGCGAGCGGTTGGGAGCCAGTGGTCCCGGATTGTGAGAGGGATGTCCGACTGCCGGTTCAGGCCTAAGCCAGTAGTCAGACAGCTCCTGAGGGGTCCCAGATTGGAGAGGGTGCAGGCTGGGCTGAGGGACACCTCCCGTCAACCCCCCGTGCATGAATTTCATGCACCAGGCCTCTAGTAAAGTAATAAAACATCATCAGTGTGGATAATCACATTTCTAGAAATCAATGAAGCTCATCAGACCAGAACATATGGAAAGAGGTCAATATATAGGTTTCCATCCATGAGCACTTACTAGTATAGAAGGATTCATCTGATCTGGAGTGTCCTTAAACCTATACTAAACAAATATGACACCAAGAGTCCTATGCAAAGGTTTAAAAGTTAGACCCAGGTACATGTTGGAGATATGACCAAATGTGCCCAGGATAAAAATTATTCTCTCCACTTAAGCCATTTGGATTAAAATTATTAAAAGGATGTAATGAGATATCTTTCCCTCTGCATGAAACCAAAGTACACATTATTGCAGCAGGTGAATTTACCAAGTGGTATTCAAGTGCATAAACTGAGAGATAATACATTTCTAAAAATTACTAACTTGCCCTGGGAGGGTGTTTCTTTTGTTTTTAATTTGAGAGCTTCTGACACATAATTTTCAGTTTGGGTTTAAGAGATTTATCATAACTGTTAAAAAACATGATTCACATCATTAAACATGATCATTTTCATCATAAAGGAAATGACTCACACCCTAAAACCCATACAAAATATTATATTTTTCCTTTGAATAATTCAACTTATTAGTATGGAAATACTTTTATCCTTGCAGGTTTACAATTCTTCATTTTTAAATGCACACAGTTTTAATCTCTTCCATATAATAACAATTACTTTTTCATTCTTTCTAATTAAAAAATGTGGTGGGTATGAGGGTAGATTTCACACTGTCTTTAAGTATACTATGTAGACTGAAAAGCTTAGTTGTACATTTTGACCACAAAACAATGAGGTTATTATTTCTTGGGCAACGTCACATTTTAAAGTTACCTAATTAAAGGGAAACTTTAAAAAGATAAATTAACTGAACATTGGCAAGAAAATGTTTTGAGGATGTGTAACAGATTGGTCCCCTGGTCTGATCTATGCCTTCTTTTCCAATTAAAGAGAGATTGGGAAGGGAGGGAATTCAGTATCCCTGAAGGATTGTTTATTATAGGTAAGATGCAAAAAAATATACTTAAGAAATGCTAGTTAGAAAAAAAGGTGTTTCATTAGAGTATGAAATAAGTTTAGAATTTAAATATATTCCTCATTGTATAGGTATGAGTGAAAATTTGTTGTATAGTGAAGCATACATCCAACAATTAATTCTCATGCAGATTCAGTAGCCATAGGAGGCCCTGCCCCATTTCTTTACCTGGGTATCAACTGCAAGACTTGTCAGAAAGCAATGATGAAGGCAGAGTTCTGATCTCAAAAATCGAGTGAAATGGTGGATATGCACACTGTGCATCATTCCCCTGATCTAACTCTTACCCTGGGTCTGGTGCTGCCTCTTCTACCCGCCGCCTCTCCAGAGTCAGTGGGCCTGATTTCACCAAACCCTGGGCAGACAGCACCATGACCACGCCTAGTCCACTGCCCACATAGGAATCTGGGCACAACCCTTACGCCAAAACAAACCGAGAATTCTCCTCTCTGTGAGGTAACAGAATTGAAGTGTGTTCTAACCGTTGTTAATGTTGGTTACATGTCCAGGAGTTTGATCAAATTAGATTTGTAGTTTGGCCAGACATGCATCTGGGAAAGGCAGTAAGAGCAGACATAAGCATTACTATGTTTTGCTTAATAAACTCTCTTTCTTCAGGGAAGGGAGACATCATATAGGTATAAAGCAGGCTGTTTATAGCCAGGTAAGGACGGAATATATACAGCCAAACATCAGGTCTTCGATGGAGTCCCTGTGACTAAGTCCATGATTTGCTGTTGACTCAGGCTGGGTATCAACCACAGTCAAGTTTGACAGATGGCACATCATGAACTCAAGTGGACAGGTGCTCACTACAAGAACTAGAGCTGAGTTCTCCAAGAACTTTAGTTGAAAACTTTAAGCTAATATTCATGAAAATTTGACTTTTTAATTTTCACACACACTGATTTTTCAAGTACATAAATCAAATCTACTTCCAAAATATCCTATATAATAAAGAGATAATATGCAAATTTACCATCACTCTGACACACAAGATGGCCACCCCCATGTGGTCAAAGATGGCTGCCACCATGTGGACACAAGATGGCCATCACAAGATGGCCTGCAGGGGAGGGCAGTTGGGGGGAACCAGGCCTGCAGGGGTGGGCAGTTGGGAGGAACCAGGCCTGCAGGAGAGGGCAGTTAGGGGTGATCAGGCCTGCAAGGGAGGGCAGTTAGGGGTGATCAGGCCTGCAGGGGAGGGCAGTTAGGGGTGATCAGGCCTGCAGGGGAGGGCAGTTGGGGGTGACTAGGCTGGCAGGGGAGGGCAGTTAGGGGTAATCGGGCCAACAGGGGAGCAGTTAGGCATTGATCAGGCTGGCAGGGGAGTGGTTAGGAGGTGATCAGGCTGGCAGGTAGAAGCAGTTAGGGGCAATCAGGCCGGCAGGCAGGTGAGCGGTTGGGAGCCAGCAGTCCTGGATTGTGACAGGGATGTGCAACTACCCATTTAGGCCAGGTAAGGACGGCACAAACGGGCTGTCAGACGTCCCTCAAGAGAAAGGTCCCAGATTGGAAAGGGTGCAGGCTGGGCTGAGGGACACACATATACCCCCCCTACCCCGGTGCATGAATTTCATGCACCGGGCCTCTAGTAGTTTTATATTTGGTGTTGATACTTTCATTGAAATGCATTAATGTGAATGCTTTTGATTGTAATGATTAGACAGAAAGTCAATATTTTAAGATATTAAGAAAAAAGCTCTACCTAAAAGAGATGAATAGATATAGAGTGTTGCAGGCTCAGAAAGCCCCCCCTGCAATTATGGTCTGATCAAGTAGTGCTGGCAAAAAAATACCACTCTGAGAGGATTAATTCCTTTTAAGGAGATTTAATCTCTTTGGATTAATTTAACAGTGGAACATCACTTTTTAAAATGTGAATATATCAAATACAATAATAAATCTGAGAACTGTCAGCGTATATTTTATTTCATGCTGCCATTCCTCTAATGGGATACAGAAAGAAGTCATTGATAAGTCTTATAATAGTGAAAAGATTAAAAAAATGTGAAGAGTAGAATTATTTTTAGTTTTAGATGCTCTAAATGTGTATATGGATAGAGCTCAGCAATCATTCAAAGTCAACATTTTGATGAATACAGTCAATAGAAAGAAGTTTAGAAGGTAACAGCAGACCATGCCAGGTGCAGGCATTTTTAAGTATGTAAGGAGAAAAGACAAGTAAGACAACTAAGACTGGGATTTTTGTGGATATAATAATGAGATTTAGGTAGTCTTACACCAAATTAATATGATTTAAAATTTCCTTTCCAAAGTACTTTATTTACTAATCACCAAGTTCATATTTCTAGCCTTAATTCTTAAGTAATTCTAAACTAATTAGGAAAAATAATCACTCAAAAAAGTTATAATTCAATTTAAGAAACAAAGATGATGGAATTCAAGTTGATCCACCATTAGCCTGTTATGGGGAGCATTAATATTTTCACAGATCTATTAATCATTTTTAATAAATTTAAAAAGCACTATGTCAAGGAACATTAGGATAAGTTGCCATCATTATGTGCCCAGCTGGTGTGGTTCAGTCGTGAGTATCAACCTATGAACCAGGAGGTCATGGTTCAATTCCCAGTCAGGGTTCATACCCAGGTGTGGGTTCGATCACCAATGGGGGTTGTGCAGGAAGCAACTGATCAATGATTCTCTCTCATCATTGATATTTCTATCTCTCCCTTCCTCTCTGAAATCAATAAAAATATTTAAAAAATACTATTTACTCCTTTTATAGTCTTACTTGAGGTTTTATATGGATTTTGACAAAATAAAATTATAAGCATTGATATAAACATTTTAAAATCACTGTAGATTCTTTGATACAAGATAATTTGGCAACATTAGTTATGTTTCACCTAATAAATATTTTACTGGATTTTTAACTTCCTGCTTCTATCAGCAGAGCACTAACCAAATCCCTTCAAAGAGGAAAACTATTCAGTTGCTGCTTCCCTTACATGAGTGAGTACCATGCCCACCTCCAAATAAATATGCACTTAAATCATTTAATTCTCTTGAGGTATAACTGACAACATTGTAAGATATTTAAAGAGTACATTGTGATGATTTGATATGTATACTCTCTGAAGGGATTTCCCCCATCTAGTTAATTAGCATGTCTATTGCCTCACATCTTTATTCGTTTTGCTAGTTTGTTTTGGCGAGAACATATAAGTTTCACTCTCATAGCAAATTTCCCTTTCACAATCAAGTGTTAATCAACTATAGTTACCAGTTTTACATTAGCTCAAGCCTAATTAATTTTATAGCTGAAAAGTTTGTACTCTTTACCAACCTCTCCTTATTTCGCCCAACCCAACCTCCAGCCCTGGCAACCACTTTTCTACTGTTTGTATAAGTTTGACTTTTTTCTTTTCTTTTTCCTTCTTTCCTTCCTCCCTTCCTTTCTTCCTTCCTTCCTCTTCCCCTCCCTCCCTCCCTCCTTTCCTTCCTTCCTTCCTTCCTTCCTTCCTTCCTTCCTTCCTTCCTTCCTTCCTCCCTCCCTCCCTCCCTCCCTCCCTCCCTCCCTCCCTCCCTCCCTTCCTTCCTTCCTTCCTTCCTTCCTTCCTTCTTTCCTTCCTTCCTTCTCCCCTCCCTCCTTTCCTTCCTTCCTTCCTTCCTTCCTTCCTTCCTTCCTTCCTTCCTTCCTTCCTTCCTTCCTTCCTTTCTTCTTTCTTTTTCTTTCATTCTTTCTTTTTTTTGATTCCACATGTAAGTGATACCATGCAATATCTGACTTTCTCTGGCTTATTTAACTTAACATAATGCCATCAAGGGCCATCCATATTGTTGCAAAAGGCAGAATTTCCTTCTTTCTCATTACTAAATATTCCATATTTATTATCTATAATCTATTTTCCATTCATCTATTGATAAACACTTAGGTTGCTTGTCTAATATGAATAATGCCACAATGAGCATGGGAGTGCATGTACTTCTTCAAGATACTGTTTTCATTTCCTTTGGATTTATACACAGAAGTGGAATTGCTGGATTATACGGTAGTTCTATTTTTATTCTGAGGAACCTCCATAATGTTTTCTATGATGGCTGCACCAATTTACATTTCCACTAACAGTGCAAGAGTGTTCCCTTTTCTACACATCTTCATCAGCACTATCTCTTGTCCTTTTGATGACAGCCATTCCAGCAAGTGTGATTTGCATTTCCCTAAAGATTAGTGAAGTGGAACACCATTTCATGTGCCTTTTGGTCATTTGTATGACGTCTTTGGAAAAATTACTAATCAGTTTTTCTATCCATTTTTAAATTGTGTGGGGTTTTTTGTTGTTGTTTGTTTGTGGGTTTTTGTTGTTGTTTTGCTATTGAGTTGTTTATATATTTTGGATAATCAGATATATAATTTGCAAATATTTTCTTCCATTCTGTAAGTTGCCTCTTCATTTTGTTGATAATTTACTTTGCTGTGAAGTAGCTTTTAGTTTGATGTTGTCCTGCTTGTTTATTTTTGTTTTTGTTGCTTTTGCTTTTGACCTCAAATCCAAAATATTATTGTCAAGGCCAAGGCCAAGTAACTTACTCCCAATGTTTTCTTCTAAGAGTTTTATAGTTTCAGGTATTATGCTTAAATCTTTAATCTATTTTGAATTGATTTTTGTGTAAGGTGTATGATAGGAGTCCAGTTTCATTATTTTACATGTGGCTGTTTGGTTTTTGCAACACCATTTATTGAAGAGATTTCACTTTCCCCATTATGTATTCTTTGCTCCTTTGCCATAAATAAACTGACCATGTATGTGTGAGGTTATTTCTGGGCTCTCTATTCTGTTCCTTTGATCTATGTGTGTATTTTTATGCCAATGCCATACTGTTTTGATTACTATAGCTTTGTAATATTTTTGAAATCAGGAAGCATAATACTTTTAGCTTTGTTTTTCTCAAAATTGCTTTGGTTATTCAGGTTTTTTATGGTTTCATACAAATTTTATTATTGTGTTCTCTATTTCTATAAAAATGCCATTACAATTTTGATAGGCATTGCATTAAATATTCAGATTGCTTTGAGTAGTATGGACATTTTAACAATATTAATTCTTCCAATCTATGAACATAAAATATCTTTCCATTTACTTGGATCTTCTTTAATTTCTTTCAGTAATGTTTTATAGTTGTCAGAGTCCAGACTTTTCACCACCTTGGTTAAATGTATTCCTAGGTATTTAAATTTTTTGATACAATTGGGATTATTTTCTTACTTTCACTTTCTAATAGCTTATTGTTAGTCATAAATGCAACTCATTTTTATATTGATATTGTATCCTGCTACTTTACTAAGTTTGTTTATTCATTCTAACAGTGGTGTTTTTGTTTTGTTTTGTTTTGTGTTTTATTTTTTTGGTGGAGTTTGGGTTTTCTATATATAATCTCATGTAATTTGCAAATAGAGATATTTTTCCTTCTTTCCAGTTAGATACCTTTTATTTCTTTACCTTGACTATTGCTCTGCCTAGCACTACCTGTACTATGTTGGGATACAGTGGTGAGAGTGGGCACCCTTACTTGTCTTGTTCCTCATCTTAGAGGAAAAGCTTTCAGCTTTTTTTTCTTTTTCTGAATGAAGTAAAACTTTTTGCAGATGAAATGATCATCTATGTAGAAAATCTGATGGAATGTATAAAACAGGTACTAGAACTAACAAGTGAGTTTAGCAAGGTCATGGAATATAAAATTCTTCTACTAAAATATCAGTTGTGTGTTTTTTTGTTTTGTTTTTATTAATCGTCAGCCAAGGGTATTTTTTTTTTCTGTTGTTTTTTAGAGAGAGTGGAAGGGAGGGAAGATGGAGAGAGAGAAAAAAAAACACATTGATATGAGAAAGACACATCTATTGGTTGCCTCCCACACGTGCCCTGAAGTGGTCAGGGATCCAATCTGCAACTGAGGTACGAGGTACGTGCCCTTGACCCGACTTGAACCCGGGACCCTTCAGTCCACGGGCTGATGCTCTAACCACTGAACAACCGGCCAGAGCTCAGTTGTGTTTTTTTTATATATACTAGCATCAATCAATCAGAATTTGAAATTCAAAAATGATTCATTTAAAATAGTATCCAACACATGAAATAATATGGGTAAATCTAAGAAAAGATTTACAAGACCTGTGCATTGAAAACTACAAAATATTACTGGAGGAAATTTCAGACGATCTTCACAAATGGAGGGACACAGTGAGTCCATGGTGAGAAGACGCAATATTGTTAAGATGTCACTCCTCCTGACAGGGATCAGCTTTTCAGCATTAAGGATAATGTTCGCTGTGGGTTTGTCATACATGACCTTTATTATATTTAGACTTTCTATTTCCTTATGATTCAGCCTTGGTAAGTTGATGTTTCCAGAAATTTATTCATTTCTTTTAGGTTGTCTAATTTACTGGAATATAATTTTTCATAGTAGTCTCTTACGATTTCTTTTATTTGTGCAGTATCAGTTGTAATGTCTCATCTTTCATTCTAATTTTGTTTGAGTGCTCTCTCTTTTTTCTTGGTGTGTCTAGGTGGTTCTCAACCTTCCTAATGCCGCAACCCTTCAATACAGTTCCTCATGTGGTGGTGACCCCAACCATAAAATTATTTTCGTTGCTACTTCATAACTGTAATTTTGCTACTGTTATGAATCGTAATGTAAATATCTGTGTTTTCCGAAGGTCGCGACCCACAGGTTGAGAACCGCTGCTGTAGAGCCTAAGACTATCGGAAAACACAGATATTTACATTACGATTCATAACAGTAGCAAAATTACAGTTATGAAGTAGCAACGAAAATAATTTTATGGTTGGGGTCACCACCACATGAGGAACTGTATTGAAGGGTCGCAGCATTAGAAAGGTTGAGAACCACTGGATGTTTACAAGCTCCGTCCAGGGAGACACTGGCTATCTGGAGGGGGGCTGAGGGAGAACTGTGGGGATGGCATTCTCAGGCAGCAGCTTTTAAAATATGCCAATTGGCCGCTTACAGGGAAAGACTGGGGGATGGGCATTTTAGTCCTCTCCCTCTGGGCTGACCCCTGAGAAGGTAGCCACAGAAGATCCTTTGACCTGATGCTCTAGTCTTACCGGTTTCATGGATGAAAGCCCTGTGGTCTCTCAGAGGGAAGGATGCCCTTCCTGCAGATGGAAGTCTTAAAAGGGAGGTGGTAAACAGAGCTTCCGCACCTTTTGCTTCTCAGGAAGAGGCTGTGAGTTGTAAGTTCCCTCCTCTTGTGTGTTGCTGTCTTGTAGGTTTATGGGGAGACATTTCCGCGCTTCCTACCTGTTTTGAAGGGGGCATTTTCTCATTGCCCTCATGTGCAGGCGCTGCTCAGCTCGTTTCTGAATCCCTCACCGAGAATTGTGCTGTGTGTAGCTGTGGATGTGGTGTGTCTGCGGGAGTTAGTGACTTCAGGAGCCTCCTCTGGGCTCTTATGGACCAGAACTCAGTATGCACTACTTTTATGGGACAAAGGGACCAGAGTGCCCCTGAGAGTCTCCTGCCTGTGGTTCTGCGGTAAGTGCTGTGACTGAAATAAAACGAAGACAGAGACACCACTTGCACGGTGTGTATTATTTAATACAGACAGGCTAGTAGTGACATCAATAATTCACAGCACAAATACCACATAACTGAGTGCTGCCTGTGGTGCGGAGATATCAGTGCTGGGAAAAGTCAAAGGAGAAGTCAAGGTAAAGAAAAACTTCAGAGATGACTCATCAAACTGGCTTTTGGAGGGTTGGTCAAATTTATTAAGATAAAGGGGTGAAGAAAAGCAATATGACATAAAATAATGAGGCTTTTCAATATCTTAGAAGGGGATCTTCATTTTGTGTTTTGTTTCTTCCGCCCCCCCCCCGCCCCCCTGCCCCACCATGGGGCAGATTCTTTCGAAGAATATTCATTACCAGGTGTAACCCTCTGAAAAAAGGGGAGTCTTATATGAGGCTATGGACCATTCATTAAAATCCTTATATATATATGTATCATATCAAAAGGATGCATTTTGATTATTCTTTGTTTTTATAACAACATTATAGTGAATGCTTCCATTGTGCTTTACTTAATAAATGACTAACTTTATTGCTCCCCTTTATGCATGAGTAATTTTTTAAAGTTTATAATGTTAATTTCTTAAGTGTTATATTTTTTCAGGTTAAATTTAGAGTGCTTTTGTACAAATAGGCAGCACTAGAATCATCACAGATGAGAAAGAAAGTGCTAAATATATTCATCCTTACTGCCATGGTGGTATACGTGTACTTAAAGCAATTTGTCCATTAAGCAGAAACTATTAGAGCAGCAAAATTCCTGCCAATATCAGCAGAAAGTATCAGTTTGGAATGCAACCTTTTTTCTTAATTTTGGCTAACATGTCAAGCCTCTTTTTCAAAAGCTAATTTTACACATTTTATTATTGGTTATTAATAATGTTTATTAGCATTACTATTATTTATTTTTGTTAATCCTCACCTATGGATATTTTTTCCATTGCTTTTCAGAGAGAGTGGAAGGGAGAGAGGGGAAAAAGAGAGAGAGAGAGAAACATAGATGGGAGAGAGACACACCTACTGCTTGCCTCCTGCATATGCCCCAACCAGGGGCAGGGAGCTAAGTCACATCTCAGGTGCATGCCCTTGACTGGGAATCTAATCCTTGACCTTCAACTTGAGGGGAGGCTCTAACCACTGACCAACACTGGCCAGTACCTAATTTTACATATTTTAAATATGGTTGAGAATATTATTTCCAGAGTTTATTCTGCTCTACAACTTAGTATATCTTCCTTATATACCTGTAAAATGGAGAAAATAAAAGCACAAAACTTATAAGTTTTGTGGCAATTATGTAATAAATTTGGAAATGTCTAAAGCATTTAAAGGAATTAAAATATGTAAAGTGTTAAATAGTGCTAATTTGTAGCAGGCATATATTTAACACCCTATAAATATTTGCTATTTTTGTTGTTGTTGCTATTATTAAACCATAAATTAACAAGAAGTAAGCAAAGTCCCTACACTTTAAAGAAAACTGCTTCATGCATATAATTATGATAATAATTCAACAAAATAACATATGCAGGCAAGACAAACAAATTATCCAGTCAGGAAAGCTGAGTAAAATCAATTTACTGACAGAAAACCAACGTGCTCTGGAATTCTTAGTAATAATTACCCATTATATACTTTTCTGCTTTTGCTAGGCTGTAGCTTGTCGCCCCCTCCCCCAACCCCATATAAATATTTTAGAGGGTTGGTTACTGTCATCTGCACATCTCACACTGAGTCAGTATCAGATTTAGATGGTGGCTCCTATCAATTTTTCATCTGAACCTGCTGTGATCCTTTTTGTCTTCTCTCAACTAATCTGTCCTTCCAAAATAAAGGCTTGTTCAACCCATTTAGAGAATCCATTATGCTACCATACATAATATATCAAGTCGTAGTAGACAGCGTAATACCTCACAAAGAGTTTTGGAGTGAATATGATAAGACTTGAATTTTGGCTTTAGCTCTGCCAGTAACTATTCTCCAGATCCTAAGCTGGTCACTTAAATTAGCCTCTGTTGCAGCCTTCATATAATGATGGGATAGAGTATGGGGTTTCTGTGATTCTTTTCAGCTCTAAAATTTGGATTCTAAGTTTGTATTAAGCAAAAGAAGGCTACCCTGTGCCACATTTTAAAAAGCAAATTGGCAAATATTCTGATTTTAAAATGAACACAGACAGAATGGTACCATATGATATAAAATTTTCAAAGAAAAGCAAGAAGCGTTCAGCATGTCAATGAAATATTGTCAACATTATAGCACTGTGTATTAAGATCACAAATATCCTTATTTTATCTGATTTTTTTTTCTGAGAACTTTTCATTCCATTTCCTATCTGCCCGGAATGCTTATCCTTTGATTAGTCCTGTAATTGACTCCATAGTCCTGCAGGTCTTGGGTGAAATATCTCCATCTGATCTAAAGTAGCTCCTCACCAGAGTTGTTTGTTGTCACATCACCGATTATTTTCACTGATTTCCTTTGAAGTGGGGTAGATTCTATTAGAATTATGCACATAGTAAAAATTCTTAAAGTTCAACATTTAGACTTGTTAAGCTCGCTGAAATTCATATAAAATGAAATACTACTGTTATTTTTTTATGGTCTCTTAATATTTATTTTAGTAAGGTTTTTATATATTGTTTGAATTATTGTTTTTTTTCTACTCATTAGAAGTAACAACTTCCCAACAACCTTCCAAATTTATGAACTTCTGCTCAAGCTAATTGTTAAAATCAATATAAAAATACTTGCTATCATAAGGCATCTATCTACATTCAGAAAAATTAAAAACACATTTTAGTTATTTTTTCTTTTAGTAAAAACAAAGTGCAAAGATCTCTTTTTTTTTTTCATTCCTATTATTAGCTTTGGAAAATCTCCTAACTTCATATGTCTTAGAGTCTAAATTGCTGATAATAATACAGTTTGGCTGGCTCACAACATGCAAGACAATCTAACAATTGGTTATAGACAAACAAAAACTAAAAGAGCCTCAGAATTATATCTCCTCTTCAAATTAATCTGTTGCTTATATTAAGATATTAAATGTTATACATTTTTGCATTTTACTTGTTTATTCATTCAGGTTCTTCTATCAGAGAAAATGGTAGAAAAAGGTTTCTGTGGAATTTATACTTTTTTGGAGGGTATAGCCAATGAATATGATTATCATTATGAGAAGTCCTATCTAGACTAATAAAAGGGTAATATGCTAATGAGACCAGGAGACCTTCTGGACATCCTTTCGGACAAAGCCATGGTGGCGGGGCTGAGGCAGAGGCAGTTAGGGGCGATCAGGCCAGGAGGGGAGGGCAGTTGGGGGTGATCAGGCCGGCAGGGGGGCGCAGTTGGGGGCAAGCAGGCCGGCAGGGGGGCGCAGTTGGGGGTGAGCAGGCCGACAGAGTGGGAGCACTTGGGGGTTATCAGGCTGGCAGGGGGGGCAGTTGGGGGCAAGCAGGCCAGCAAGGGGGGGCAGGTGGGGGCAAGAAGGCTGGCAGGCAGAGTGGTTAGGGGATATCAGGCAGGCAGGCAGGTGAGCGGTTAGGAGCCAGCGGTCCTGGATTGTGAGAGGGATGTCCGACTGCTGGTTTAGGGGATTGGGCCTAAACTGGCAGTTGGACATCCCCCGAGGGGTCCCAGATTGAAGAGGGTGCAGGCCGGGCTGACGCACGCCCCCCCCCCCCCCCCCCCGATGCACAAATTTCATGCACTGGGCCACTAGTAAAAGTATAAATAAAAAGGTGATGTGACAACAAACAACTCTGGTGAGGAGCTACTTTAGATCAGATGGAGATATTTCACCCAAGACCTATAGGACTCTGGAGTCAATTATAGGACTAATCAAAGGTAAGCATTCCGGGCAGATAGGAAGGGGAATGAAAAGTTCCCACATGTCACAGAGTTGAGATATTGCAGGATTAGAAAGACAGCCAATGTTGCTGAAAGAGGTAGGTTGATTGGAGGTAAAGATAGTACATGTTGTCAGGTGCCATCTCACAAAGCCTCCTGTGTGACATTTTGAGGAGTTTGCTTTTATAACAAATGTAATATGTTATAGGCAGAGAATGACAGAATCATCAGATCGGCATCCAGAAAGATAGCTCATATCCCAAGACATTTCCATTTTATCAACCAACAAGTTTAATAACTCAGTTCTTATAAAAGTTAAAAAATACCCATGAAGGACTTCACTTTTCACTTTTTAAATATGTTTGCATTATGGTTGAAAAGAAAGCTATAGACTGTAAAATAATTGAACAAAGACTATGCAAATGGATTAACAGAACAGTTAAGATGCAGCCAAAATTCAATAACACTATCATTTCAAGTCTAATTTACCAACTGAATATTTATACAGGTAAGTAGACTCCATTGGAATGTTACTCGATTCAATACATTTTTGAATGCATGATAATATTAATATAACTGGTATTCTGAGGGACACTAAAATAAATATGAGAGTTCTCATCTTAAAGAAATTTCAAGTCCAATATGAGGAGAAAGCTATTAGAATAAACATATTAATAGTACTGGCCCTGAAAGTAAAAAAAAAAAAAAAAAATTATTTTTCTTTTTTTAAGGTCTATCTCTGGCATTCATTTATCATAGGAACTCAATCAGGAAAATATCATTTGCCCTTAAACAAACATATTAGGGTAAGCTTCTTTACCAAATTTTAATTTTAAAGTAAATAGTGCATAAGAAATCCCCTCATGACTCAGAAGTCAATATTTGGGCTTCCGATTGCAGCTTAAGTGCCTGAGGTAGATTCTTCTCACAGACACTCTTTGCTGCAATTGCTTTCTCCTGAATGTAAACCTTTTGAAGTAACTGGGAAAAATCTTGTCTAATAACTACATAACCTATGTTTTACCACCCCTACCCCTCCAACAAATAGATCATAGTAATAAAATGCATGCAATGTGATTCTTATTTCATTATGATTTGTAGTTGGTGTAGAGTGCATTGAAATAGTTTTGCAAACTCAGTTAGTGTATATTGAATGTACTGCAGTAAATTAAAATGCATGATTAAGAAAATATAGACATTTAACTAATTAAATAGTAATGTAACTTATTTAAGCAGCATACATACACACATTAGTGCAAAAACATATAATTCTGTGTTCACTAATCCCAGTCAGGTATAACTATGCAAAGAACGGGGCCATATCTGAATATCAGAAGGAAATACCTAAAGTGGAAACCAGTCACCATATCTGGGTGCTGGAATTTGCATGATTTATTTCCTCTCTATAAAAATTTCATTAAAGCTATAATATTTTACAATAAAAATCATTTCTCTTTAAGAGGACAATATTAGGCAGTTCCTTCTATAATTCTAGCTTACTTAGAATTTTCACATTTAAACAAAAACATATGTATTTTACTCTCTGTGTATTGCATGGATACCCTAAACACATAAATGCTCACTCTTAGAATTAAAATGTAAAGTGAAGTTTTAAATATTTCCAATTTGCTCTCAGAAGAAATCTTGTTGAAAATGCAAATGTTTGATGGCTGTATTTATAACAGCATGCTTTTTGATAAATTAAAAATATGGCAAATAGTTATTAAATGAAATTTTGGGGGGTTCGTTCTATTCTTTCAATGACAGGACACCAAATTTTAGGCACTAAGGTGATAAGAGTATTTAATTTGTGGAATTACAAATTTCAATCAGAGCTATTAGTAACATTTGCGCATAGCACTCTCTTGCTTTAAAAAAATATTACTACTGAATAGAATAGAAAAATGTTCTTTACTGTTCTTCCACGCCTGGCATATATCAGTGCAGAAATCTAGAAGCTGATAGTATATATAATGGCACATAAATATGAATAATTTTCTCTTTCTCTCTGTCATAATTTTTCCATTTTTTACTTTTAGAATAAATACAAATGCCGCTCATTTATTTTTAGTTACATTGGTTCTTTCTTCTGGGAATGATATGATTATTTCTACATTATTTTCCACCAGAATGTCCTTTCCCTTTTCCCATCTCCCATCCACTCCCTAAAACTCTTTTCAAGTATTTTTTGTTCCTGTATAATGCCTTTTTGAAAATGTTAGTAAATAATATTTTTTCTCACTTAAAACTCATATTAATAACATCTTCAAAATGTACTGTGAAAATTAAATAAAATAATGGATATGAAACAAATTAGTCCATTATGAAGTGTGAAAAAATTAGAGGTATTTTGTATCATTTTTGGTGTTTTTCTTTTAATTTCTAAGTAACTGAGTCTGATTGCTCCTAAAAGACAGTGTCTTCTGTGTCACATATTTGGTGGTCACCAGCACAGTGCTTTGAGCCATAGTCAGATAGTAGTTTTGTTTATCTAATGAACTTTATCAAACGATAGAAAGATAAATATTTCTCCCTCACTTCCTTCATAAACATGTACAGAAAGATAATTAGACTCGGTAGGAAAGGCCAAAATAAATTCAAATTTTTATAAGTTGTGCACTATAAAGAATGAGCAGAAGATTCAAATGATTGATGACTAACTGATCCCAATAGATACATTAATACCTTGATGATAATGACTATTGTATAAACCAGCCAGTCATCTTTGGTCTATGACAGGCAAATCTGACTACAGATACTTAAAAAACTCAAAAAATCTTTACAGAATAGCCCATCAGCAGCCAAAGAAACAATTATAATACTTCTTTGGCTCTTGGTTTGATCTAAGATTCAGTAGAGGCTATAAGAAGATTGAGTCACATAATTATTTCCCTATAGAGGAGAATAATATAATTTATCATTTAATCTAACCCAGATTACAAATACATTCTTTTCCATTATTTGCTTAATAGAAATTCAATTAAAATTAGAGCTAATTTGCATTTTGTGCAAAAGAGAAGCTATTTATCTGAGTCTTCTATTGACTGTTCAGTGATTAAATAGATATACTCTAAAAATAAAATCTATTGGCAATTGACCAGAGACTCTAAACACTTCCATACAAAACATTTAATTTCCCTAAGCATCACATGCCTCTTTGCGCACCATATCCAAGATTCAGCTGGGTTTAATTTATGTTACAGGCAGAACAAATAAAATAGCTATGCTTTTGTTCTAATCTTGATTCTTTTTCTGTATCCTCCAGTTTTAATTCCTAGAAATCTTCTGTTCTTGTTAATTATAAAATCACAGCCAAGGTCTTTAACATATTTCATGATGTAAGCAAGAGTTTGGTTCGGTGTATTTCATGATCATTCATTTATTCACCAAATACTTGCCAAGTCCTTAATATGTACCAAATATCATGTTAGGCACTAAGGATAGAGCACAGAACAAGATGGACTGAGCCATGAAACTTAGATTTTAGACAAAGGGAAAGTAAAAATGCAAATAAATAAAGGACACTTTTACTCTATGATTTTAGATAGTGATAATGTTAGGAAAAATTAGGATGATGGGTTAGTCAATGATTGGTTCTGAGGAACTGCTTTAGCTAGCATGATCAGGAAAGGCTTCTTTGTTGAGGGGGTGACATTAAATAAGAATACCAATGAGAAGAAGGAGTTATAATAAGCCACCAGAACTTGCACAAAAGTTAAGTCAGAATGGGTCATAGATCTAAAGAAAATGAGGAAATGTAAAATTTCTATAATATAATGTAGGAGTCAATCAAGGTGACTTTGAGTTTGGTGATGACTTTTCAGATACAACATCAAAAGCAATTATATATGAAAGAAAAACTGATAGGTTGGACTTCATTAAAATGAAAAATGCCTGTTCTGTGAATGGTATTTTAAGAGAATAAAAAGATAAGCCACAGAGAGAAAATATTTGTGAAATATATATCAGAGAAAGAACTTGTATCTAAAATATACAAAGAACTCTGAAAACTCAACAGTAAGAGGACAAGAACCGAATTTTTAAAAATGGGCAAAAGATTTACACCAACACTCAAACGAAGAAGATCTACAGATGGCAACTAAGCGTATGAAAAAATACTCATCATCGTATGTCATCAAGGAGTTGTGTAACTAAAACAAAAATTAGATACTATTACAAACCTATTAAAATGGTTAAAATTTATAACACTGACAACAGCTAATGCTGGTGAGAATGTGAGCAACAGGGACTCTTATTCTATGCTAGTGGAAGTGCAGAATGGTGCAGACACTTTCGGAGAGATTTTGGCATTTTTTTACAAAACTAATCCTACTCTTACCATATGATCCAGCAACCATTTTTATTGGTATTTACCCAAATGAGTTGAAAATTTATGTCTACATAAAATCCTGCACACAGGTGTTTATAGCATCTTTACTCAAAATTGCCAAAACATGGAACAGCCAAGATATCCTTCAACAGGTGAGTGGATAAGCAAACTGCGGTACATCCAAACAATAAAATGTTATTCAGCAATAAAAAGAAATGAACTTTAAAACCATACAAACATGTGGAGAAACCTTAAATGCATATTACTAAATGGAAGAAACTAATCTGAAAAGTCATCATATACTATATGATTCCAATTATATGACATTTTAGAAAAGTTAAAACTAAGGAGAAAGTAAAAAGGTCAGTGGTTAGCAAGGATTTGGGAGGAGGCAAGAAGAGAGACATAGGTGGAACACAGGGGGATTTTAGAGCAATGAAGCTATTCTGTATAATACCATAATGAGAAATGCATGACATTATGTATCTGTCAAAAAATCATAGAACTGTACAATAATCAAATGAATCCTAATGCAAACTATAGACTTTAGTTAATAATAAAGTATTAATAGTTGTTCATAACAAATACACTACAATAATAAAATATGTTAATAATAAGGATAAATTGTGTAAGGGATACAGAGGTGTGGGGGAAGAATGGAGGGAGAGGGAGCATCTGAGAACTCTCTGTACTTCTCTCTCTCTCTTTCTCTCTCTCTCTCTCAGCAAAAAAAGTAGTAAAGGTTTATTTAAGAAAATGGTGCCAACCTGGAAGCATAGGTGAGCTAGCCTTCTAAGATCCGGCTCCCTGATGGCATCTAGGAAATAGATTATATAGGGGGAAATCATGGATCATGGTGACTAATGGAGTTGGGGTTGTGGGCTCTACTGATTGGTTGGGTCTGCTAAAATTTTTTGTAAACCCAATACTGATCTAAAAATAAAGGAAAGGAAAAGTCATTAGAAGGTTTATGGGCAGGGGCGGGGCATCCTAGGCAAAAGGATTAGCAAGCACAGAAGAAATGCATGTGGCATGTGCAAGTCAGTATGGCTGGAATACAGAGAAGAGAGGAGTAGATGGAGATGGGGTCTATGAGGTAGATCCTCTCATGAAAGTTCTCACAGGCCATGAAGACATTTTTAATTCATTCAAGATGCAATGGAAAGCCACTCTGGAGTTTATATGAGATATTTGATCTAATTTTCCTCAAAATCATCTGGCTATTAGGCAGAACATGGATTTCAGGGTTATGGGTAGGAGTAAAGTCAGGGAGAGGGTGTAAGTAGAACCATTAAGAGGTGGTTTTGTTATCATCACAATTAGCTAGTTTATTAATATTAATAACTAGAGACCTGGTGCACGAAATTTGTGCATGGGGAGGAGGTGTCCCTCAGCCCAGCCTGCACCCTCTCCAATCTGGGACCCCTCGAGGGATGTCCGACTGCCCGTTTAGGCCCGATCCCAGTAGGATTGGGTCTAAACGGGCAGTCAGACATCCCTCTCATAATCCAGGACTGCTGGCTCCCAACTGCTCACCTGCCTGCCTTCCTGATTGCCCCTAACCGCTTCTGCCTGCCAGCCTGATCACCCCCTAACCACTCCCCTGCCAGCCTGATTGATGCCTAACTGCTCCCCTGCCAGCCCAATTGCCCCTAACTGCCCTCCCCTGCAGGCCTGGTCACCCCTAACTGCCCTCCCCTGCAGGCCTGGTCACCCCTAACTGCCCTCCCCTGCAGGCCTGGTCACCCCTAACTGCCCTCCCCTGCAGGCCTGGTCACCCCTAACTGCCCTCCCCTGCAGGCCTGGGTCCCCCCAAATGCCCTTCCCTGAAGGCCTGGTCACCCCCAACTTCCCTCCTCTGCCAGCCTGGTCCCTCCCAACTGCCCTCCCCTGCTGGCCATCTTGTGGTGGCCATCTTGTGTCCACATGGGGGCAGCCATCTTTGACCACATGGGGGCAGCCATCTTGTGTGTTGGAGTTATGGTCAATTTGCATATTACTCTTTTATTAGATAGGATGGGGAAAGAGCAAAGGGGGGCAGACTTTATAAGCATGGTCATCTGGGCATGCTTCACACCCCAAGAACTCAGCATTGTCCCTCCAAGGGGATTAACATGCCCCCCCTTCCCGGGCTGTGGAAGTGGGGAGCAGGGGGAGGTGGGCACATGTGCAGTGACGTAAGGTGATGTAGGAAAGGTGCCTGCCTGTCAGGCTAGCCTGGGAACAAAAATCATTGGCTAGGAGGTGGAGCCGATGCAAGCATGCAAAACCTTGAAGGGTTAATTGGTTAAACTCCTGCTTATAATCCCCAAAGAGTTCTCTCTCTTGCTCCCTTGCACTCTTGTGTTCCATGACCCACACTTGCCCGTGTGCTAACCTGCCATGTGGCCTGAAGCAGCTGTAAGGCCCAAGCAATGGACTCTACGGGAAACCCAAGGGAACCTAGCCAGCTGCTGGAACAGGACAGTGCTTTAATACGGAGCTGAGACTCTGAGCAGCAGCCTAAAATCTAGCTCTGTTAGAGACACGGCTCAAGTTTTTGCATGGCGGGACAGAGGGAAATGTGACTTTGGAAACCCGGGGTTTAGTTCCACAGAAATAAAGAGCGCTCATCCTCCTGTGTGAGTCTCAGAAAATTCCTTTCCTTGCGACATCACAAGAATTACCCTTTCAATGGCAACAGGTGGGGACACAGAGCACCCTCACCGCTAACAGCTCCAAAAGTCTAGGCAGCCACACATACTTTTGTAGTTTAAATATTATCCAACTCAGTTTCTTGTTCCTAATTCTGAAAGATGCCACTTTGTGTTTAATTTTGAAGTATAGACTCAATAATGCTGATAAATTGTTCACAGAACTGTTACTTTTACTACTTTAATTATATCCAGCACGTCAATGAATAGTTATATTCCCCAAATATACTTAAGTAGAAATCAAATATGTTCAAACACAGTTTGTTATAAAATGACCAATTTTGGAAGCTGTAGGCACAATCATTTGTTCTGTGTTTTAATTGAATACTGCTTATTTTTCACATGCCTTTCTATTTGCATTATAAAAGTTAAAAATCATCTGGAGAAGTCATCCTGAGGGAATTTAGCTCAAAATTCCCAAATTAACTCTCTTTCCAGGCAAGTGCTGAGAAGTTGTCCATATGCTCGCGTTAAGCCTGAAAGAGCTTGGATTACCTTTGCTTTGTGGCTGTGCAGTTGTAATGCAATTCTGATCTACAGTATTCCTTAGCTGCTAATGACTCAACACCTGAGTCCTTGAAGTATAACAGCTAAGGTTATTTTGCAAGGTGATGCAATGAAATAAAAACAGGGTCTTCCATGTATGCAAAAGTGCCCTGAAATTGTGAGGCTGAGACAAAAACATATGCTTCCAAATTGCTTGGAACAATCATTTCTACTTACCCAGGCATTTACACATATACAAAGAGATGCAGAATTTATTGTAAACCTTGCATACACTGCAAAGCAGGTAAAGACATAATTAATCTGTAATGAAGAATTCACTGGAGAGGATTCATAGGGGGATTATGCTGAGTCAAGGAGCTGAAATGCAAATGTGAGATTTATGCATGTGTGGAGCCATTGCATCTGCGCCCTCAAGGAAACATTCAACAAATAAGCCCAAGTTAACATCAAAACTCTGCTGATTCACAGCAGCAACTCAGACAAAAGATTACTTATATGGCACAGTACTACACCGTGTCATTTGATACTTATTAACGGCACTTAATGCTGGTTGCTACTACTTATTTGTTTGAATCAAATGCTTTTGGAGCCAGAGAAGATCTTGGGATCACACTGCTTTCGTTTTTGTTCACAAGCAGACTGACAGTAAAGAAAAAAAATAGCTACTTTGGCAGGATGTATTGTTAACATTTTGGTTAATTCAACAAAGCTCTTTCACAATCTCATCATTGTAAGAAAAGTTTTAATGACTAGTTTGTATATAGCCTAACAGGGGTGGGCAAACTTTTTGACTCGAGAGCCACAATGGGTTCTTAAACTGGACCGGAGGGCCGGAACAAAAGCATGGATGGAGTGTTTGTGTGAACTAATATAAATTCAAAGTAAAGGAGCGGAGGGGAGAGCAAGAGAACCCTCCGCTCTTTCGGCTCCACGGGCCGGATCCGGCCCACGGGCCATAGTTTGCCCACGGCTGGCTAGAACCATGAAGAGTTTCTTTCAGTCTGTTTTGGCTGCTGGTTCTTGGTCACTGAAAAAGGAACATCGTATTTGCTGGAGGGGACCATCCTAAGGCTTGACTACCCGCTGACCTGCGAGCTGGACCCTGACAGCTAAGCTCCCCACTCTCAGAATGTTCGGAAATCGCTCCCAGGATATCCTGTTTGAGATAGAAACATGATGTTGAGACTGCCTGAGTTAGGTATGTGACAGAACCCAGGTAAGACCTCCTCTGTGAGTGTCTGACCCAGTTAGGGCCTCTGTATAAACTTAGGTTTCTGGCAAGTGGGTACAGAAAACTAGCCATTCAAAGTGGCTCAAGACCAGCCTCAGGAGTAAGTTCTCTTGCTGGTTAACCTGCCATTTACAGATCTGGAGTGGTCTGCCTTTTTCTTAGGTTTCTCCCAGCATTTCACATAAAGGGGCTTAATTTTAAATACATTAAATGTATTGATGCAAGGAAAGGTAGAATAGATGTATAGATAAATTAAGTACAGTAAGATATTAATTATGGGAGGCATTTTGTGGATATGTATGTATTAGGGCAGTGGTCGGCAAACCGCGGCTCGCGAGCCTCGGTTTGCCGCTCTGTTGACTAATGAGTTTGCCAATCACTGGACTAGACTAAATGGTACCGTGTAGTTGGAAGCTGTGAGGATTAGGCAATTGTGGCATATTGTGTGCAAAGAGGTAAAGGGTAGTATATGACAGTGGTCGGCAAACTCATTAGTCAACAGAGCGGCAAACCGTGGCTCGCGAGCCGCAGTTTGCCGACCACTGTATTAGGGTTAAATCTTTAAGCATTTTTTTTTTCTATTAGAAAAACACTGGGGCCAGAGGAATGGAGCTAGCTATGTTTCTAAAAGAAGGCAGTGGATGTTTAGGAGAGACAAAAATGCCAGATAGTCAAAGATCATATTGGTAAAGATTCACTGATGATTTATTTCACACTAGTAATACTCATGTCATGAAATACTATCTCATGTTGAAACAACAGTAATAGCAATCAGTGGTAATGGCAGAAGGTATTAGTTTATGATACATATTACAATTTATTTTTCTACTGTTCATTAGATGTAGAAGATTAAATGATTATTTCCTCAGGCTAACAAGTATCAAAACCTGCATTTAACTTAGGTTTTCGACTGCAAATACAGTGCTCTTTGTACTGTAACTCCACATTGCTGTTTAGAAATAAATGCGGTCCTGAAATTTACAAAGAATTTAATTTTGTAATAGACTTTGCCTATAAAATGGGAAGTGCATTCCTCTGAGAATATTTTTATGACCTAGACATAATAAAAATTTACTTGTAGAGTAGAAATCATTTAAAATCACCCATGTAAATGAAAAATTATAACATTTAAAACATCAAATCACTTAAGATTATTGTTATTTGGATGTAATTCCTCAGCATTTAAAGGAAACAATAAGCAAACCCAAAGTACTGTGCTACTTTTTTCATGTTTTTGTCCTAAAAATTTAGCAGGCAGTAATGAACATCTCTTTGGCTACTTAGTCCCTGCTTTTTATCAATTTGTGCTGTCTTTCAGGAATGAATAGTTTAACCTTGAACTGGAAACCATAAACAAACAGAAATATTGGATACATCAGAGGCAATGAGTCAAACAAAGCAAGCAGCAACATTAGAGGAAAACATTTGTTGGACACAGAACACCCCTGGGACAACACCGTTCTTGAAATACCGGACTGAGAAACCACAAAATACAGTCATATACATCCTAAGGCACAATATGCAAAGTTAATTCATTGCTTAATAGTTTTATAAGCTAATTTTTATGCATATAGAGTTTTGACACAATAAAATAAAATCATGTAATGTTTATCAACAAATCTTTATCAATAGTGTGTGTGTACGTTTTGTGTTAATGAGTTGGCTGAGATCACGCACAACCTCATATTCCCAATTAAGCTTGAACATTGCTGTAGGCAAAAATGGCAAAACTGTCCTACTTCTGGCCCCTTACAAGAAGGCGGGGTGTTCCTTTGGAAAGACACAATGCTGAGAAAAATGGAAGGCAGCAGGAAAAGAGGAAGACCACAAATCTATAGGAGCTGAGCAGGGCTGCTGAGGACAGGATGTTGTGTAAAAACAACCACACAAACAAACATATGCTGAATATGGAAATTGATTAAAGTATAATAATAAAAATTAGCTATATTAGTCAGCAGAGAAGATCTTTATGGTAAAAAATAGAATTTCAATGCTATTATTGATTGAAAACCTATAGAGCACTGGTAGTCATAGTAAACTTCAAAATAGCAGTTTTTCTAAAAACTAATTTTTATTTGCATTCTGAAAAGTTTTAGTAGTATAAAAGTTCACTTGTAGCAATTGTTTATTCTACCAATATTTTAACCTATAATCAGGTAATACACTTAGTCTCCTAATTTGTCAAAGAATGTGGAGAGTAATTTAACAATCATATGAATAGTTACTTTGTCTTTATTTATTTTTAGAACTTCAGCTTATCATTGAGGAAGTCACATGCTGAGTGAGCTGAAAATTCTATTAATTTGTTACACACTAGTAAGTAAGCCTTAAATCCCAATGTCTATTAAATCATTTATAATTGCATGCAGCTTATTACTTATAGGACATGTTTCCACTTTTCATATGGATTCTGACCCATGGAATTATATATTATAAACTCAATTATTTTAAAGATATTCAATATAAATATTTATTTTCAATATTTATTTCTTTTGGAATCTGAAGGCTTGTTAAAAATTTCTTATTACATATAAACTTGAGTAGATTTTCCAAGAAAGCCATTATACTAGGAGTTTGTGTGATAAACAATGCATTGTGATTAATTACACTTATGAAAGAATTTACAAATGAATATAAAAGTTATACTAGTAAACTTGAACTTCAGAAACATAACTGGTCATTACATTACAATTTTATTTATTTATATTAGATATGTGCCTTGGGGCAAAACTTGACCCAGGCCTATGGTGACTACAAAGATTTGAAAATTTCTTCATTCTTATTTGCATGCTGCCTAGAGGCAGTCAGTATGCAGGAAATCTGAACTGCCATTGTAAGTCTGATGAGAAAACCTGCGGGAAATGCTATGGGGACAGGAGCATACACTGAGCTATTTATTGGTGCCAATCCAAACTCCACATGGCTCCATATTTTATGATACAATTTAAAATACATTTTTATTTAAATTCTCAGGAAATTATTTGCCCATAAATATTGATTGAATGTAATTGGCGATCACTTGAATTTAAATATAAACAATTCGATATAAAGTCTCAAAAAGGAAGTGATACATATGTATTACATATATTTATAGTTAAATCAGACACATGTGACATATAAACTATACACTGAAATTCATGGTTTATAAACAGTATAGCTTTTTATGTGATTATCTGCATATTGAAGATATCATAGAAAGATGATTTGTTACATTCATCAATATAAAAAACTGATTAGTAGTTCACATTAAAATAATGAACATACACTCATAAAACATTAGGCCAGTTTCTATAGATGAATTTTAGGAACACTTACTCCAGGGAGACAAGTTTATTAAAAAATAAACTATATTTTGAGACTATTTTGTAAATAAATGTGAAAAATTTGTAAGTTACAATCAAGTTGTTTTTGTTCATATCTTAAGTTCATCTCAAGAGAGTACAGAAAAAGATGGTGAGCACCTAAAGTCAGGATTTTCTTCCTTGATACCACGTAGAATAATGCTCCTTCTGGTTCTATTTCTACAGTCAGATTGATTAAAATTCATTAATCACTACAAAGAGACAAATATTTCCAGATGTAAAACCAGGTTTCAGGCTCCCTCCAGGCTCCTCGGGATTTGAACACTTACTTACCGCTTCTATAGATCTGGACAATGCCTCGGGCTCTCAGAGATTTTATTATACTTGCTTTTCATTATGTTTCTAAACATTTATCTTTCCATTTATTGATTTCCCAAGTTCTAAGCTTAAGAGAATTCAGTTTTTTAAATCAGCAAGTCATTCCTGAGGTGAATTTCTATTTTATAAAAAGGATAAAACACTCCATGTATGGCCACCTCTACCCAAAATGTAGTCAATAGATTACATTTAGCATCTAAGATGCCAAATACGTGCCGACAGAAGTCATCACACATTTTGCAAGTTTTCTTTTACTGCAAAAGATTTATGTATTTAAATTATGGTGACTTTGTTAAATATGGATTTTGCATTAATTTACACTGTAGGACT
This sequence comes from Plecotus auritus, assembly GCF_963455305.1. NCBI lineage: Eukaryota > Metazoa > Chordata > Mammalia > Chiroptera > Vespertilionidae > Plecotus > Plecotus auritus. The sequence continues at coordinate 19,845,146 of NC_137776.1, read as the reverse complement.
TTATTATATTATTCTATCTAATAAAGAGGGAATATGCAAATTGATCATCACGCCGTAACAAGATGGCTGTGCCCACAGCGGAGGCAGGGATTCTGTAACATAAGATGACTGCACCCACAGTGGAGGCCAAGTTCCCTTAATGAGCCTTAATGACCAACTAACAGGGACCTGAGGCTGTGTGGCACTGGGCCGGGGCAGGGGACCCCTGCCTGTGGGGCTAGACAGGGGACCTCAGGCCATGCCCCCTGCCCCAGAGCCAGGCAGCGGGACCTCAGGCCACGGCCCCTGCCCTGGCGCCAGGCTGGGGAGACCTCAGGCCGTGCCCCCCACCTGGCAGAGCTTGACGGGAGACCTCAGGCTGCACCCTCGCCTGGCAGGGATTGATGGGGGACCTCAGGGTGCACCCCCCTGCCTGGTGGGGATTGATGGGGGACTTCAGGTTGTGCCCCCCGCCCCAGTGCTGGGCTTGGGGACCTCAGGCCACACCCCCACCCCTGTGCTGGGCCAGAGGACCTGAGGCTGTGCCCCTGCCCCGGTGCCAGTCCAGGAGACCTGAGGCTCACCTCCCACCATGCGGGGCTTGACAGGGGACCTCAGGCCATGCCCCCACCTGCTGGGCTTGATAGGGGACCTCAAGGCGCGCCCCCCAGCCTGGGGGACCTCAGGCCGCACCCACCATCCTGGCGCTGGGCCAGGTGACCTGAGGTTGCGTCCCCCACCCAGCGGGGCTTGATGGGGTGGGGCCGGCCGGGTCTCGATCTAGCCCAATGGGGGTGGGGTTGGCCAGGTCTGGGTCTTGTGCAATTTCAAGGCACACATGGGTGGGTGGGGACTTGGCTCTGGTTCCTGTGGTATGCCCCAGACTCTGACAGGAGGAAGATTTTCATATACATTTTACTAATTTTCTTTCATCTCTGACACTTCTATTATAGAGAAAGGGAAAATAGCAATATTAAAATATTTCCTCTAATAAATTCCCTTTTAATGTGCACAAATTTTGTGCACGGGGTCACTAGTTTACAATATTAACCTGTTCATTGTCTTATGGTCAGTGAATAAGGAGATTCTATTATTCAAAATAAAAAAATGCATTATTTTTTTTTCTTGACTGTTTGTTTTAAAAATATATATATATATTGGTAGATTCAGTGAATATAGTTGAGAGGTTTCTTAGCAGGAATGAAGACATTGGAGAAGAACCAAAACTCAATATCATTAGGTGTAAGTCTCTGAAGGAGAAAATAGAACAACTTTCTGAAGTTCCCTCTCTCTTTTCTTGACATAGGTGAGTCACAATTTGCTACACTAATCTTAGCCTTTATATGTTTTTGACAAGCAAAATTTTAAGGAGCCCCTCTCCTTTTGCATGGATTTTTCTTCAGCCTGTGATATGGCATCTTCTATAGACTCGGGGGGATAACTGGGTGCCTGGCCACTCCTAGTATATTGTTGTGAGTGGATGAAAGTTACAAAATAATTTGCCAAGGTTAGTAGTATAGTTTATGACCTCAGAAGAAGGGGAAGTTGGGGGATCGGGAAGATGGCGACCGGCAGGAAGGTAGGGAGGGAGAGAGTGTGAGAGAGTGAGGAACCCATAGAGGAGAGTGTAGACGTGTGCGGTGTGTGTGTATGAGCTAGGGACAGTTAGATTCTGCAGGTCCTCCAAGGGGCTGCCAAACCGGGCAGTCTTAGATGGCGGAGTCCCGCGCACAAAGCGGACACTTCTGGGCGACCGGTGGGGGCACGGAGACCACGCCATCTTGAGAAACAGAGCTGCTTGAGACTAGGATCCTGGTGTCAGACACAAACCAGGACCCTGCAGCCACTGGGGACAGAGAACTGCGACCACAGCTTCAGACCAACAGACAACAAGAATCCAGACTTCCCCGCAGCAGATTTCTGTGAGTCAAAGAGCCTATCCCCTTCCCCACAGGCTCGCAGATAGCACCATAGTAACTGATAGACCCGCCCTTCGCTCGAGCCCGCAGCGCCCTTATGGGAAATTGAGCTTGAGAGTGCACAGGAAGCAGCTCCCCTCCAGGGAATTTGAGCTTGAGAGAGTGCGCGGACTGCAGCGCTGCTACTGGAATTTGAGAGGCTGGAATCTGCTCCCCGCAACGCAATTGGGCAAACAAACCCGAAGCCCACGCAGGGCGGCAGTGCCACCTGACTTTGACTCTGGGCAAGCACACATGGAAGTCAGTTTTCCGCAGCGCAGGCACTGTGCTATTGTGCAACCACAGAGCTTTTGTGCGACCCAGTCCCCCATGGTGACCTGGACCCAAATTCTCCTGGCAAGAGGCAGCACTGAGCACCACCGACTTGACTCTGTTTCTTACCGTGTGCACCTGGGATCCCTGACTCACAGCGCATTCACACTAAGAGCCAGTGATTCCAATTCTTGTTGCATGAGCACACAGGGACCCTGATTCTCAGCGAGAAGCCGCACGAGGCAACAGAGACTCTGATACTCTCTTCTTGGTGCAGACACAGGGAAACTCTGACTCCTGGCACGCGCTAGGGGACTCATTTTCAGCACACGCCAACAGTGCGGTGCAGGCAGGGTCCCTGATTCTAGGTGCGCACACAAGACCACACTGAATGCTGGGAACACTGACCCTGGGCAAGCCTGGTTCCCACCAAACCACGGCAACCACACGTCCTAGTGTCGGAGAACTTCAGTGAAACTCGTGTGGTGCGAAGTTCCCCATGGCACACGACCCAGGTCCACGCAACTCGAAGTTTGAACCTTCTGGTGATAGTCAGAATGGGGAGACGACACAATCCCCAGAGGAAAGAAAATGAGGAGTCGCCAAGAAAGGAAATTAGTGAAATTGAAGCATGCAACATGACCGAAAAAGAGTTCAGAGTAATGGTTGTGGAATTTATACATGGGATGGATGAGAAAAATCAACAACCTATGCAAGAATCAGGAAGAAATGAAAAGTGTTATAGCTACAATCAAAAACACCATGGAAAGTTTCAACAGTAGACTAGAAGAAGCAGAGGACCGAATTAGTGAGTTAGAAAATCAGGTACAGAAACAAGCTCAATCTGAACAGCAATTGAAGAAAAAATTTAAAAAGCAGGAGGAAAGCCTAAGGGAGCTTTGGGACAACACGAAATGAAGTAACATACATATAATAGGGCTGCCAGAAGGACAAGAAGAGCAGCAAGGATTAGAAAATCTATTTGAAGAAATAATGACAGAAAACTTCCCGGATATGGGGAAGAAAAAAGTTACACAAGTACAGAGAGTCCCAAGCAGGATCAACCCCAAAAGACCCACACCAAGACACGTCATAATTTCAATGGCAAATATCATCGACAAAGAGAGAATCTTAAAGGCAGCAAGAGAGAGACAGAGAGTTACCTACAAAGGAACCCCCATCAGATTATCAAATGATTTCTCAACAGAAACACATCAAGCTAGAAGGGAATGGAAAGAGGTATACAAAGTGTTGCAAAGCAAAGGACTGAATCCAAGAATACTCTATCCAGCAAGACTATCAATCAAAATTAAAGGGGAAATCAGGAGCTTCACAGACAAAAAAGGCTAAGGGAGTTTATCACCACCAAACCAGCAATGCAAGAAATGCTAAAGGGAATACTGTAAAAAGAAGAAATAAACAGGTAAGAAGAAACACAGACACAAAAATAGATATGACTACAAACAAATACCTTTCAGTAATAACTTTAAACATAAATGGACTAAATGCTCCAATCAAAAGACATCGAGTGGCTGAATGGATAAAGAAACACAACCATATATATGCTGTCTACAAGAGACCCACATCAGAACAAGAGACTCACACAGATTGAAAGTGAAGGGATGGAAAAATATCTTTCAGGCAAATAAAAATGAAAAAAAAAAAAGCTGGGGTAGCAATACTTATATCTGACAAAATAGACCTCAAACTAAATGCCATAACAAGAGATAAGGAAGGCCACTTCATAATACTAAAGGGATCGATACAACAAGAGGATATAACCCTGATAAACATATATGCACCCAATGCAGGAGCACCCAAATACATAACAAAACTCCTGGAAGATATCAAGGGAGAGATCGACAATAATACAATCATAGTAGGGGACTTTAATACACCACTAACATCACTGGATAAATCCTCTAGACAAAAAATAAGCAAAGACACAGCAATCCTAAGTGACTCACTAGATCAGATGGACTTAACTGACACCTTCAGAACATTTCACCCCAAAGCCACGGAATATATGTTCTTCTCAAGTGCACATGGGACATTTTCAAAAATAGACCGCATATTGGGTCACAAGCAAAGTCTCCCCAAATTCAAGAAGATTGAAATCATACCAAGCATCTTCTCAGACCACAATGCCATAAAATTAGAAATAAACTACAATAAAAACAATCCATAAATCTCAAACACTTGGAAGCTGAATAGCATGCTATTAAATAATGACTGGGTTACCAAAGAGATCAAAGAAGAAATTAAAAGCATCCTGGAAACTAATGACAACAAAAACACAGCAATCCAAAATTTATGGGACACAATGAAAGCAGTCCTGAGAGGGAAGTTTATAACTCTACAAGCCTACCTCAAAAAAAAAAAAAAAAAAAAGAAAGAAAAAGAAAAAATGATAGTAAATCATCTAACTCTACAGCTCAAAGAATTAGAAAGAGATCAACAAGAAAAGCCCAGAGTGAGCAGAAGGAAGGAGATAATAAAGATCAGAGCAGAAATAAATGACATAGAGACCAAAAAAAACAATACAAAAGATCAATGAAACCAAGAGCTGGTTCTTTGAAAGGATAAACAAGATTGATGAACCTCTAGCCAGGCTCACCAGAAGCAAAGAGAGAGGACCCAAATAAACAAAATCAGAAATGAAAGAGAAGAAATAACAACAGACCCCACAGAAACACAAAGGATTGTTAAAAAATACTATGAACAACTCTATTCCAACAAACTAGACAACCTAGAGGAAATGGACATATTTCTAGAAAAATACAACCTTCCAAAACTCAATCGGGAAGATTCTAATAATCTCAATAGGCCTATAACTATGGAAGAAATTGAAGCAGTCATCAAAAAGCTTCCAGCAAACAAAAGCCCGGGGCCAGATGGCTTCACAGGAGAGTTCTACCAAACATTCAAGGAAGAACTAAAACCTATCCTCCTGAGACTATTCCAAAACATTCAAGAAGAAGGAACACTTCCAAGCTCCTTCTATGAAGCCAGCATCACCCTAATACCAAAACCAGATAAAGACAACACAATGAAAGAGAATTATAAGCCAATATCCCTCATGAACATAGATGCCAAAATCCTCAACAAAATTCTAGCAAATTGGATCCAGCAATACATCAGAAAAATCATACACTATGACCAAGTAGGATTTATCCCAGGAATGCAAGGATGGTACAATATCCGCAAATCAATAAACATGATACATCACATAAACAAACTGAGAGATAAAAATCACATAATCATATCAATTGACACAGAAAAAGCATTTGACAAAATCCAACACCCCTTCTTGATCAAAACACTCAGCAAGGTGGGAATAGAATGATCATACCTCAACATAATAGAAGCCATATATGAAAAACCCACAGCCAACATCATACTCGATGGACAAAAACTAAAACCATTTCCCCTAAGAACAGGAACAAGACAGGGATGCCCACTCTCACCACTCCTATTCAACATAGTACTGGAAGTACTAGCCATTGCAATCAGACAAGAAGAAGAAAAAAAAGGCATCCAAATTGGAAAAGAAGAAGTAAAACTGTCCTTATTTGCAGATGACATGATATTGTTATAGAAAACCCAAAAAACTCCATCAAAAAATTATTAGACTTAATAAATGAATTTGGCAATGTAGCAGGATACAAAATTAATGCCAAGAAATCTATGGCATTTCTTTACACCAATAGTAAACTTACAGAAAGAGAGACTAAAAAAGCAATGCCATTTACCATCCCACCAAAAAAATTAAGATACCTAGGAATAAACTTAACTAAGGAGGTAAAAGACCTATATGCGAAAAACTACAGGACAGTGAAAAAAGAGATAGAGGAAGACATAAATAGATAGAAGAACATACCGAGTTCATGGATTGGGAGAATCAACATCATTAAAATGTCCATACTACCCAAAGCAATCTACAGATTCAATGCAATTAAAATACCAAAGGCATATTTCACAGACCTACAACGAACTTTCCAAAAATTCATCTGGAATAAAAAAAAGACCCCGAATAGCTGCAGCAATCCTGAGAAAGAAGAACAAAGTAGTGGGATCTCAATACCAGATTTCAAGCTGTATTACAAAGCCACTGTTCTTAAAACAGCCTGGTACTGGCACAAGAACAGACATATAGATCAATGGAATAGAATAGAGAACCCAGAAATCGACCCAAACCACTATGCTCAATTAATATTTGACAAAGGAGGCATGAACATAAAATGGAGTCAAGATAGTCTCTTCAACAAATGGTGTTGGGAAAATTGCATGTGCAAAGAAATGAAACTAGACCACCAACTTACACCATACACAAAAATAAACTGAAAATGGATAAAGGACTTTAACATAAGACGAGAAACCATAAAAATACAAGAGGAATCCACAAGCAGAAAAATCTCAGACATATGCCGAAGGAACTTCTTCACTGATACTGCTCCTAGGGCAATGGAAACTAAATAGAAAATAAACAAATGGGAATACATCAAAATAAAAAGCTTTTGCACAGCAAAGGAAACCATCAATAAAACAACAAGAAAGCCCACTGCATGGGAGAACATATTTGCCAATGTTGTCTCCGATAAGGGTTTAATCTCCAACATTTACAGGGAACTCATACAACTTAACAAAAGGAAGATAAACAAACCAATCAAAAAATGGGCAATGGACCTAAATAGACACTTTTCGAAGGAGGACCAAAGGAAGGCTAAGAGACATATGAAAACATGCTCAAAGTCACTAATTATCCAAGATATGCAAATCAAAACAACAATGCGGTACCATCTAACACCCATCAGAAAGGCTATCATCAACAAATCAACAAATGACAAGTGTTGGCGAGGATGCGGAGAAAAAGGAACCCTTTTGCACTGCTGATGGGAATGCAGACTGGTGCAGCCACTGTGGAGAACAGTATGGAGTTTCCTCAAAAACTAAAAATGGAAATCCCATTTGACCCAGTGATCCCACTTCTAGGAATATATCCCAAGAAACTAGAAACACAAATCAGAAAGGATATATGCACCCCTATGTTCATAGCAGCACAATTCACCATAGCTAAGATTTGGAAACAGCCTAAGTGCCCATCAGCAGATGAGTGGATTAAAAACCTGTGGTACATCTACACAATGGAATACTATTCTGCAGTAAAAAAGGAGTTCTTACTATTTGCAACAGCATGGATGGAACTGGAGAGCATTATGCTAAGTGAAATAAATCCGTCAGAGAAAGACAAATACCACATGATCTCACTCATTTGTGGAATATAATGAACAACATAAACTGATGAACAAGGACAGATCCAGTGGCAGAGAACCATCGATCAGACTGCCAGACCTCAGAGGGAAGGTAGGGGAGGGTGGGGGAAAGGAGGAGAGATCAACCAAAAGACTTGTATGCATGCATATAAACCTAACCAATGGACATGAACACCAGGGAGGTGAGAGGATGAGTGGGGGAGGGGCAGTTGGGGGGCTAATGGAGGGATGATGACACATATGTAATACCTTAATCAATAAAGAAATTAAAAAAGAAAGAAGGAGAAGTTAAGTTGAAATAAGAATTAGACCTGTGACTTTAAATTCAAAAAGCCCACTTTTTTTTTTTTTTTTTTTTTAGTGGGCTGAACAATCTAGTCCAGGAAATAAAGAATCATAGCCACAGGAGGTTGGATTGGGTTCTCTAGTTTTGACTCAATTACCTCCTTGCTCTAGGCAAGAGAAAGTTAAGCCATACAAGACAATTGATTACCTGTATTTTCAAATGTTTTAGAACATGAAATTCTGGAAATTTCAGCTAGAAATCTGTTTCAATACTACTAACAAATTCTAATCATTGGCATATTTCTTTCATACAACTTACATCTCTGTTATGACAGTTTAAATCTGTTTCCTTGTCCTATACTTATGGAAGATGAAGGGCAGTTAGCATGTCCTGTAAAATAACCAACTGTAAGATTATTAAACTATTCTCCCTCTTCTCTTCCAGTTTAAGTAATACATAATTTTTATTATAGAAAACTTTTAAAAAACTTTTCCTATATCAATTTATTTTAAAATGAATTTCTTAGGGCAGTTTTAGATTTATAGAGCAGTTTTAGAACTCTCTGCACTTCTAAGAAAGTATAGAGGGTTCCCATCATCAATTTATTTTTATTTAACTGCACAGTAATAACTTACTCTTGAAACTATTGCCACTGAAGAATTTACGTGAAGATACACAGTAAAGCCATATATACTGATACTGTGTATAAATGTTACAACAACATAAAAGAGGTTAGAAAAATGGGACGGTCACCTTCAAATAGTAGTGCATAACTAAATTGTACTAGCTGACAATATTAAAGTCTAAAAATACATAGTAAAAGGTTAGAAGATCTCTAATGTCTTCATGAAGTTTTCAGAAAAATGTAATTATCCATCTCTATGTACAGATGAAGGAAAATAAATTATCTATACCTACTCTTATACATATTTCATAGAAAGAGTTGGGACTGTAGATATAATTTCCAATCTACACTTGAATATTAAGATGATATTGGGAGGAAAAGGTTGCCAAATAAAAGTAGTCCATGAGGATATATATTTTTCATGATTAGAAGCTTTTCAGCATACATTTACATTTAATTATGTATGTGCTGTGGAATGTATCCCTCTCTCATATAAAATAAATGCTTAGTAGAACTTGTATAAATTCTAGGTCTGTATTATACATTTTTTATGATGATCGATTTGCATTATAATCTCAGATGATTTTTATCTAGTATAACTGGCCGGTTTCTAAATAGCATCTAGAAGTCATTACCTGAGATAGATTGTACAGGTAAATGTTATAAATCCTCAGAGAATTTGCAGGCAAAATCAAAAGGAAAACTTCATATTTCTTACTTTAAGATTTCTAGTTTGCCTTTCCATTCTGAGACACTCTTCCTGAACATTGCTTTTGTGGTGGTGCGTGTGTATGACACATGGAATTTGGGCAGTTGGAAGAGAAATCAGATAGTTTCTCAGGTGTTCTACCTAGAAGCCAAATATTCATTCATTTATCAAACTTTCTTACCTATTCACAATAAATCCGATGCTGAGAAAGCCTGAGGGATTTAATGATAAATAGGTCAGGACTGTGAATAAAGACAAATGAAACGACAAAGCCAAATACAACTGAGCATTTGAATTACTTGGCTTTGGAATTTTTCCATGGAATTAATGTGAGAGGAATCAGGAACACTCCTTCAGTCTTTCAGGTCTCTGGATCAGGCGATAAGGGAAAGCCTCTCCAATGTCAAGGTGAAAGGAGCACTGAGGGATGAGAGAAAGGGCCTGAATATTGGTCCCACCGGTGTGCCCCAGTGAGCCTGTGAGCTTGGGAAGACACTAATGGACTTCTGTGGTTCAGTTCCCTCATCTTTCTTTAATTAGCCCCACCCCCAGTGCTTAGCTGGGTGGGTACTGGCTCCTTAAACAGGGTGGTAAAGGCTGTACCAGTGGGTGGCAGTTCTTATTTTTTGTTTTCTCTCAATGATAATTTTATAAATTTTAAACTATTACAGTAAAGCAAAATGAACTAACAAGCCAAATAGAGACAGACTCATAGATAGAAGGCATCTTCTATCTGTCAGGGATGGTGGGGGTTGGGATTGGGGAACATGGTTGGGGGGTAGAGGGATTGAGCAAAAGAACAAAAAGAGAAAAAAAAAACCACTAATGGACATGGAAAATAATAAAGAGCTATAGTAATTGGTCTTTCCATATACAAATAAATGAATAAACAAATAAATAAAATGTTTATGAGCCTCATGAGTTAAGTTTTTGCACGTCAAGCACATAAGGCCATCAATTTGTGGGAAAAGGAAAACAGTGCATGAAATCCTAAACTATTCAAGTGACCTAGTATTTAATTTAATTCATACAATATTCAGTTAATAGTGCTTTGTTAATAATAGCAAGTGTTAATTTAACAAAATATCTTCAGTATGTATTAAACTAATTTTCCTAATTAAAATGCAATTACAGTTTCACCATCTGAACTTAGCACTATTACCAATGGAACACATTAACATTGGAAAATCAAAATTTTGCACCATTTAAAAGGTAACAGTTGGATTGTTTATAGTAATATAAAATATTTCATGAGATGATTCTTGGCATGAAAATAATTGCTGAATAAAAGACAGCTTGATTTCAAGGAATTGACAAGATTAGAGGGGCAAATTCCATGGAAATTAGCATGGACTGAAGACTAGTGAAAGAGTGATAGCTAAAGAAGATGGAAAGTTGGACATAAAGTATTTTAGATCATATCTTTCCAGATTATACAGTGCTACCATGGAGAACTTGAACTTTAGGAAACATTTAAAGAGCTAGAAATAGTATATATCAGTTGCTAACCTATATGGATGTGTTGCATTTTATAAAATAAAAACAAATTATGCAATTAACTAAATTGAAAGTTGTTAATGCAATAAGAAATCTTGATGTTAATGACAATCTAAATTAGAATATATTTCTGCAGCATAAGAACTTGTTCACCATTTAAATATTTGTTTCAGAATTAGATATAATGTTCTAGTAGCTAATCTTTCACAACAAGCTTATAGATTTAGAAGAATGATACTTTAGTTTCTAAATGTGAAAAGCAGCAATTAAAAATACAAAAACTGTTAGTTTTAATATTTATGTATAGAACCTGTCATATTAAATTTATTTCCTTTTCCATGTTCTTTCAAAAGCATTCCTTTATACTTTGTATATTTTTTATCACCGATGACTTTTTTTTTAATTTCTTTTTTTTTCCACTAATGACTTTTTATAAGGAAAATTAGATGAAGTAAAGGAAAAATTACTCCCAGGAAGGAAAGTATAAAGTCACAGAAACAGAATTATATTATGCAAATGATTACTTGATTATGTAACTAACAAAAGATGAATCAGCAAAATGCTGGCCCCCAGATTATTACTGCATTTTACAATGATGTAAGAGTTAAGTACAATTTGCAATATAATTTTTTCCCATTTTCCAGGAAGACTGTATACGTTAAATATTTTAGTAAATTTATTATTAATATTTTAAATGACATTCAGTTGTTTTCAGAAATCTAGTAATGCAGTATGAAAACATCTCAGAAATACCATTTTATAAACACACTAGAGGCCTGATGTAGGAAATTCATGCAAGGGGCTCAGCCCTCCAGCCCGGGCTTCATCCAAAAGGTCGTCCAGACGGTCCTTCTGCGGTTCGGTCTAATTAGCATATTAGCTCTTTATTATATAGGATTCTCCATGAGAGTAGATCATTAATGATTACATGATGATATTTGTCTTAAAAATAAAATACTAATAACAATTAATGAATTAAAATCCATGTTTTATTAATATTTGATAGCAGCTCATCAAATACTATTATTCAAAAAATGCTCTTTAGAAATGCATTCTTTAGAAACACTTCCTCACATCAGAACAGACCCAAAATCCAGAGCCTATGATTGAAAATTGATGAAATTGTGTTTGCCTATTGTGACATTGGTGCTGCTCACATGCTCATAATATTCTAACTCTTGATTTTCATGAAAATAAAAGTTCTAGTTCTTCAAATTAAGTTCTACCTGTCCTTTTATGGTGAAGCTCAAGGATCAAAAGTACACATTAAAAATATAGAAAGAAGGGGTCACTATGAGAAGAATGAAGTCCAGGAATAAAATGGGGAAATGCCATGTAAAGGATTTAAAATGGAATCATTGCTGTTTTTCTAAGGAAGCTAGCATACACTTTGTGTCGTTATCAGCTTGGCCATAAGCCTTATGGCTTATGGTTAATTTCCATTCCACAGTCACTTTCAGGGCACAGAATATGTTCAAGGTTTTTTTTTTTTTTTTTTTTTTTAATATATTTTTTATTGATTTTTTACAGAGAGGAAGGAAGAAGGATAGATAGTCAGAAACATCGACGAGAGAGAAACATCGATCAGCTGCCTCTTGCACACCTCCTACTGGGGATGTGCCTGCAACCAAGTTACATGCCCTTGACCGGAATCGAACCTGGGACCTTTCAGTCCGCAGGCTGACGCTCTATCCACTGAGCCAAACCGGTTTCGGCCAAGGTTGTTTTTTTTTTGAATCAAGAATATGCCTAAAGCCTCATGATCTAAAATCTCTATGCATGATTATCACCTTATTTGGTAAGTTATGATGATAAATGCTTGGGCAATCAAAATATAGGAGGTAAATTAAAAATTTATATCCTTGAAGACTTTATTAATATTTAGTTTCATTTTTACTAGTAATTCTTTATATAATCACCTACAATATTAACATAATTTTCATTGTACTAAACTTGAACAGCTTAAATAGAATCTATCACCATGATTGGCACACAGGTCATAAATGCTCACTAGATGTAGCTGTAATTATTACTGAGCTTTGATTACAAGCACTAATTGATCTGAGTTTGCTAGTAGGGCACCTAATAGGAATTATTCAATAATATGGTTTAGAAGATGGCCAGGCTCTATTTATCTAAGTCATGATAAAAGTAAGCATATTTACACTCCTCCCATATTCCTTTAATAGAAGATGTCCATTTTCTTCAGAATAACAAATGATTCCATCCCACTCCACACATTGTACTGCTACGTCTTTAAAATTAGTTCAAAATTAAAAAAAAAATGCTTAAAGGTAGACAAATAAAAATTCTAATTACAGTAGTAGTTGTAAAATGCAATGATAGATTTGGGTATATGTAATGCTGCTGTGATACCTACAATACATAAATACAACAAATAAAAATTTAATTTCTATAAATAAGTGTTATTGCTATGAGCAAAAGAAAACTAAACAACACCTAAATAGTTTAAACACGGTAATTTGTATTACCGGTACTTTACCAATGAGCATAGGTATGAAGGATAAGTGAATTCTTTGTAATTGTTAAAAATCTGGTGGCCACAGGCCACTCCTCTGTCCCACTAGTGGTAAGACATTTGGTGGAGTAAAAAGGAGGTAGGTACACCTTTTTCAATTCCATTCAATATATATTTATCAAATGCTTTCTATTCAGAGCATAAAGGAGGGCTCTTCAGAATTTTAGGTATTTGAGGCAAGACATCTGAATCCTCAAAAGACAGGTACCGTTCAGTATTTATTTGAGAAAGTAGGGTACAATCTCTATTTGAAGAATATTTGTTTGAGAAAGGTATAATGCACTATTTATTTGGAAAAACATTTTTAAATCAGAAAAATGTTAAGTAGGGACTTTCATTTAATAAAATTAATGTACATTTTATTTTCATTTAGATTTTTTTTCTCCAAATATGCTGTTGAACTCAGCTTGCTGTCAATTAAAGTCATACACATTCAGACTTTTAACAAATATCATAAAATCTAGGTATGCAATAACTAATTAATCCATCAGGGCACTTAAATGCAAAATACATTTATTTCTCAATTACTCTAAACCAGGGGTGAGGAACCTTTTTTCTGCCACAGGCTATTTGAATATTTATGACATCATTCGCTTAATATAATTCATTTAATATAAAAATCTCCTGTTGAATTTTGAGTCCTGCCTGTGGTTGCCTTGGCAGGGCCAGACCAAATGATTTTGTGAGCCTTGTATGGCCCATGGGCCAGATGTTCCCACCCCTTCTCTAAATGATCATTATTTGAGATAATTTTTTATAACTTTCAGGACTGTGACCTAAATATTTCTGAAAACTGGTCTGAGCCACTAGTTGGTTGTTTTCTTCCTTTGGCATTCTAAAGAGAGCAACCAATAAATAAATAATACAAAAATTACAAATTGCCTCTGTATGTATATGGATATATATTTGAGGGTGTGAGATGGGTGGGAGGAGATGCTGTAGTAGAATCAGGCAAATCTGAGGTGAAATCTTGATTCTAGCATTTCTCTTCCATGATTCCTGGGAATATCATTTGATCTCTTGATTTTAATTGCAGTATTTCTGTGAATTTAAATGGAGTATTATGAGAAGTGGCTAGTAAAGGGCATAACAAAAAGAGGAAGAGATGCTCAATATCTTTCTTTTTCTTTAATTCTAGATGTGCAACTTTCACAGTCAGGTTAATGTGTATAATGGTGTATTCCCTTTCTATATATATAGAAGCCTAAGTGACCAAATGACCAGTCAACTGATCGCTATGATACGCACTGACCACCAGGGGGCAGACGCTCAACACAGGAGCTGCCCCACAGCCAACCTCCTGCGCCCCCTCCCCTTGGCTGGCTGGCCCCATCACCCCGATCTCTGGCCAGGCTGAGGTACTACACCCGTGCATGAATTCATGCACCAGGCCTTTAGTGTTCTATAAACAGATATGACAGAAGATGAGTCTCTGTTAAGAACAACTTTGCTCTTTTCTACTCCTTGATGTTTTTCCACCTCAATGTGCTTAACTTTGACAAAGGATAGAGGCAGTGTGGGTATGCATGTGTGTGTGTGCATGCCAATCTGCATGCATATGAGTGTGTCTGTGTATGTTGCACTAAAAATAACAATATCCTTTTTCTATTCATGACCATAATGCCTGCCTAATAAAATTTTGTTGAATAAAAAAACCTGAATGAATGTCTGAAATATATAAACATTTTGTCAATTCTAACTCTGACACTTTTCACATCTTTATGCATAGGACTGAGGATTTGTGGTAAGAAGGATAGAGATGAGGAGTTGATTATCTAAACAATTTTCATAATCTCATTGAAATTATCACCACCTTTCTGTATGCCCAATCTGCTGATAAGAACTCTTAAGTCTCCGAGAATTGAAGTGAATTTTCAGGATAAACAGAATGTAATTGTGTAAGTATGGATCTGGATTTGGAATCCAAGTCTTCAGTCTCTTTCTTACTCTTCTCTCCAAAGTATCTATCATGGCCCTTTGTGACATGCTTTCTGGGGCAGTCCAACTGTACACCATTGATGAGACAGACAGCAGTACGTCCAATATTCTGGTTTTCTTGATTTTAATATTAATTCATCCTTTTTATTTACATCCATCCATCAATTACCTGATCTATTTATATTTCCAGAGGTTAATGAATATAGATTAATAAATTATTGTAAAGCAAACACTTGTGTAACTGCTGCCAAGTCAACAAAGAGAACATTTCCAGAATCCCCCACCTTCTCCCCTTGAGCCATTTGCTGTTTCCAGCCCTTGTTCTCCCTCCTGGAGGCAACCTCTTTGTAACATTACGGTCATCTTTTTGTTGTCTTGCTGTGGAGTTCTGTGAAGTATGCATCTTTTTCCCCCCAATTATTTTTTGAGAGTGTGGAAGGGAGGGGAGGGGGAGAGAGAGAAACATTGATGTGAGAGAGACATATCAATGGCTGCCTCCCACAGGTGCCTCAACTGGGGCTGGGATTGACCTGCAATACAGATATATCCCCTTGACCTGACCGGTAATCAAACTCTTGACCCTAACATGTGTGTGCCGATGCTCTAACCACTGTGCAACACCAGACAGGGCAAAATATGCATCTTTAAATAACATAGAATAGGTTTGTCTGATGTTGAATTTTTTATATTGAATCATAGATTATGTATTCTTCTTGCTTGATTTCTTTCACTCAACATTATGGTTGTCTGTGTGCTCATTTTCATCATTATATGTATTCCATTGCATGAATATATTACATTTTATTTTTCCATTCTACTATTGATTGATGTTTGGGTTGTTTTCTTAGTTCACTTCTTAAGTAATGACCTTGACTTCTTATAATATCTATTCAATAGAGAAAAAATGTAGCACATCAGAATTTAATGATGCCATTTGTATTTGAGGAGATCATCTAAAATTACCAAAGAAAAAAAAGCAGGATATATCCCCTAAATATCATTGAATGCACATTAAATTTTATTTGTTTTACACATGATGATAATTATATTCATAGGAGTTTAGGAGAAATTACTGTTCAAACCTTCATTTAGCATTTTGAGAATAGATTGATCAAATTTAACATAATAATAACCCCTCCAACCAATCCAGAGACTATTGGTGATTTAGTTAATATTTGAATGTATCCATCTAATTTATGCTTCTTAATATAGTTTAAGGATCTGAAATATTATCAAAAATTCTTCTATAGTTATCAATTCAATATCTAACTGGATTTTCCCCAGCCACTGAAAACTCAAATTCACCACCAATGTTGTAATTAGCAAAAGAGAATATTAAAAAAGAAAAATGAAACTTATAAAAGTGAACTTTATTTCAATTTTAGATGAAATCGTGAAATATTCCATACCAGTTTAGAAAATAGTTAAGGTAAAGATATTACAATCTGAGATAACTCCAAATTAAAATTCTAAATTTGAATTTCCTTATTTCTAGAAAGGAGAATAAATAGCATCTACCATATGTTTACTTTTTCACTACAACTTCTTTCTTAGCTATGACTGCAAGAAAGTGTATTTAAAAATTCATGTAACAAGAAAATAGATGTTATTGCAGGCAGGTATACTCTAATTCTAGTCTTATGTGATATTACATGTTCCTTCTAGTCATATAAAATGCTATCAGTTTAATTTTGCAAAAATATATCTATTACTAATGCACAAAAACTAATTACATGATATGTCTAGTCAGTTATATAATAACTAGAGGCCTGGTGCACAAAATGAGTGCATGGGTGGGGTCCCTAGGCCTGGCGAGTGATCAAGGCCAATCAGGGCCAGGCCGATCAGGGCCTGAAGGCCCCAGTGGAGTTGGGAGAGGAAGTGACGGTGGCCGAGCAGGGTGCGGAAGGAACAGACGCCAGATGCCGACACTGCCCTCAGTGTCCCACCACCCCATGATTCCCTGCCTCCCCCTCCCTTCTTCCCTCAGGCTGCACTGCCACGGGGCCTGCTGGCCGGGGGAGGACTGGGGGGAGGAGGCAGGGGAGATTTCAATCCCCAGTTTGGAGCATGCAGGAGGCAGCCAATCAATGATTCTCTATCATCATTGATGTTTCTATCTCTATTTCCCTCTCTGAAATCAATCAAATGCAAGGTTTTTAGAGGAAGAAAGGTAGGGCAAGGGAGCATTTGAGATCTTGCTCACATTTCAGATAGGATAACATGAGGTGGTCCCCAGGGGGTGACAGGTGAGGAGTGGCAGTGGGTGGAGCAGGGCACTTTGGGCTGAGGAATGGGCTGTAATGACTGGGAATGTCTGCAACAGTGATATCGAGCCTGTGTTGGGGCCATCACTGGGATTATTCATCCCCAAGAGGTTTTGATTCCAGACGGGAGGAGAAACACGGAGATTAGCGGGCCTTTCTTAGCCTAGAAGGTGATGTGGGGGGCAGGAGCGGGCTGCCCTGCTTCCCTACAAATGTAAACATGCAGTGTAACTGCACATGGATGTCAGTCACACGGCCAAATCAATGCCCAGCCAGTGCTGGTGGCTGTGTTCTGGCACTCTCTGGCTGTGCTGTGGCACTACTGGCTGGGGGTCGGGGGCAAAGCCATACCCCCAAGCACATGTAGTATGCAAAGGGGCAGGCAGGAAGCCAGAAGCTGGAAGTCCGAGCTGAGGTGGCCCAGCAGTGCTACGTCCACCATGCAGCTGGACGGGGAGCAGCTGTCGGTGTGACCGGCTTTGGAGTTGGAGGGGCTGCACTTCCTGCACATCACCAGTGAGTCACTGCACTTCCTGCACATCACAGGTGAGTCCCTGTGAACCCGTGGTGTGCCAGCTGGGCCAGACAGGGCCTGGGAAGGACTTTCCCTCCTAGAGCCGTTCTTCCCAGGGTGACAGCATGGGCCACTTTTTTTTTTCTAATTTATTTTTTTATTGGAAAGCAAGCTCTGGGCTTGTGGTTCCTGGGATCCCTGGGCCATAGCATGTGCCTCCAGGCCTCACTGCACCCCCTCCCCCTCCTCCTGCCTTGAGCATCTGGGGCCCTGGTGGTCAGTGCGCATCATAGTGACTGGTCGACTGGTCGTTCTGGTTGTTCTGCCGTTATGGTCGCTGGGATTTTATTATATAGGATAAATAGATATAAAAATATTTGAATAAAGCTATATATACTGTCTTCTTTCTCTCTCTCTCTCTCTCTTTTTACAAAATAAATCATTTTTCCCTTGCCAGTTTGGCTCAGTGGATAGAGTGTTGGCCTGTGGACTGAAAGGTCCCAGGTTTTCATTCAGGTCAAGGGCATGTACCTTGGTTACAGGTTCCTCCCAGGCCCAGGCCCTAGTCTGGGCATGTGCAGGAAGAAACCAATCAATATGTTTCTCCCACATGGATATTTCTCTCTGTCTTTCCCTCTCTCTTCCACTCTCTAAAAATCAGTGGAAAAATATCCTCGGGTAAGGATTTAAAAAAAACCAAACCAACCATTAAAAATAAATCATTTTAAGTTTTACTCTCACTCATTGAAAAAACAAAAAGGATGTTACATTACCTTTTAGTTTAGCTCAAAATACATGAGTATATTCTCACATACTCTAATAAAAAGAAAAAGACCGGATAATAGTCCCTGATGAGAGCTGGCCATGGGTTTGAAAATATGCAATGCCTCTGGAAGTGCGAAATGTGCTTGACTTTGTTAAGTTTCTCTTTGCTCCTTTCTCCCTACCTCAGTACCTCTCTCCTTCCCTTTATATTTCAGGAATATGTCCTGGCTACCTGTTTTCCCTGAACATAAATCGTACTTTTTAATAGAAGAGATCATAATTAAATAAGACTAATAGTCCTATTTTAATAGACATTTCAAAACTCTAAATAAAATAATACTTTTTATATTCGTGAATATGCTATATACTACTTATAAACTTAAAAACATGAATATTGTTTATTTGACCACATTTTTTTTCTGAGTCGATACTATTTTTGTCTTAATTCTAAATCAAGGGCTTCCTCAGTCCATTCTGAAGTGTAATAAATAATGACTTCATATCTAAGACATGAAGAAATCACATGTTCTAACAAAGTTTTAGATTTAAAATATCCCCCGTAAAGTTAATTTTTTATATTTTTAATACCTATTCCAGATTGATTTTTCACTTTTTCATTCTAGGCTAGATTTTATTTGAAATACATTTATCAATATATAACAAACTGTATTAAGTCCTGGCCTAATCTTGTCCTCATTTCTATTGTTTCCATTGACCACAGCTCTAGGACATGGTCCAACATTGACTAAAACCAATGAGGGAGGACATCAAAAATTATTACAGACAACACTGAAGATTGTAATAGGCCACGGTGGGCTGGAGCTCATCAGTCAAAAGACATTAGAACCCCGTGACTATACATCCTGCTAAGGCCTCTTGGATAAACAGAGTTCTCAATAACTAGCTTTTCTCAAATAGCAATGATACCCAAGGTGGTAGAGACATGCTTTGGGTCTACTTGACCCATCTTGCTTTCAAAATATTCTTTGTAAAACTTCACCCACAACTGTCAAATCCGCTACTTTTGAAATATTCCCCTCCTCAATGCCTTCACATACAACATCCCCACTACAGTGGCCTCTACCTTGGATATCACACACTGAGTTAGAACTGGACTGTATTTGAATCCAGTCTCAGAATTTTGGTATCCTCTGGCGAGCTCCTAATCAACATTTCATGCCCTTTGTGCCAGCATATGCACAGAGGTGTATTTTAATTCCCTGCAGGGTGCAAAGTATTGAATTTATAAATGTACGATTATTTATGAACTAATTTTTAAACTATCATAATATTTCTCCCAGAGACAAACTGTCGTTTTCAATACTTAAAAGTTTAATGTAATAAATATTTAACATCACTGACATACTTATTTATATCTCATGTTGCAACAAGAATTTGAGGCATAGTCAGACAGAACTGCACATTGACAATCATTTGACTAACAAAGTACTCTGTTCTTAGCTATTCTAGAACTCAGTATTTCTGTGGGCTAAGAAAGGGGTAGGCATACCTCTTTTCTCTTGTCACATTTTTTAGGCTATTAGTTTCTCACTTTGGTTAATGTAGAAATTAGCTAGCTGATGTAAATATTATCCAGAATCAGGCAGTAATAACGCCAAACAATATAATTTAATACATGAAATACTGTAATCACCATGGGTTCATTGTTGTAGAATAATTACAATGAAAAGGCTATTGCATATTAAATCTTCATTTTCATTGTCTCCCATGCTGGAAATGTAGAGAATTATTTTGATTTAGCTATATATATATTTTACTGCATCTTCTCCAATATACTAGGTGTTCACCTGTTTTTCTATATTTGTCATGTATGATATTGGAAGATAGTAGTAAATTCAATATAAGGTTAAATCAGGAAAAAATGGAGTAGTTAAACATTATGGTGCTGAACTTAGCTAATCCTGTTATAAAAAGGAAATGTATTAATTAACACTATAAAAACTCTGTAGAAGAGCAGAAGGTTATATAGATTATAGCACCTTTATTATTCTTCTACAACATGTTCAATGCTGACTCCCACTTCTGCTCTATGTAAATAGTTTCATATTGCATTATCACTTTTTAAACAATTTATCTTTATTGTTGAAAGTATTACAGATGTCCCCTTTGTTCCCCCCACAATGACCCCCTACACAGTGCTTCAGCCCCCTCCCCAGGACTTCATCACACTATTGTCTGTGTCTATGGGCTATGCATATATGCATATATATTATCTGGTTAATCTCTGCCCCTCCCCCTATCCCTTTCCCTCTGAAATATGTCAGTCTGTTTCATGCTTCAATGTCTCTGGATCTATTTTGTTCATCAGTTTATTTTTGTTCACTAGATTCCACATATGAGTGAGATCATGTGATACTTGTCTTTCTCTGACTGGCTTATTTCACTTAGCATAATACTCTCCAGGTCCCTCCATGCTGTCTCAAAGAGTAAGAGGTCCTTCTTTTGAAAGCTGCATAGTATTCCATGGTGTAAATGTACCATAGCTTTTTTCAGCCATTCATCTACTGATGGGCACTTGGGCTGTTTCCAGATCTTAGTTATTGTAAATTGCGCTGCTATAAACATAGGGATGCATATATTATTTATGATTGCTATTTCAGGCTTCTTAGGATATTTTCCTAGAAGTGGGATCACTGGGTTAACTGGCAGTTCCATTTTGAAATTTTTGATGAAACTCCACACTGTTCTCCATAGTGGTTGTACCAGTGTGCATTCCCACCAGCAGTGCATGAGGGCTCCTTTTTCTCCACATCCTCAGTGGCACTTGTTTGTTCATTTATCAATAGCCATTCTGGCAGGTGTGAGGTGGTACCTCATTGTCATTTTAATTTGCATTTCTCTGAGGATTAGTGACATCGAGCATTTTTTCAT
This sequence comes from Plecotus auritus, assembly GCF_963455305.1. Classification (NCBI taxonomy): domain Eukaryota; kingdom Metazoa; phylum Chordata; class Mammalia; order Chiroptera; family Vespertilionidae; genus Plecotus; species Plecotus auritus. The sequence continues at coordinate 19,823,631 of NC_137776.1, read as the reverse complement.
ATGTCTCTTGGCCATTTGTATGTCCTCTAAGGAGAAGTGTCTATTCAGGTCTTCTGCTCATTTTTTTAAAATTGGATTGCATTGTCACTTTTTGTATCTGGTTACACCAAAATATGAACTAAGAAGCAAACTATTATTCTCGTTTTTAATATTCTAAATTATAAAATGTTTCAACAGAATGTCAGCTTAATTTTTATGCTGTAAATTTTCAAAATTATTGTATTCCAATAAAGAAATTCAGTTCAAAACTTGTCTCTGGATTTTAAATTTTCTATGGATAAGAGTCCTTCAAAATAATGATACTTACAAATGTATGCACCGTTCTTTACATAAAAATTAGCAAGACAATAAGAATTCATGCTCATTTATTCCTTTTCATTTTGTTTGTTATTTTTATGGGTTAAGATCTTTTCTCTTCTCCTATACTGTAAGATTCTATAATATTCCAGGAAGTGGTCTTTGAATCACTTGCCAACCCTTCACTCAAACTCAGACCAAGAACTGTTTATCCCATGTGCTCATCATGACATTTTTTATATACACTGAGTGGCCACATTATTATAATCTCTGAACGCATAATAATCTGGCCACTCAGTGTGCGTGTGTGTGTGTGTGTGTGTGTGTGTGTGTGTGTGTATATATATATATATATATATATATATATATATATATATATATATTAGAGGCCTGGTGAATGAATTCATGTATGGGTGGGATCCAGCCAGCCTGGCCAGGGGGAGGGGACATGGGCAATTGGCCGGCCTGCCTGCTGGTCAAACTCCTGGTTGAGGGGACAATTTGCATATTAACCTTTTATTGTATAGGATATACACTGAGTGGCCAGATTATTATGCGTTTAGAGATCATAATAATCTGGCCACTCAGTGTATATTGTAGTGTATTTTGTTCTATATTGAAATTACCCACTTTTTGGTGTGTTTCTCCCAGCAGACTGAAAGATCATTGAGGACAAATACTGCATTATGCTTCTTGTTGTATACTCCATGTCTAACACAGTTACTAATAAATGATTTGTTTAGAAAAAAAAAAAAGGTCCATGGGATATAATTCTTGAAGCCTTCATTCTATCAGGGGATTCCTCTCCTGTAGTGTATAAAATATTTAATAAATATTAATGTATTGACTGTTCTTCCCCTAATTCAACATCATGCCAAAGTCAATGTCTTTCCTGATTTAAACTTTTCTTTTCCTTTAATTATTTATATTGTTTAATTAAGGTGAAAATGATGAGTTTGTTCATGGAGACAAGTGTTAGCGAAAGTTAAATCAGGTGCTGGTTATTTCATCAGGTTAGCTGAGGAACTCTTAGCCTTGATGAGTTTCAATTTCTCAATTGTTAAAGGTGGATAATACTTTGACTTTTGAAATACAGATTAAATATTGTGATTGTAAGGGTGCTTGAAAAGAATAAATAACTATGGCCGAAACCGGTTTGGCTCAGTGGATAGAGCGTCGGCCTGCGGACTGAAGGGTCCCGGGTTCGATTCCGGTCAAGGGCATGTACCTTGGTTGCGGGCACATCCCCAGTGGGAGGTGTGCAGGAGGCAGCTGATCGATGTTTCTCCCTCATCGATGTTTCTAGCTCTCTATCCCTCTCCCTTCCTCTCTGTAAAATATCAATAAAATATATTTAAAAAAAAAAGAATAAATAACTATGGAATGGTTGCTGTCCAACTTTAATGTTCTTCAGAATTAATTTGAGATCACTCTAAAATGCTGATGGCTGGGCCCCACATCTAGAGTTTCTGATTCAAAAATTTAGGGATTTGAGATTTGCATTTCTCACATGTTACCAGGTACTGTTGATGCTGACAATGCAAAGACCACACTTGTAGAACCACTTACATAGAGGATTGTTATTACATAATGATTAAACAGTTTTGTTTGCTCCTATATTGATACTATAATATTTCAATATTTCAATATTCTAGTTATTCTACTGTCCTAGCCAAACATAATCTCTTCTATGTAAATACTTAGTAGTTTGAAACCTTTTATAAAAAATGAGATATTTTTCCTACCCATACATCTTAATATATTAAAATGACAAATTATTTGATCAGCTGTGATATACCATCAAAATAAAAAAAAGTGCTTTCAAGAAAACTTTTCAATGGTATGCATATAGAATTATCATATAAATCAATGGGTCATAAAATATAGTTCAACTTGCAGAAAGGATAAAGTTGAATAACAATTAATTCACAGTTGTATTATGTTCTTTAAAAATGTAGGTTTGGATAATGAATTTAAACAATTTGATACATTAATCTACTTGTTTCACTCTACTAATTGTAATGCATGCTTGCAGAATACTAGGTGGCAGACTTGGTGAAGGATTATTTCTTTTCCAGGCATATTCAATATTCAATTATTTTCTTGTTAATAATTTATCCTGTGTAATAGAGAAAACACTGTAAATAAACATCTGTCTCCAGGAACAGTTTTTATATTTACAAATAGATACAGCACAGAATCTCAGCAACAGGTATGTAGAAAGAGAAATACCTTTCCAACTTAACTGCTTAAGTAAAAAAAAAAATCGTCAGACTTTAATTTCTAAACTAGTTGCTATTCTTGGTTACTGATCTGGATAAAATAATACTAGCCCAAGAATTATCTGAAATGGGGAGAAAATAGTAAGGTAGGAAAAGTAAAGGCTTTAGGGTGTATACATCTATACATTTGTTTCAATCACACAAATTTTTAGCTATTCATTGCAAAGTTGGAATTTTCAAAATGGCCGCCATGAATGGCAGAAAGAAGAGGACAGACACAGTAACTATTAGAATTAACCAGAGGAAGATGCATCGCATGAGAGAAAAATGGGACTCTGCGAAGTCAGCATGTTTATCCTTGGGAGTGGGTGAGCACATATTGCCGTCCTGGCTGGGAAAGGAGTTTAAACAAGAATGACAGGAGATAAAATATATGTAATGTTTGGGAATAATAAAATAAAATATTATTATCATTGGCTTTTATTTATTTATCCCTATCTTCTTTGAAAAGCATTCTAAGTGTATTTGGCAGAAAATGTTGAAACAGCTCCTAAGCTGACTTTAGCTTTTTAATTTTGACATTATTGAGGCAGCAAATTACTCAGATCATGGTTTATAGTGGATAAGTTACATGGAAGATGCAAAACTCTAAAACTTCCATAATTATCTTTTGACCACAGATTAATTAAAATAATTATCAGGAGGAAGACAGAATTTAACAAGTTTATATGATTTTTATTGCTCAATTAAAAATAATTAATAATTTATGTTAAACCTCTTTCTAAAAAACACTTTATTGGATTGATTTACATTTTTGGGGTTAGTTCTCTAGACAGTGCATTGTTGTGCCTTTAAAGTGTTTCTTAAGATTTTAATCATCTTTGTTTTCTTTTTATTCATACTTGATTGCCAATTTAGCTATTGCCTGATATCAATAAATGATAAGTATAAACACCTAAGATACACAATGGATAAAGCAAAACTTTCAATGATTGGATCATTGACATTTTATGAAGCCAAACATATTTTAAAAGCCACGAAATCAGACTCAGCCAGAAAGCACCTTTTCTTTTCTCAAAGATGGAACTGCTATCTGAATAATCCATGAATTTCATGTATTTGATCTCTTATTTTTTAACTCAGTGCTCAAAATATGACCTTATGTGATTCTATTAATGTGTTTACCAGGGTAAGATTCAGGGAGAATGTGCAAGTGCTTTACATAGTCTGTAAATCATTTTGCTGCTCTGGGCAGAGCAATCAAATTTTTGTGAGCAGCAGAGGGTCAATATTTGGGAATAAGGCCTTAATGAAAGTTGCTTGTCTTCTAGACTTGACACTTGAAAAAGGAATGGTGACATAATGCTTTTTCTGTTTGTGGTTAATGTCTTTTATTTTGTCTGTCTTTTTCCTGTGACTTTAAATTTTTCCTACTTAGTTCTTCTTACTAAATGGTCAGAGCCTTTTTTCCCAATGCTTAAACCTGGGGTTGGTCATGTGATTTGCTTGGCATAAGCAGAGGCTTCAAAAAGTGCTTGTGCATTTTTTACTTTTCTTTTGGATTTTCACCATTATCATGAGAGGAATCCTAGGCAACCCTTTCATAAGATGAGAGACCACAAGGGCAGAGTTGAGCATCACAGCTAAGATCATCTGCCAACACACCAGCAAACTATGCAGTGAAGGGCAGCTGAGATCCATTGAGTCTTGTGAAACTTCATGTTTAAGCCAATAAGTTTGGATTGGTTTGTTATGCAGTGATGTGGCTATCAAATCCTTTTCAGATTCTGTTACCATCCTACATTATGTAAGGACTGAAGTCCCACTGTTGGCTTTCTTCCACAAGTAGTCAGTCAAACTCCTTGATTCAAGATGACTACCTCACTACCTTGCTTCTGAGTACTTCACAGGCATTTAGTTGGTAAATTTGATTTCAATAATATAGTCAGCTTAAATGATTAGAACAAAACAAACATCTCACATTTATCCTCACTACTTTTTAATAAGATATTATCCTATATAATAAAAGCATAATATGCAAATCGACAGAACAACCAAATAGCGGACTGACCATCCAGACAACCATTCGAGGACCATCTGGGACCATGCTATGACACCCACTGGCGCCAGGCTAGCCAAGGCGGGTGTGATGTGATTGGTCAGGGGCCCAGCCATTGCCTCATGATCGCACTGCAGAGGGAGGCCCAGGCCAACTGGTGGGGCTGTCAATAGGGGGGGTTCCATGATCACCCCAAAGAGGGAGGCCCAGGCCACCAAATGGCTGGCTGTGGCAGGTGGGTGGAGCCTCCCTCTGCGAGGGAAGCTTGGGTCTTGGGTGCTGGAGGGAAGTCAGTGCCAGCAGCCAGGGGAAGAAAGGCCTACTCTTGCACAAATTTTGTGCATCGGGCCTCTCATGTATATATATAAAAGCCTAAGTGACCGAACGACTGAACAACCAGTCGCTATGACACACACTGACTACCAGGGGGCAGACACTCAATGCAGGAGCTGTCCCCTGGTGGTCAGGGCACTCTAATAGCTGGAGCATTGCTCAGCAGACAGACCTGTCCCGGTGGCCCATCAGCCTGGTGGCAGCCACTCACTCCCTCAGTAGTCCTGCAGGTCCAATCTCCAGAGAACCGGCCAGATACCGATGGACCAGCACTGCCGGCATGATCCCCATAGCACTGCTGGCCTCCTGGAAGTCAGCCTCAGGCACCACGGCCACTTCCCCTCTCTAGACGCTCCACAAGGAAGAAACAATATAAAAGCAGCCACCAGGTGGCTCCCGACAACCTGCATGAATGTCAGGGGGAGGGAGCCAGATCCCAGGCCAGCAAGGGTGTTCTATCACCCACTCTGAGGGCCCATCGCATCCCTGCTCCACCCTGCTCGGGACAGGCGCCAGACGCAGAAGTCATGGCTGGCGAGCCCCACTGTGGTGGCGTGAGCCTCTTCCGATTAGGGCTGACTGGGCAGGAGCCCGCGGCAGGTGCATTGGGGCTGGGATGAGCAGGAGTGGCAGGCAGGAGCAGCAGGAGGCATTGGACTGCTGGTTTTGGCTCAATCCCCACAGGCCATGTCAAGGGCCCTTGCACGAATTCATGCACCAAGTCTCTAGTACTAATATAATATCTGATTTTAAAAATACTTCTCTTATTCTGTGTCCAATATTACTTATTTTATTTCATTTATATACTATTGGTATTCAGTAATAACTTTACAAGTGAACCCATTATAATAAAATATTGCAGAGTGCCTACATGAGAGAATTATTATTGTAGGAAAATAAATCTCATAATAATGTAGTATTCATTATTATAATGGATATTTCAGTAAATACTTCAATTCTAGCTCTTTGCTAATGGCCTGGATGCCACAAACCTTTCTGAGGAGCTTTAAATTTTTTAGTTAGGGCTAAACATAGATTACCTCCTGTTGAGATAAAGTCCCCCCAGGAAGATCTGAATGAGAAAAAATAGTTCACAACAATAGAACTCTTAAAATGCAGATGTTTGTGATGATCAAGGGTTCCTGTAACATATTTCATGTTTAAAAATAAAAGAAAAAACATTTGTCATTATCCATTAATACAGAGTAAATGTCTTTTTGTGAAAAAAATAGTTGTCCACAAACAACTAAAAATTTAATAAGATTTGGAACATCCATTTGGCCCAAATAAAGGGCATTTCAACTTGGTTGTATCCTAGAAGTACCTGGGGAGCTTCCAGGAACATAACCCAAGACTCCATCTCCATAGTATTTTCTGACATGGAACATGTCTAGCGGGCTTTGTACAGAAGCTGCAGGTAACTCTTAAGTGCAGTGAGTTAGAGAATCACAGGGTCGATGCCTCCTGAGGTGAATCTCTTGAAAATATATGTTTTAGCTGGGTTAGTCATAGGACTTCACTAAAATAGATGTTTTTGACACTGTTTCTGACAATTATACTAGTAGAAGTGAGTATCCCACATGGTAAGCAACCATGTCATGACTTGTACAACAGAAAAAAAAAAGTGCTTATTTTAAACAAAAAGCATTCACTTCAGTTCTGTGTTTCTTTCATAGACTGAATGATAAAAATTTTCTTCTGGGAGAAAAAATGTCAAATTATAATTTGATTGTAAAGGGTTAACAAGTTTGCATGGATGGCAAGATTATTTTTGTTCAAAATAGGTAATCTTTCCACATCATGCTAATAAATTCCAAGTGTCTTCATTAGTTCATGCTTCTACAACAGAATTCCATACACTGAATGGCTTATAAACAACATAACTTTATTCTTCTTAGTTCTGGAGGCTGGGAACTCAAAGATCAGTACACTGGAAGATTCAGTGTCTGAGGAAGAATTACTTCCTGGCTCATAGAACTCCATCTTCTGGCTGTAACCTCACATGACATAAGAAGGTAGTGAGCTCTCCGGAGCCTCTTTTATAAGGACTCTAACTTCATTCATGAGAGCTCCGCTCTCATGACCTAATCACCTCCAAAAGGTTAATCAGTTCTAATACCATCACATTAGGGGTTAGAATTTCAACATATGAATCTTGGGGGACAAACATTCAGTTCATTCCAGCAAGAAAACAAAATTATTATGAAATTAATCTTTTAGTTATCTGATCAATAATCAAAGCTATTAGCTATGAGAGATGAATTTCACATTCAGTCTCATTGAATATCATACTGGATATCAAAAGGCACAAACATACATTTTTATTTAAAATGAATATTCAGATATATTCCAATTCTGTTAAGATGTCTCTATATCTTCTATATACAATGCAACTTGTACTTTACTAATCCTATCTAATAAAATAGTAATATGCAAATTAACCATCACTCCACTACACCCACAAGCCACGCCCAGTTGTGGATGATCAAGCCAGCAGAGGAGGGCAGTTAGGGGTGACCAGGCCTGCAGAGGAGGGAAGTTGAGGGCAACTGGGCCTGAAGGGAAGGGCAGTTGGGGGGGACCCAGGCCTGCAAGGGAGGGCAGTTGGGGGCAATCAAGCCTGCAGGGGAGGGCAGTTAGGGGTGACCAGGCCAGCAGGGGAGGGCAGTTGGGAGGGGCCAGGCCTACAAGGGAGGGCAGTTGGGGGCGATCAAGCCTGCAGGGGGGGGGGCAAGTTAGGGGTGACCAGGCCTGCAGAGGAGGGAAGTTGAGGGCAACCAGGCCTGCAGGGAAGGGCAGTTGGGGGGGACCCAGGCCTGCAGGGGAGGGCAGTTAAGGGCAAGCAGGTTGGCAGGGGAGCAGTTAGACATCAATCAGGCTGGCAGGGGAGTGGTTAGGGGGTGATCAGGCTGGCAGGCAAAAGCAGTTAGGGGCAATCAGGAGGCAGGCAGGTGAGCAGTTGGGAGCCAGGAGTCCTGGATTGTGAGAGGGATGTCCGACTGCCCGTTTAGGCCCGATCCTACTGGGATCGGGCCTAAACGGGCAGTCGGACATCCCTCAAGGGGTCCCAGATTGGAGAGGGTGCAGGCTGGGCTGAGGGACACATGCCCCCGTGCATGAATTTTGTGCACCAGGCCTCTAGTTCTAAAATAATTTTTAAATAGTGTTGGCTGTTTGTTCAATCACGCTAACATTCTAAAAAAATTAATCATGGTACTACACTCATCAAGAACACAGCAAGGCAATGACATTTTAGATAAAACACCAAAGGCACAGTCATGAAAAAAAAAAGAATTGATAAACTGGACATCATTATAATGAAATAAAGTCCCCTCAGGAAGATCTGAATGGGCAAAAATAGTTCACAACAATGGAAATCTTTTAAAATGCAGATGTTTGTGATGCTCTGCAAAAGACAATATCAACAGAATGAGAAGACAGCCACAGAGTGGGAGAAAATATGTGCAAAACACATACATGATAAAAGATGGACAGTTATCCAAAATATACAAAGAACTCTTAAAACTCAGCTATAAGAAAACAAACAATTTGATTTAAAAAATTGGTCAAAGACTTTAACAGACTCCTCACTGAAGAAGATACACAGATGACAAGAAATCATATGAAAAATTCTCCAGGGCATGTGGCATCAGGGAAATGTAAATTAAAACAAGGTACCACTACACACCTACCAGCATGGCAAAAATAAGGAACACTGACAACACCACGTGCTGGCAAGGGTGTGGAGTGGCAGCACCTCCCAGTCTATGCTGGTGGGAATGCTAAATGAGATAGCCACTATGGAAGGTAAGTCAGTGGTTTCTTTAGAAAATCAACTTACTCTCCCCATATAATCCAGCAATGAGGCTTTTTGGTACTTACTCAAAGGAGAAAAACATAAATCTACACGAAAATCTACACACAGTGGTTTATAACAGCTCTATTTAAAATTGCCAAAACTTGGAAGCAACCAAGGTGTCCTTCGTTAGGTGGTCAGATTAATAAACTGTGGTGTATCCAGACAATGGAATAGTATTTATCACTAAAATAAACTGAGCAACCAAGCCATGAAAAGACATACAGGAACCTAAAATGCATATTGCTAAGTGAAAAAATCCAATCAGAAAATGCTTCATATTATATGGTTCCAATTATATAAAACTAGAGGCCAAGTGCACAAATTCGTGCATGGGTGGGGTCCCTCAGCCTGGCCCACAATTGGGGCTGACAGGGGCCCATCTCTCCCAGTCCCAATCAGGCTGATCGGGGCGGGCCAAGGGGGAGGGACTGCGGGAGGTTGGCTGCAGGAGTGCACTGACCACCAGGGGACAGCTCCTGTGTTGAGCGTATGCCCCCTGGTGGTCAGTGCACATCATGGTTACTGGTCAACTGGTCGTTTGGTCAACTGGTCATAACGGTCTCTTAGGCTTCTATATATATAGATTCTGGAAAAGGGAAAACTAGAGTTAAAAAAAAAGCAGGTGCTGCCCAGCATTGTGGTTGGGAAAGAGTGACAAACAGGCAGAGCACACAGTATTTAGGTCGGTGAAAATGCTCTGCATGTTTTTATTTATTTATTTATTTAAAATATATTTTATTGATTTTTTACAGAGAGGAAGGGAGAGGGATATAGAGTTAGAAACATCTATGAGAGAGAAACATTGATCAGCTGCCTCCTGCACACCTCCTACTGGGGATGTGCTCACAACCCAGGTACATGCCCTTGACTGGAATCAAACCTGGGACCTTTCACTCCGCAGGCTGATGCTCTATCCACTGAGCCAAACCGGTTAGGGCTCTGCATGTTTTTATAATGACGGATAAAGCATGTACAACAAGAGTGAACTCCAAGGCTAAGGATGGACTTGGGGTGATTATGATGTGTTAGTGTTGGTTCATCAATTATAACAGATGTACTGCTCTGGTGGGGATGATGATGATGAGGGAAGCTATGCATGTGTGGGAGAAGTGGGCATATAGAAATATTGGTGTCTTCCTTGCAATTTTTCTAGGAACCTAAAACAGCTTTAAAAACAGAACCCCTATACATGATACATGTACACTAATAAGCATGTAACTGAAATGCTAAAGTGAAAATAATAAAGATAGGATAAAGTAATTTTCTTTCTTTATCACTCCTTGCTATATATAGAGTTCTAAAGCCAGTTTGAGACATGCATAGGCTCCAGAATGCAAAAATATTATATCTTCTTTGAGGGATAAGTGGGGAAGAGTCAGGAGCTAAATAAATATATTCAAAAGGAACATATATACTCTTTTGCAGTTTCTCTCTTTTACTAAAGAGAGTTAAAAGATAAGCCATTATCAATATCCATGACATATGGTGAGACATCTTACATTAACCATTGTATGGGCTTCATTTAAAGGTGACTATTGCTAAAGTTTGATACAGATGCATGTTTGTCTTTTCTTGAGTAAGAAAATTAAGGCTCAAAAGTACAATCACTGGGGAAAATATAGACAAATGCCAAGCATGAGAAAGAGAGCAGAGGGGAAAAATTCTCAGAGATTCAGGAAGAAATGAGGCAAGCTACAAAGAAAACACCATTCTGCAAATCGGTGTTTAGTAATAGTTTGGCTATGCTCAAAATATTTGAAACATTGTGAAAAGAAAAATAAATATAAGCTCATGGGAGCTGAAAACTTCTTGTAGGATGAAGCAGTAAAATACAGCATTGCATCTGCCTGTAAACTGTAGTTAAGAAAGCACTAAAGAGTTAGAGAATGTGAACTTGATGAGTATTTCCGATGGGGGAATTCTAAAATGCAGACAGTGTTTTAGCCGGGATGCAGTTGAATGTGCTTGACATCCAACTGGAATTATCTAAAGCAACATAAAAGAATACACTGGCTCACATAATTAAACCATTGGGATGGGGAAAAAAGCTCCAAAAGTCCTGATCATATGACCACCCTGTGGGATGGAAATGGTGCCATTCTTTTTCAACCGTATGGAAAAAGAATGTGGTAGCTGTGGTCCCCAGACCGATTAACAAAATAAAAAGAATAGCTAAAAAATAAAATATGTCCACCAAATGACACAAATCCTTTTACCATGTTAATTTTATTTTGCTTTTAATTGAAAAAAACTTAATTAATCAATGAATCCATATCAACCCTTATTGAGGGGTTACTATTTCCCTCGCTCTAATCTAAGCATTAGAGAAACCTAACAGAAGCCTTGGTTTTCCGGGAATTTATAAACTAGCATATTTAACTGTAAGACATAGTTGATTATGTCTTAGCATATTCAATTACAGCAAATTCCATAATTGTAGTATGTCTAAAGTGTTATCAGAACAGAGAAGGAGGGTTTAATCTGCGTGGGTGTGAGAGGTACAAATGAGGAGTGTGCGAGGGCTTGGTGGGGGTGAGGGTGGTGGTGTTACAGCATTCAGATTATATAACAAGTCTTCCCAGATTGAGAATGCAGAGAAGTTCATTGTTTAAACAATAACAAGCTGCAGTGCAATTGAAATCAGTCAAACATTAAATGTTTGCATGTCTCAAGCAGACATACTTAGTTAATCTCCAATATCTGAAACAACTTTTAACCAGTCAGGAGAATCAGGCCAGTGTTAGATGGCTTTGGTAGACTGAGTACAAAGCCGATTTTTTGGTAAAGGTTCCAAACTACTAGATAAAAGACCATCTGTGTCAAGGATTCCAGACTTTTAAAAAGTGCGTAAACTTTCTCATTATGAAGTTTAGATAGTTACTGTTAATAAAGTTTAAATTAAACCTGATCTGAAATCATATTAGTCTTCTAGTTTTAAAAATCTTTACACATCCTTTTAAAGTTAACTTGTTAATATATTGAATGATTTCATCTAGATGTAAAATTTCCTTATAAAATAAACAATCAGAAATGGAGTATTTATAAATGCAATGATTGAAATATGTTCCCTGGTGGATGACTCTATCAATAGAATTTTCTAAATTATCTTTGTTCATGCCTATTAAGTTTATTAATAAGGTTTATACTCTTTATGCTTGTATCATCAGTTAATGGTAACTAAGAAACTTTTCCCCTAGCATTTCAGATGGAAATAATCATCTATCAACTTTCCATACAGAACAATTACTTTTAGTGTTAGTAAATTACACTAAACACAGAGATAGAAGGAACTTAGCAAGAATTTTTTTCTAAGAATTAGAAAAGTTTATGTATGGAATAAAATGTTGTTCAGTGTAATATATACCATCCAGTTCTATTCTAGGCTCTCTATCTCAATGCCTGAAATAGTAACTGGCACAAGAACAGGCACTCAATAAATTATACTGTTTTTTCTAGTCACTTTTTTTATTGGTATTTGTATGAAAGTATAAAAATAGCAAATCTTACATAGCACTTTTTACATGCCAAGCAATTTATCCAAGTTTTTAAATTTAGTCCTTATTAGAGTATATTAGAGCTAGTATAAAAAATTAACATAAGCAAAAATTATATATATATATGTATATATATACATATATATATATACATATATATATATATACATGTATATATGCATATATATATATATATATATAAAAGCTGGCTATATCTCTGGTTGATAAGTTGTTTCTGTCTTACTTTATAAATATTTTATAGATAATATGAAATATAATAATTAATACTTTCCAGCTTCTCCTAAGAATTAGACTTTAACAAAAGATTTCAAAACCACACCAGATTGAGAATTAAAACCAACGTTGATCATTCTAACATTCTAAATGTATATATTGATTTAATATAGTAGATTCCTGACATTTTCAAATGCCCAAATGTGTGAATAGCAAAATTATATATAATTATCATCAAAGAATACAATAAGCTTAAATTTAAGTTGTATCTTTGGATACTTAATTATTTCATAAATATTTGACCAAAGTAAAATGTGGACTTATTTTTTAACAAACACCATACATTAGGTAGATAGTTATACTTTCCCTTTGCTTCCATGACCAAGACTGTTGGCTTTTGAATTTCCCAAGGTCATTTTTCACAAAACAGCAATATTTTTCCAAATCTCAATACTTCCAACAATGACATTAATTATTCTAGAAGCAGTTCCCCCAAGAAGAGTGTATATCAGTAAATTCAATCCCCTAAGCCCACTCATCAAATGACTCACTCACCTTGAATACTAGTTTTGAGGACTGTTCCAAACTCACACCTTAACAAAGTTACAAATGATTGCATGCCATGCATCTTTGTGACCACTTGTGAAAGAGCAAATGTTAAATCTGCATTTATCAAGAATATACACTATTTAATAATCAAACTACACTTAACCAAAAATGTAGCCCAGTAAAACTGGTATGAATGTTATTACACAAGTAGCTCTTGCCCTCTCCCAGGTTCTTTTGTCAAATGAGTGAAGACTAAAGTTCTGATCATCTTGGAAGAAGCCAAGTAGGTGTGGGCTGTGGACAATGGATAGACAATCAAGTTAAAGGCAGGACAAAGGCAAAAGTTAGGTCCCCAGGTCTTCAGCATTCTCCTGCCCAAGTCCCCCAGATTTGGCATGAAGTTAATATTGAAAACAGTCTTCTCTCCTCCTCTTTGCTTCTATCCCCCAGTGAGTAATTCTCAAAGTGTGGTTTCTAGATTCCTGGGGGTCCCCAAGACCTTAAAGTCTTCCCTTTTCCAACCACAGAACTGTGTGAGACCTGATTTTCTTTCTATGCCTCAACCAAAATGATATGTCACAAAAGATCAATTGCAAAAGAAGATATTAGAATCTAGTAGATCTCTTATGCTAGACATCATGGAGGTGAAAACTATAAACCAAGGCCAATCCTCTCCTTTATTATTATTTTTTTTTGGAAAATACAAACTCTTATAAAATATTTCTATGTTAGGATGGAGTTTATTATAGTTATTTTAAATAAATTAATAAATAGCTATTTTAAAAAGTCTACATATATTTAAATTTTAACTTAAAAGAGATCATTAAAAGACATAATCTAAATATGCAAAAGGTCTTTAAGATTCTCTATAATTTTTAAGACTGATGTTAAGACAAAAAAATTTGAGAACCACTTCCCCCAAAGCAGCTTCAAAACCACTTCAGAAGTCATAACAAAACACCATGACTCAGCTTAGAGAGAGCCCACAGGGTCCTTCTTTAGGCATGCCCATTTTCAGATTAGAAAACTGAGGCATATAGACATTAAATAATTGTAAAACAAATCCGTGGCCTATTCTTTTACCATGTGGAAAGTGTGTATAGCTTAGTGGGAGTTGTTTCAAGTAAGTCGAATAAGGTTCTTGTATGTATTAGACACTCTTAAGAATGGTGACATAAACTTTCAAAAAATGTATTTAGGTTTGGAAGAGATAGTTTATAAACAGACTGATAGGGAACACAATGTTATTTAAAACATTGGCATAATATAGTCAGAGGGGGGGTCACATATATTTTCTAATATGCAGAACCTTTCTTTAATTTTACAACTTATTTTTCCTCTTTCCTTTGCTTTTCCCCAAGTCAATTAAAATGCAAACAGGAGGTTTGATAAGAGGCAGCAGGACAAGTGAGGCATGGGATAGTGTGAAAATATGAAGGCCTAATGTATGCAGAGCAAGTAATAGGAATAATTGGATTTTTAACACCTGAGCATTGCATGCTTTACCTTTTATCTCCCATTAAATGGATTGGTGCCTTGGTCTTTTGTATCTAAAATGTTAACCTTTCTGGATTTTTAATAACTAACACTTTGTAACACTTTTTTAAAAATATGAGGTTGCATTAAATCTGCCACTTGGCTCTTCTAAACCATTGTTCCTCATTGGAAAAAATGGATTTTAATGTCTGATGAAGTTTGTATTTGTTAGTCCATATCTCTTTATCACAATAACTCCAACCATTGAAATAATAATTTCAAAACTGTACTAAATGTTTTTAAGGTTCTCAAATGTTAACTGTACTTAAATGTTCAAAATATTTAGTGGTAAAAGAGCCTGTCTAAATCTTACAATTAACATAAAATTGTAAAATCAGTTAAGAATTCAATTAATATATTTTATGAAAATGAGAAATCCTAAAGTTTTTATCATAAATTGGGGAAATACATTTGTACTGCAAAGATATATTGTGTTTTAAAATTTCTTTTTAATAATCATAGAACTTTTTCAAAACATTTAAATGACAGAACTCAAATGTCTCCCAAAATATAGTCCCAGCATGTTTTAATTCACTATATAATTGTACTGTTTATGTATTTTGCCAATATCTGAAATTTCACACATAAAAAACAGAGCTCGTGAACTTTATCTATATCTATTCCTAACATGCTTCTCTTTCACAGCATCCCTATAAATCAGAATCCTGATCACCTCTCAGCTGCATTATTTCCTCAGTTTTATTTTTGGGTTGATTTTTCCTGCTCTCCAATTTCTTCCTCCTCCACTGAACCTACTATTGATGTAAAACTGTTCGGGAACAGTTTTATTATGTCCCCATCACAATCAAGCATATCACTACTTTGGTCTTTTGTATCAAGTTCAATCACTTCTGTCTTGTAATTAATGCTATCACCTGAATACCACCAACCTTCTTTCATTATTCAACCAAGTTAAACTAAACTTAAGCTAATTTCATTTTCATCAGGTATGAATTTGCAACTCTAATCTTGTCTATGCAAGACTTTACATACAGCTCTTTGCGTCTGGGAAGACCTTTGTAATTAGTACCTCTTAGACCTTTCAAAATGAACTCATCTCCTCACAATTGCAGAAATAGGGTCAGGTCTTCTTGGGAACTAAGCCAGGGAAAAGTGTGAATGGATTAGGTTCTAGAATGAGTCATGTCAAAGGTGATATTTAACACAACATACAAGATGGCCACCCCTATGTGGTCAAAGATGGCCGCCCCCAGGTGGACACAAGATGGCCACCACAAGATGGATGGCAGAGGAGGACAGTTGGGGGCGACCAGGGCTGCAGGGAAGGGCAGTTGGGGGGGACCAGGCCTGCAGGGAAGGGCAGTTGGGGGCGACCAGGCTGGCAGAGGAGGGCAGTTAGGGGTTACCAGGCTGCAAGGGAGGGCAGTTAGGGGGGACCAGGCCTGCAGGGGAGGGCAGTTAGGGGCAAACAGGCTGGCAGGGGAGCAGTTAGGCATCAATCAGGCTGGCAGGGGAGTAGTTAGGGGGTGATCAGGCTGGCAGGCAGAAGCGGTTAGGGGCAATCAGGCAGGCAGGCAGGCGAGCGGTTGGGAGCCAGCATCCTGGATTGTGAGAGGGCTGTCTGGCTGCCCGTTTAGGGTCGATCTCAGTGGGATTGGCCCTAAACGGGCAGTTTGGGCATCCCTCAAGGGGTCCCAGATTGGAGAGGGTGCAGGCTGGGCACCCCCCCCCCTTAAACGGGCAGCCGGGCATCCCTTGATGGGTCCCAGATTGGAGAGGGTGCAGGCTGGGCACTGCCCCCATGCATGAATTTCATGCACCAGGCCTCTAGTAAAGAGAATAAAATCTTACCGTTTGAAACAGCATGGATGGATCTAGAGCAGAGGTCCTCAAACTTTTTAAACAGGGGTCCAGTTCACTGTCCCTCAGACCATTGGAGGGCCAGACTATAGTTTTTTTAAAAAAACTATGAACAAATTCCTATGCACACTGCGGGCCCGGGACGAGTCGGCTGCTAAGCAGGACAGGCAGCGGCACCTGGTGGGCCAGATAAATGTCCTCGGTGGGCTGCATGTGGCCCGCAGGCCATAGTTTGAGGAAGCCTGATATAGAGGGTAGTATGCTAAGTGAAATAAATCATACAGAGAAAGACAATTAGGATTCCATACTACAAGGTGGAAGTACTAAGGTTTCTGGTGAAAGTGAAGACATTATTGTGGGCATTAGTACCAGTAATGAACCAACTGAGGGCACTGATCAGATTGGTAACAATACCTGGAATCAAGGGTCAGGATTTTCTATGATTGTAATAAAACTAACTCAGCTAGTTGCAAAGACAAATCGCTTCCTATGGCCCATACTATTATTTCATGTTGCTGAAGAGAAAGAGAGGAGTAGAGAAGATCTCCCTGTGGCTTATTTCACAAGTGGGTTTGTTGTTTGCACAATTTCCCCAGATTTTTTAAACAGTGCTTGAGTAATGTACATTTTCAAAATTTCAAGTAAATACCCTTGTGTACTGTTATTTTATAGCTCAGGAGACAGGGGTGGTGGAGTGTAAGGCACAAGTTAAAATGCTTTTATGATAGGTTGCTGTAGGTTTCTCTACAATTAGGCTGGTAAGTTTCTGCTCTTTGGTCTTATTCAGATTTCCCAGTGTAATTCCATGAATTTGGCATGAACAGGTGAAAGAGCATCAAGCTAAGTTACAGAGTGGCTAAATAGGACTATATATAGCATGTAGATCTATTTTGAATCTGGATTCTATGTAGAAAAGGATCCTCTCAACTAATAAGATTTAAAATTTTATCATAGCTTTTGGAAAAAGAAAAATCTATGTAAGTATTGCAGCAGCCAGGAAATAGAAAAAAAAAGCAAATGATAATAACAACAACAACAAAAAAAGCAGTTGGGTTCAGGAAATAAATAACATTATCCTGTAACCATAAAAACATAATATTGACTTACAGAACATTTACTATGTGCCAGACAATGTTGTAATCACTTGTCTTATTTCTTCCTATCTACTAACTTATGAAGTAAGTACAGTTACAATACCCAATTTATAAAATAAGAAACTGAGGCACAGGAAGATTATCTTGTCCATGGTCACATAGCCATTCATCCAGCTAATAAGCAATGGAGTTGGAATTCAGATTTAGGCTTTTCGGCTCCAGAACCAATGTTCTTAACTATTATATTATTCTAATATAACCAATATTTTTAGAGTTCTATTATGCAAAATAAAGCCTTCAACTGAAATAGTTTTAACAGACTCAGCACTTAAAAACCTTATTTTGAGCATGTTTATTGAAAAGAAGAAAAAAAAAACACACTGGCATCTTCAGTAAAAAATAAAATCACCCGTTGAGAGCGTGTATTTGATAAGAGCAACTAGGAACATATAAATTGATCAGCCCCACTGATGAAGGGATATAAGCCATTTTTTAATGAGAAAATGTTGAAACTTGGAATTCAAAATCAGTGTATATCTTCAGTGAATACACACTCAAGTAGAGTGAACTATCAACTTTATTAGTAAAGGAAATAATGGTCAGAAATGGTTTAAGAACAGGCATTCTGTCATTCCATGACTAGAATGGATGCTATCCAATGTTTGTAATCAGAATTCTAGCACCCACTGTGGCCAGAAATAGACAAAATAACACCCCTTACAAGATTCCGATTTGCAGGTAATGTTTTGGCCTGTGGGTACATCATGCTACAGAATAGATCCAAGAAGCAGAATGACTCTTCCATCTAGACAGGCTAAAGTTCAAATGTCACAGAAGTTAATAAGAATCATTTCAAGAAAAGTCATCTTTTTCTGATAAGACTGAGAAGCAATTGAGGTTTTTTTTTTTATCAGCAGGCTTAAAAACAAATACACCTCAATTTTGAAGAACAAGGGCTAATAAAACTGATCTAATCCTCAAATGTCACAGGTTAAGAGCCAGCTATTCAGAATGCTTGGGTGTAGAGGATAATGATACAAGGTAGAACTAAGTTCTTGCAAGGTTTAATTTTTCCAGCAGCCCCAAAGGAACTTCCTCTTCAAGAGTCTCACATTCTATTATTGGGATCAGCTTCAATGAGACTGACATCAAAACTTTGCCAATGATTTCTATGACTTAGACCCTTATATATTTTCTAAAATTCATTTTTAGGTCAATCTCTCAATGTCCCAACAAAAAATTATAACATATTGTGCATATTTTGATGTATTGTTTTCATTTGTAGGGATAACAAGTTATTAGATGGCTGTATGTTTTATATCCTCAATTAAAGCAAAACTGTCTTTTAGGAATAATGTGCTTCCAAAAATGTTTTTAATATAGTCAAGTTGATGTGCAACAGGTACTTCTGTACCAAGTATACAGTTTAAAGAACTATTTTATCATTAAAAATTATACTTAAAGTATGAAATTTATAAATATAATGATACAAAGATGAGATTATTATATTTCTAAGAATCTTATGGCTTTTATCCTTCACATTTATTAAAAAACTAGGCATCCAAAGTAATATGTTATCAACTTGTACTGTTAAAATAACTCTTAGAAATATACTATAACCAGCAAATGAAATAAAATACACAATTAAAAATCACTTTCATCATGATTTAGTTATCTTCATCATCAGTAATAAATCTCATATATACTGAAAAATAATGGGTTTTTCATTTAGTTTGAGTAACTGTTTTTATTCTGACAACATTAAAGAGAATAATTTAAATTGATATATCTAAAAATCTCAATTTTGAACTTCTGCACAGAATTTACCTGGTGGGAGATTTCAAAAAATAGAACTTTAGGAAGATTTTTTTTTTAGTACCCAAAGAGAAGGGAGTTCTCTTAGATCTGTTTCTCAAGGTCATATACTTTAATATTATTTAAAAGCTTAGCAGGAAGCAGGAAAAACAACAACAAATATCTGTGATGGTTTCTGTGGTGATACAAAGAGAAAAATCAGAAAGAACATTTGTTCCCTTTGCTTTTCTATTTGAATACGTCTGGATGTTGGTGCTTTGAACATATTTGTGTATCCTAGATGCCTTTCTGTCTCTTGGTCCTTAATGGTGTAGACAAGATTAGCTCAGACCTCACTTTTATGTTTTTAATAAATTAAAATGTCCTTTATAAATCTAGTTCACATTTCCACTGGTGCATATGGCTCCCACTCTCTGCCTCTACAGAATATTGGTGCTTCAGGCTTCTCTTTCTGAGTTTCTTCACCTCTGAAATTAAATATTAGTCATTTACGTTCCTAAAAATTCTTTAGCATCACTGCCATGTTTTTCAAATATCTTTCCTTTTCCATCTCTATTTCCCAGATAATTTTGTCTTCTATGTATGGAAATATCCTAAAGCAACTGTAAAGTGACCATCTTTTAGTCCTAAGAAAAATTTAAACATCTTTCTAAATGATGGCTTTTATTGGTATGATACCACCCCACCCCACCCCCCCAAAAAAGCAAAGGACTTGAATAGACATTTCTCCAAAGAAGATATCTGACAAATATCTGACAAAACATGAATGAAATACCACTTCACACTCATTAGGATGATTAGTATAAAAAATAGAAATAAAGTAGCAAATGTTGGCAAGGATAGGGAGAAATTGAAAACCTGTGCATTTTTGGTAGGAATGTAAAGTTAAAATGGTACAGCCACTCTAAAAAATTAAAAATAGAATTATCATATGATCCAGCAATACCACTTTTGAGTATATACCCAAAATAACTAAAAGCAAGGTCTCAATGAGATATTTGCATATCCACACTCATAGCAACATTATTTACAATGGCTAAAATGTGGAAGCAACCCAATTGTCCCTGGACAGATGAATGGGTAAGCAATATATGATATGCACATACAATGTCATATTATTTGGCTTTTAAAATGAAGACAATTATATTATACTAGAGGCCTGGTGCACGAAAATTCATGCACGGGGGTGTGTGTCCCTCATCCCAGCCTGTACCCTATCCAATCTGGGACACATTGAGGGATGTCCGACAGCCCGTTTAGGCCCAATCCCGGTAGGATCAGGCTTAAACGGGCAGTTGGACATCCCTCTCACAATTCAGGACTGCTGGCTCCCAACTGTTCACCTGCCTGCCTTCCTGATTGCCCCTAACCGCTTCTGCCTGCCAGCCTGATCACCCCTAACCACTCCCCTGCCAGCCTGATTGATGCCTAACTGCTCCCCTGCCAGCCTGTTTGCCCCTAACTGCCCTCCCCTGCAGGCCTCGTCCCTCCCAACTGCTCTCCCCTGCAGGCCTGGGTCACCCCCAACTGCCCTTCCCTGCCGGCCCAGTTGCCCCCAACTTCCCTCCTCTGCAGGCCTGGTCACCCCTAACTGCCTTCCTCTGCAGGCTTGATCGCCCACAACTGCCCTCCCTTGCAGGTCTGGTCCCTCCCTTCTGCCCTCCCCTGCTGGCCTGATTGCCCACAACTGCCCTCCCTTGCAGGCCTCATCCCTCCCAACTACCCTCCCCTACTGGCCATCTTGTGGCAGCCATCTTATGTCCACATGGGGGCAGCCATCTCCTGTGTTGGAGTGATAGTCAATTTGCATATTACTCTTTTATTAGATAGGATAGAGGCCTGGTGCACAGGTGGGGGCCAGCTGGTTTGCCCTGAAAGGTATTCTGGATCAGGGTGGGGGTTCCCTTGGGGCATGGGGTGGCCTGGGCGAGGGGCCTGTGGTGGTTTGTAGGCTGGCCATGCCCCCGGCGACCCAAGCAGAGGCCCTAGTATCTGGGATTTATTTATCTTCTATAATTGAAACTTTGCAGCCTTGAGCAGAGGCCAGGGACGGCCAGGGTGGGTGGGAAGCTTGGCTTCCTCCATTGCTGGGGCAACCAAAGCCTCCTGCTTGCTCCAGCTCCATGGCTGGCCACCTTCTTGGTTAGGTTAATTTGCATACTTGCTCCTGATTGGCTGGTGGGTGTGGCTTGGTGAGTGATGGTTATTTGCATGCTTCTCTTTTATTAGTGTAGATGCTATAACATGGATGAAATGTAAGGACATTATGCTAAGTGAAATAAACCAATCACAAAAGGTAAATAGTGTATGATTCCACCACATGAACTACCTAGAGTAGTCAAACTCAGAGAGAAAGAAAGTAGAATGGTGGCTCCCAGGAATGAGGGAAGAGAGGAAAGGACAGTTATTGTTTTATGAGTATAAAGTTTCAATTTTTCATGATAAAAATGTTGAGATGGATGATGAGGATTGTTGCACAACAGTATGAATGTACTTAATATCACTGAATTGTACACTTGAAATTATTAACACAGTAAATTTATGTTATGTGTGTTTTGACAGTAAATGATTTTAAAATGCTAATGGGCTGATGGGAGAAAATGACTGGCATTTCAAGTCAAATAATGTTAACTGTGGATCCATATTTTATATGTGTTTTAGAAACCTCAGGTTTGATTCCGCTTTCACTAACACCCTGAAAAAAACTTTGTTTTTGTATTATAATTTTTATAATTTTATATTCTTGTGAGATCTTTCAAAGAATGACATCCATGCACCACATAATGACATTTTGGGTACTTATGGACCACATATACATAATTAGCCTAGGTGTGTACCAGGCTATGCCATCCAGATTTGTGTAATTACACTCTGTGACCTTGGCACGGGGATGAAACCACCTAATGACATTTCTCCGAACATATCCCTGTCATTAAGCAGCACATGACTGTATAAAGAAATACCTAATTAACTTTTTCAATCAATTTAATTTTTGCTTCACTTATGATTTAAAGTAAAACAATACAAATATTTCATATTTTCCAAATAATTTGAGTGAATTAGAAATTGATTTTTATTTTAAAAAGTTTAACTGTCATATTGGTCTAGATTTTCACTTGTATAATTGGTTTATTGTCTACATTTTAAGTAATTAAATAATAAGTCAATTTGCTATCAAATTAGAAATAAAATGTAAGTGAATTATGTATTATATTACACATGATTTACACATGGAATCATAGAATGTTAAAACCTTGGCCATTTTCAACCAATGACCAGGTAAAACTCAATAGCAAGTGTGGTCCAAATATTTTATAAATGTGATCATGTTTATTTCATAATATTAATATAATTTAATTTTTTAAATTGTGGTCTTCCATGTTTTCATAAACACTTTATGAATTAATGGGTTAAATCAACAGAAGAAAAACATAAAAAACACATGATTGTCACACACAAAAACTGTTTTTTTGTCACACACAAAAGCTGTCACATAAATGTAAATAAAAAACACTAAAGAATAAATTAAAAGAAGTAGAACTCTGATGATACAGAAATCTGAAAAAAATTTGTGAATTATGTTATTTGGAATACCTAGAACAATTTTATCAATAATGCCAATGACACTTTATTTGCAATTATAATATTTTAACATTTTTAGTAAAAATGTAGGAGATTTGGAATTATTCAATATGGGGATTTACTATTGATTCACATTATAGAATGTGTCCAAGAGAATGATGCTTTATTTAAATTGAACTTTATTGACTCAGAAGTTTTGTAATTTCTAAATAGGGTTAACAGCCTTTTAAAATAATATTAACATCAAAATATGAATACAAATTCAACAAGGACTGTTTCCATTTATTTTTTCCATATAAATTGCATGTTCAGATTTATCCATTGATTTCTAAGTTATTATTGAATAATAATTAGTTGAAATACATGTCAGAACTCTAATATTGTAAGTCAATTTCTGACCTACATTATTTCTATAGCATTTATTTGTGCTCCGAAATTCAGTGGAATGCTGTCAGGTTAATTGCCTCAGCTTTATCTGAGTAATGTTCCAGAGCTTCATATTGACAGGTGTACCTGTCTTCTGTTAACTATATATCCCTGGGCCATTTAAGCCTTTACCTATTATTAATTGTAGCTGTTAGAATTATACATTACCATATAAAGCTAGTATCGTCGTTTTCCCACAACTTAGATTTCTCATCACTTATCCTTATAAGCATATACTCTGAAGTCATTTTTCAATGTAATATAAAGGAAGAAAATTGTAGGCTCTGTGGTTTTGATGGATTAGGTTGTGCTATATGATTTACTGCATTATACTATCCTTCAGCTCTCTCTTACATTATCTTTAACTGAAGCCTAAATTAGTGTCTGGTTTTGATACTTAAATATTAAATTCAATTAAGTAAGGACTTTACCCACTTTAAATATGATGTGTTTTGTTTTTATTCAACTCCTAATAATGTAATAGGCATTATAAATTGGTTTTGTATTTTCATCTTTCTTCTCCAAAGGCTTGCTATACAATTTCCAAGCATCTTCTGCATTTGTCTTGGTTTGTAGGGACCCTTCAGTTAAAATTAGAACGTTGTGGGACTAGGTGATATTTTAGTACTCTACCATTCTGAATTTGGCAATGATATTTGTCTCTATTCTGCATTTCCATAACTATTAAATAGTTACCTAGGAATAGATTCTGGGTCTCATGATCTTAGGACATTTTTCCTTTTTATACTACTTAAGTGGTCTGCAAACCATCATGAAGCTTAACTAAATGTGGTAGAAAAATGGCATTAAGATGTCAAATCCTTTCATGCTTCAGTC
This sequence comes from Plecotus auritus, assembly GCF_963455305.1. Lineage (NCBI taxonomy): Eukaryota > Metazoa > Chordata > Mammalia > Chiroptera > Vespertilionidae > Plecotus > Plecotus auritus. The sequence continues at coordinate 19,799,473 of NC_137776.1, read as the reverse complement.
CTGATGCTAAAGCTGATAAGGTTTCACGGGAAGAAAGGGTGGTGGGGTGTGCAGGACAGACGGGAAGAAAGAGTACAGTGGCATATCTTTTTTTTTCTCTTCTGACACAGTTTCTTCCCTATCCTATATTTGTACTTTCCCTGGGAGTATAATGCTAGGTTACGACATTCAATATGGAGTTAACATCTGAAAAACAGTGAAAATCTTTCTTTCAGAGTTTAATAGCATCATTATTACTAAACAGGGTTGTGCTTTGGCCCTGGTAACATTTTACACTTATTTCAAAAATTTTAATAGGAAAGCAGTTGCCATAGCAGAAAGACTATGAGGTATTGATGTTCTTCAGCCTGAATCCTGGGCATTTTTGTTAATTTCCATCTTTCTGCTATCCTAGAAGATACTATTTATTTGCTTGACTTTCAATAAAATTTTAATGTTGGTGACTTCAAATTCATAACTGCAGCTTGAAACTCCCATCAGATTTTAGACATACCTAGCTACTTTTCTACTTGGATCTTCATTTGTGCTCATAAGAACCTCAAACTTTTCAAGTGTGAATGTGAACAAATGATTTCTCTCTTGAATCTGTCTTCTACATTCCCCTAATCTTCTTCTTCTCGGTGATGGCACAGCACACAGCTTAGTGACTGGGGCAAGACAGAAACCTCCATGTCAAGTCACCTTCCTTACTCACTCCCATCCCACATTCCTAGCTACAACCCATCACCACATTCTGTCAGTTTTACCTCCAAATTTTGTTCCAACATAAATTATTCCCTCCTCTTAACTTACATTGCACTATTCTATAGTAGTGCCAACGGGGTCTCTCTACTTCACTCTTAACCCCCTCCAATTATTTTCCTACACAGTTGGGTGAGCAATCTAAAAAAAAATAAAGTAAATTAGATTATAGATTATTATAATACTTTCCTCTGCTGGAAATCTATCAAGCCTTCAATTTGAACATGGAACACAATTCAAACTCTTTAATGTGGCATATATATATATATATATATATATATATATATATATATATATATAATCTTCATCTTTTCATGTCAGCATCCAACACTGGCCACTCTGCTCTTCTTATACTTCATTTCTGACTCCTCTCAAAACTTGCAATGCATTTGCTGACCTCAGGGCCTTCCAAGCCATTCATTGTGCCAGGAACATAAGTTACCTGTTCAGCTGCCCCAGATATTCTTCCTCATATTTTAGGTCGCATCTCAAATGTTATTTCTTAAGAGCTCATCCAGGTAGGCTGTACCAATTATTCTCTTCTGTTCTCTGTCCTTTTATTTCATGGCAATAAAATTTTGTTATAATTATTTTGTATCTACTTGCCTTATGTCTGCCTGCTACATTAGACTGTAAGTTTTGTGAGGGGCAGGGCATGTTAGCTTTATTCAACACTCAATTCCCACTGTCTAGTGCAGTGTCTTCTACACAGAGATGCTGGGTAAGTAATATGTATGGACTAAAATATGTGGTCATGCATTTCAGCCCTCATTGTAAATGTGTAGATTTTACCCCCTTTAGCAAATGGATTCCAAAACAGGGCTAAAATGTCTTCTTTGTTAAATCTAGCAATATGATAAGCATGCAGTCTGTATCTCTAATATATAGATCTGAAATGATTGTCATTTACTAACTTTGTGACTTTGCAAAAGTAAAAAATATGCTAGGTAATTCTCCTAATCTGAAATGAGAATATTTACTTGACCAGGAAATCCTATTTACATAGGGTATTAAAATTTGTAAAGTGATAATGTGCATAGATGTATCTTGTGCTAGTAAAATGTACACACATTTGAAGAATTATGGCTCTGGGGCAGTTAGATATCAACTTGAAAATAGTATGTAGGTTTATTGTTGGTGCCCTTTCTCTATCTTATTTTCCTGCTTCTAATGTACCTAGAGTTTTAGACACTAAATATACAAAACTTACTATCATCTTTTGCAAAGTAAGAGTATAAGGCCTCTGAAAGAGAGTAAGGTAGGGTATCTAGTAAGTACCCTAGTAATATGTATGCGAATTTATGCGTATTAGTGCATGTGCTTTGTGACTACTAAAGATCCAGATACTGAAGATAGATTTGCCTGTAGCTGATTTTTGAGATCTAAGGCATTAATTACTTTTATCTTAGTGGACAAGTCTGAAGTGGACATTTCATGTATCACCATCTAGTGGTGACCAGTAGAACAAGCCCAGCCATCCCTATGGGTTATATACTAACACACTGCTTTGAAATGTGTCAGCGTCCGTTGTAAATATCTTGCCTGCCCAAGATGTGATTCCCATCTGCTGACTATAATATTTGTGTACTATATAAAGAGTAACTTTCTTTAGAAATCTAAAATGCCAACCACAATTTTGCGGATGCAATGATGCATTAGAATGGCACATTACTGTATTCACCTCAGTAGTGTCTGATAAATTTGAAATAAAATATAAAACTTTTGTATAGAAATGATCCCCAGTCCAGGTATGATGACATTTGTACTGACACAGCAACACTTTCTCACTTGGTATTGTGCTGGTTTTCAGAGGAAGCTTCTGAGGTCATTAAATGGAGGACGATACAATCACCTGCACTCTGTGTATGAAAGGGGCCACTATTTACGGCAGTGAGGGTCTCCCTCTGGTCAGCAACCCTGCACACATGTTCTCACAATAGTCCTCAGGTAGGTGTTATGATTGCGATTGCAGCGAGTATGCACTGGATTCAGAAGAGCTAAGTAATTGCTCCAAGTCACGGGGCAAGTGAATCATAACAAATCTATTACTGCCGGAGAACTTTATTTTTTAACTGAACTGCTTGACCTGAAATCTTGGCAGTAGTAGTCCTGAGCTTTACCAAATCAACTCACTGATATCCATCCCTCCCCACCACAAATAGAAGAGAGATTATTTTGGATTGCATGTTAATGAGTTTTAATGAAAGCTCTTACCATTTTAATTACACAGGAATATTTGACTGGCCTAGCAGACTGTTGGGGCTTCAGCCAGGTCCCTTTCTGAAGCCAGTGAAGCATCCATCCCCCAGCTGCTGGGAGTGTTGGCTGCTAAATGCTCATAGGAGCAGTTTTCTTTTTTAAAAAACCATCTTTTGCTAAATGTCATATTGCCTGGAAATGTCTGTGAGATTATGCCTCGCTCTCTACCCCCAGGTGGCCCTCTGCAGCCACTCGCTGACTGATACAGGGTCACAAAGCTGGGCGATTTTGCCTCAAGGTGGGACAACTCCCAGAGCTCCCCAGGTGTGAGGCTGATGCTAGATTCCTCATGCCTGGCTGCTGCCTGCTTCCTCTCCTCTTCTCTCACTGCACTGCGAGTTGCTCCTAATAGCACTCCCTTGCATGAGAATTCCTGTCTCAAGGGGTAAACTCTTCTAGAGGAATCTGATGTAAGACAAAGGCTTACTGCACTTTCACTACTTATTTTTGTAAATACGTTTTGGCAACTGGACAACAATTTTATATAGGTACAATCTGGCCAAAGGAGCATTTTACTTACCGATGGGTCCTTATTAACTGGAGAAATACAATAGAAAAAATGCTTAAGGAAAAAAAAACATCCAAAATGGCATAAAATATTAGAACTTGCTCTTTGGAAAAGTGGGAGAAAAAAAGATATAAAGGATCACACAGTGCCACTAAATTATAGGTAAAACAACTGTGCAAACGAAAGACTATTTTCTCCTTGCTTTTTGTCCCTGTGGATGGCAAAACCGTCCTTAATAGAAGAAACAAATCTTCATTTCTCCTTGTGGAATAGCAAATAGAGTGCTTTTTCAGATTGCAAAGTTACTCAGGAGCAAACTGGTGTGAGGCACCGTGGGAGTCACAAAGAATGTCCTATGGGTACATGACCACAGAGCTATATGATAACCATTTTCTATTATCTCAATTTATACAGGAACTCTTTCTTAAAATTGGTTCACATCATTCTGGTTCACAGCACCCTGGGTATAACCAAGTCACGTGCTAACCCAAGGGGCAGTCAGAAAATGCATGTCTCCTAATAGAAGAGTCTTACAGGGGAAGCAAAGAGAACGTTGCCAACAGACATTAGAGGTACCTATGCCTTCTTCCCACCAAATCAGGGCAAGTTCCCAGGATTCTGCTAGGCCACCTTTTTCTTATATATGAACCTCTCTATCTGTCTAACTATCAGTCTACTATTTTATCATTTTGTCTCTCTAGAATTGCAAAAAAATGGCCATTTTGAGAACACGTGTTAATATTTTTATTTGCATTGATAATGAAGCAAGTCTGATTTGGCTGATTGGTTTGAAATTAAGGACTTAAAAAAGAGTTAAATTCATTAATTTAAATCTGAAGCTACAAACTTTTGAAAATATATATTTACTAGAGGCCTGGTGCATGAAATTCGTGCTCTCGGGGGGAAGGGGGTCCCTCAGCCTGGACTGCACCCTCTCGTAGTCTGGGAGCCCTCAGGGGATGTCCAACTGTTGGCTTAGGCAGGCCTAAGCCATCAGTCAGACATCCTCGGTGCTACTGTGGAGGCGGGAGAGGCTCCCACCACCGCTGCTGCACTAGCCAGCCATGAGCCCTGCTTCTGGCTGAGCGGCACTCCCCCTGTGGGAGCACACTGACCACCAGGGGGCAGCTCCTGCATTGAGCATCTGCCCTCTGGTGGTCAGTGCGTGTTCTAGTGACCAGTCATTCTGCTGTTCGGTTGATTTGCATATTAGCCTTTTATTATATAGGATAATGTGTTATTATGGCAAAGCCTCTAATTCATTTTTTTTTTTTTTTAGGTAGTTAAAGGGAGGGGCAGAATTTTCACTTGAGCATGAAGCTAAAATTGCCCTTAGCTCAAAAATCTGCATACCACTGAGACACATCTTGGTGAGGCTCATTCTGAACCCCCACACTGTTCTATTATGTGTATAAGTATTGGGAACCATCTTATCTCTTTAGGGAACGGAACCTTAAGTTACGTTACAATGACTATCTCATGAGTTGTGTTTTGGCTTCAAGCCTGTATCCAGTATTCATTCAGCAACTTCAGCTCTTCTGTTCAATGTTTACCTGGCATATTTTTTATTTTCTTTTCTTTAAATCTTTCTAGATTTTTATGTATTAGATAGGAATATTCCATGGACACAGCAATAGTCTGGCGAAGGCCTGGAAGGGGCGGGTGCAGGGTGGAGGAGATCAATGGGAAAAAAAAACAAAAAACACTAAAACAAAGGGACATCTGTAATACTTTCAACAATAAAGATACATTTTAAATAAAGAAAAATATCTTAGTTGAAAAGAGTTTTACGTGAAATAATATAAGTAATTGCTTTACACTGTACTTTATATTCTCAACGCCTCTCAAAAAGATATTAATTGACCGTATGTTCACTTAATGTTAATTGACCCTATGTTCATTGACTGCAGGACTGAGTTCCACCACGTCGACCTAGCACTGGCTGCCATGGGGGCTGCGATGAGACCCTGCTTTTCTCTCCCGGCCTCTGTCTGGGCCTGATCGCAGCCCCCTCGGCAGTCAGTGCTGGGTTGCTGAGGCACCCGCAGCTGCGTCTCCATGGTGACGCAGCACGCCTGACTTCCGGTGTTCCATTGAGCCTTAAGTCGTTTTGGACATTATAGACCCTGGCTCTTTATATATAGAGATAGCACTTATTTAATACACAAAATGCTGGAGATAACATCATTTGTGGCCATTTAATTTTATAAAATAATATTAGGCATCAACTTTATGTGATATGCCTAATCTTTCCAGGCATACATGAGGGAAAACGCTGACCTAAAACTTTCAAACCATCTCTTAGATAAATGCCAAAGCAAACAGTGCAACCTGGCAAGTGAGGAAGAGAGGAAGTCTGCAAAGGTCCCACTCATTTTCCCTTTTATTTCTTTAAATCCTCACCTGAGGATATGCTTGTTGATTTAAGAGAGCAGGGAAAGGAAAGAAAGAGAGAAACATCAATTACTGCCTTTTGTATGTGTCCCTACTGGAGATCAACCCCGCAACCTAAGAATGTGCCCTGATCAGGAATCAAACCCACTGATGCAAGTATATGGATGACACTTCAACCAACTAAGCCACACCAGCCAGGGCCCATTCATGTTCCTTTTAACTTTTGTTACCTACCATTTAGTCCAAGAGGAGTACTAGAGAGTGTCTGTACTGAGACAAACACAGAGAAACTCCAGTGACATTATAGTATGAGTGTTTCAAAAATACCAGTATCTGACAACATATAGCTATATGCATGAAACAGGGAACTGGAAGATAATTTTAGTTTATAATAGTCATTCTGAAGATTGGTTCACTCAACTAAAATTCCTAATCATTTTATTATTTCCAACTATATAATCACATTTTTCTAAAAATTTAAGTGACATTATGTGAAATAATATAAGTAATTGTTTTACACTGTACTTTATATTCTCAACGCCTCTCAAAAAGATATTAGTTGTTTTTAGAGTGTTGGTAGTTTTGGTAATTCAAAGGATAAACCACGTCTGTTCAGTTTTTGATAGAAAGAGAAGGATACAAGTCTACTTTTAATAGTCACATAAGTTAATTTACATGTAAAGGAGCTAACTATATAATTGATTTTTTTAAAAGACCTTTTTAAAAACCTCTCTCTTCCCTGCAGTATTTTCAATCACTCTACCAAAATATCACGGAGAAAAACGTAAAAAGGTATGCATTCAACAGACATAAATTATATTTAATATTTGCTGGTTTTGTGATAGTCTCTTAGACTAGAATCACATTTTATTGTAGGCTTAAAAAATTCTTCATTTTAAGCCCGTGTTTTAAAATGTGCAAAATGCACAATATAGCTTAAGATTTTATCCAAAGACAAGGAAGACTGCTTACATGACTGGCATTTAAAACAATTTAAAAAAATCAGCAACATTACTTGTAGCATGAAAATCATGAATGTCCTAGAAGAGACAATGATAACCTTAGCTGACATGAAAAATAAGATGCATTCAGTGTTTAATGGCTTTTGTGATTTTTTAAATGTGAAATGCATGTTTTATAAAAATCCCTTTTAGTCTTCTGTTCTCAAAAGCCAGCTTTTTCATTATTATTCCACATTAGTTCCATTTGCTGATTTGATGAGTAAAGGCCTGGTGGCCTGATGCAAATTCTGTTTTCTCATGTTAATCCAACAAGCAGAATAGCTGTGAGTTTGTCATTCCCCAGCCCAAAGCTTATAGGAGTCAGGAGAATCTGTGCGAAGCACTGCCCACATTTAAGCAATAGAAGGTCATTATATGAATTGATTTGTTAGTCCTGAAAGTAAAAATTTATATGACTAAAAGAGAAAAAGCCGTGTTTTTTTGTGTGAAGAAGTTGAGCTCTATCCTGGTGAAGTAATGTTGCTGAGTATAAAATACTACACATTTTCTCCTAAATCAGACTTTCACAACCTGCTATAAATGAAGCACAGAGATGAGGAATCCCACATTTGAATCAATGAGTGATTGCCATGAAATTATGTTATGACTCTGATATGAGCAAAAGATAGGTTACAAAGACAGATGTGTTATTTAAGAAGTCTGGAGTTAACTGCATTAACAGATTTTCACATTTGGATAGTGTTAACTAACAGGAGTTCAATATTCCTAAAATCAGTATGCAGGACCATAGCAGGTACACATAAGGCTAAGGAGAAGCTTAGAAGTACAGCTTTCTTGCCTCTGAAGATTGAGCAATTACATTTTCAAAGAGTTTGCATTTTGTGAATATGAAGAAATATTCTATGTGCATTAGATACCAAAGAATGTTTAGTTTTTGAAATATGAAGAAAAGAAAATCTATATTTCTAGTTTAATGAGCCCCTTTCATTCTAAAATATGGAATTTCAATTGTTTTAATTTATGATTTGAAGAATCACAGATAATTACAACAACTGCATCTAGACTTAATTTTCAGACATTGCATTATGGTCGTACCTAAACAAAGACCAAGCACAGGGGGCACGTACTTTGCCATGTAGTCCTGGACAAACAGTATAAGCTTTCTAAGCAAGTGTTGAATGACTGAATACAAAATGCTTCTGAAAGATTACATGGGACAAAAATAAGTCTCCCTCTATATCTTCATTATACTTTCAAATATACTCGATGCTTTATTGACAGCATCTCTCAAATTTCAATTGCAAACTTTTATTCTCTGGCTTTCCAAATTTTGTACAACAGTTTGGAAACCATATCATTCTCCTCATTTTATTTCCTCTTTTCATTTCCTCCCTGTCTAGGTGAAAAATGGGGAGGCTAAGAAATATGAAGTCAGAAGAGAAATTACAAAGAAATAGAAAGCTAATATTTAGTTAGGCAGATTTATCTCAACCTGAGGTTCTTTGCATTTTTTATTATGGCAGACATTGTCTAACATGACAATCCCAACCCTCCTATTTCATGCCACCTTCTCCTTTAGAGCATGAAAGACCCTCTTTCCCAGTTCCCTTGCTGCTAGGAAAGGCACATTGGTCATGTCTGAACAATGAGAGGTAAACTTACATTGCTGATATTTTCTGTAAAAGCTCTTGCTTTCTGATAAAAGTGATAAATATGTGTTGAAAAAATGATGGGTGGATGGATAAGTGTTTATTTTTCATGATCAGAAGAAATGATAAAATTGGGTTGCCAAGATTTTGTAGTGATTTAAAACACTAACATGCCAGTGTAAAATACTGATAGATAACTTACAACATGACACCTCTCACCTGCTAAGCAGCTTGATCGAGGTCAAAGAATAACTGAGAGACATTTAAAACAACAGATTTTTATGGATTAAAGCATAAATATAATGAAACTTTGTATGTGTGGGAAGGGGGACGTTTAATGATGAATGCACATATATTTAAAATATAAATATTTTATGGCTATATAGAGTTCCTCTTGAACAAGTAAACTTCGAAATATTTCCATTGGCTCCTCATTTGATACTATTAGCATATTGCCTAAGTTTCTGTTTTGAGCTCTTCCCCATATGGGAGGACTTTATTTTGACAACCCATAATACACTAGTCAGTTTAGTATTAATTTCTTCCATCCACCACTTTCTCTTCCACATGGCCCAGAGCATTTACCTAAGGTTATGAATATGGGAGGAATGGAAGTTGTGTGGTTCTAGAGCACTCTGATTCCTCCATGGCAATATCTACGGGTGTATTTGAAAATACATTAATTCCTCGCCATATACTTAGTACTAGCATCAACTGACTCATTTAATCATCATCACTTCTTATTGGTCTTACCCCCAGTAGCCTCTCTTTCTTTAACTTTCCCCTCCACCCTAGCCCATGAATTATGTATTTAGCTTAGAAGAGGGAAAACCCCCAAATAATTTGATTCTCACAAATCTTTCTTTATTACCCTCTGAACATGAATTTAAACTTGAAAAGTAGGAATCTAATGCTTTGCACTCTGGCTTTACTGAGCTATGGCTCCGAACAGTTCTATAGTGAAGGACAATGTGGTGGGGCGAAGGAGGCCTGGGACTCTGTGATGAACGGCAATGCCATCCACAATTGACCCAATAAACTCCACTTAAAGAATTAAGACTTTAATTCTCAGCTCATGTTCATTAATTTATCAATTTTTATTTTTAAGATAGTGACTATTTTATTTCATGCCTGGTACAGTGCTGGGTACGTTGGAATGAGTGCTGAAGAAGACAGACGGGGACTCTGACTTAATAGAATTTACATTGTTGTGGGGGGTGGGGAGAGAAGTTGTAAATTAAATAATAGGGAACACAGTATAATTACAGATTGTGAAAGTGGATATGAAGGGAGAAACAGAAGGAAGAGATCAAGGGGTGATGGTGCTGTGTGTGTTGTAAGGTTTCTCTCCATGTAGTGGTCAGGTTCCTCCGTTCTCTGATTCCCATATAACTACATCTGGCCCATTCGGTCATTGCCTCTCAGTCCTGGGTGACATAGGCACATAGTCAGGTCTCCACTAATTTGGAGTTTTCCTGCTCTGGGAAAACTTCTCAAACCAGTTCAGTTTATGTACAGCTCTCCATTCTTTAGAATAAAATAATACATGTGCTTTGTATATATCTGTTTAATGTTTAAGAAAATACCTCTTAGCGATTTGTCTACTTCTTGTCTCCATATGTAATTAAAATCATCATCATTCGGTAAACTTCCTGTAGTAGGTAGGAACTAATTTGAAGACCTTTAATACAGGAATATCTGTTTATGCTACTATGTTTTGTTTTTTTTTCTCCAAATTAATATTCTCATATATAAACACAAAGTGTTTCCACCCAGTAACTAAGAAATACGCTTCTCTCCAATTACCAGAAGTTGTTGGGTGCACATAATGTGGCAGGAATTGTGCTCACTAATTTACGTAAAGCACCTCATTTTATGCATATAATAACCTTATAAGAAAGGCAGCCCCAGCTCAGAAGGTTGCTTCCTTGACCTATCTGTACATGCTGGATGACAGGTGAATGTGCTTAGAAAGCTGTGTTGCCTTGAAAATGAGCACTTTTTGAAGCATTTTTCAACTTCTGCACGTAAATTTTTTTGTGTGTAAATCTACCTTAATTGTCAATCAGTATGCATGTTAGTGTTTGATGTTAATAAGCATAATTATTGATAATAAGCAATGTAATCCTAAAAGTTCTAGCTGCCTTTTATTTTATATACATAGCAATATTCTAAAATGCTAAAGCAAAAACCATATTTCTTTTAAAGATTTGAAATCATTATGCCTATTTTGTCATTAAATTACTTAAATTTTAATGGAGGCTTTTTAATGGAATTAAAATTCATTTTACGGTAGCCTATCTCCCTAAGAACTCAATGACTAAAATACAAAAATTTGAAAGCTTTGGGTTTTCAGTGATAAAACTGATTTGTTGAGTTATATGGCATTAATTACACATATAAATCATACTATGAGATCAGCCAGCCATGTGAAGCCCTTTAAAAGGAACCAAAACTGCTGACAGATACCTGTGAGCTATCAGGCAATAAGATTTTTATCAAATTTTGCCCTTTTGTTTTTGGCTGGAAAACTGGTTGCAAATTCACCCTTAAGAAATGTACAGGTGATAGTCAACCAATTGCTGGCCTTATAATATACTGACGTTCTGGGGAATACGGTGGGGTAAAAAGAAATGCTTACATTTTAGCTGTTAGGATAGGCAAAAGAAGTCTAAGCATTAACTGTTATCGGTTAGCCCAGTGATCCCAACTCTCCTCACAGTAAACTAGTGAAGGTTAGCAATTATAAAGAATTATAGAGTGAATATTTTAAATGAGTGGCTGTTAGCATTAGTAATAATGCTTAAAAAGGTTTCAAATAACTTTATATTTGTGTAATATAAAAAAGCCTAGGTAGCTTTTATATCGGACTAGAGGTCTGGTACATGAAATTCATGCACTGGGGGAAGGGTGGAGGTCCCTCAGCCCGGCCTGCGCCTTCTCACAGTCCAGGACCCCTCAGGGGATGTCCAACTGCTGGCTTAGGCCTGATGGAATCGGGCCTAAGCTGGCAGTCGGATATCCCTCTCACAGTCTGGGATCCTTCTTGCAGTCTGGGACCCCTCGCTCCTTACCGCCCACCTGCTCGCTACTCCTCACCACTCGGCTTGCTTCTCCTTAGCACTCTCCTGCCACCACTACTGCGCACACCAGTCTTGATCCCAGCTTTTGGCTGAGCGGTGCTCCCCCTGTAGGAGCACACTGACCACCAGGGGGCAACTCCTGCATTGAGCGTCTGCCCCCTCATGGTCAGTGCGCATCATAGTGACTGGTTGTTCCACCGGTCATTCTGCCGTTTGGTTGATTTGCATATTAGGGTTTTATTATATAGGATAATTCTGATCAAATTATATTCAAACTAGAGGCCTGGTGCATGAAATACCTGGCTGGCAATCAAAGCGCAAGCATCTGGCATGGAAGGGCAGGTCCCAGCTGACCTCTGGGCCATTATTATTTACTTAATAATGCCACATTCATATACCTTTAATTATAGTATCCTATATAATAAAGGGGTAATATGCAAATTGACCCTAACGGCAGAATGACCAGAACAACCTAGGTCCCTGCACACCCTCCTCCGCCTGAGTGATGGTGCCGTAGTCTCCACACAAAGATGTGGTGAGTGCAGCCGAACTCCATGGGTTGGGGCACAGTGTGGGCCTCTGGGCTGCCCAGCGACACCACAGGGAAGCCAGGCAGGCAGCACACTCTCTACTAGCCAGCCTCGCAGACCGGCTCCTGTGCAAACCCATGGGAAGTCTGATCAGCCCCTGTGGTCCCAGCAGCCGTGGCCAAGCTCACCCAGAAGAGGCCACACGGGTGCGGGGCAGGCTCCTTGCGGGTGCCGGCACCTGAGCGCAGGGCCTTCCTTGGCACAAGCCCTGGCATCAAGCCCTGGCATCCCAGGGGAGGGTAGCAGGTGGAGTGAGAGCGAGCTCAGTGGATGCCCTGCATTCTCACCGCATTTCCATCCCCATCACCCCCACCCCCAGGTAGCAGGTGAAAGGTTGGAGCCTCCTACCTGGGAGCTGTAGGAGGTTGATTGCCACCCCCCACTCCCAGTTCCCCATTCCCAGCCTGGGGCCTGGCCGTGATCAGGCGATCAGGACCTGCCAGCCACTGGTCACTGTCTACGGAGTGATCGGTCAGGGCCGGGCTCCCCTGCCTGGCTCCCTCAGTACCTGGGAGCCAGGCGGTGGCCCCTGCCCTCTGTGCCACCGCTGTTGGTTGTTGTCTGTGGGGCAATTGGGCCCCTGCTCTCACCCACCTTGGCCTGGCTCCACCCACTGACCTGCTCCACCATCCCGCTATGGTCCCGCTTTTGTCGGGGCCCATGGAGTCGGCAGCGCCTCCACTGCCTTCTGCTGATGCACGCCATGTTCTGTGCTGCCCCCTGGTGGTCAGCACACATCATAGCTAGCAGTTGAACTCCCGGTTGAACTCCTGGTCGAGGGGACAAATTGCATACTGGCCTCTTATTATATAGGATATAGGATGGTATACGAGGAATCACCCATTTTGTCATCTAGATGAAAGAAACTGAGAGATATATTTAGCATACATGAAAGTAAAGTAGGGAGCAAAATATCAGAATAGTAGTCCTCCCTTATCTGTGGTTTCAGCTACTTGAAGTCAAAATATTAAATGGAAAATTCCAGAAATAAATAATTCAGATATTTGAAGTTGCACACAGTTTTGAATAGTATGAGATGCAATCCAGCTTTGTCCTGTCTGGGATGTGAACCATCCCTTTTCCCAGTGTATTCTTGATGCATATGCCACTCACCCATTAGTCACCTAGCAGCTTGCTGGGGGATCAGATCAACTGTCACAGTATCTCATGTAGTAGCTTAGCTTGAGTTCAAGTAACACTTATTTTACTTAATAATGCCACATTCATATACCTTTAATTATAGTATCCTATATAATAAAAGGGTAATATGCAAATTGACCCTAACGGCAGAATGACCAGAACAACCGCTCAACCAGTCTCTATGAGGTGCACTGACCACCTCTCTGTCCCTTTCCTGGCCGGCAGGCTCCGATCGCCTGATAGCGAATGGAGAACTGGGGGTGGGTGGTGGGGGATACGGATGGCACCGCGCCAAGGCCCCCGCCCTACCAGTTGCCCCACACACGGAGGGCGACCCACGGTGGGAGTGGGGCTGGCGAGCAGACGGGAACTGCCGACCTCTCAGTCCCTTCCCGGGGCCATCAGGCTCAGATCACCTGATGGTGAATGGGGAACTGGGGGTGGGTGGGGGTAGGGGTTGGGGCTGGTGAGCGGGCAGAACAGCCAACCTTCAGTTCCTCCCCCCAGCCAGCAGGATCCGATCACCCGATGGCGAACAGGGGTGGGTGGCGGCAGGGGGCGGGGCCAGCTGTGGGCAGCTGGGAAAGATGGCCCTGATCGCAGGCCAGGCCTAGGGACCGTACCTGTTCTCGTATTTCGTGCACCAGGCCTCTAGCATTATTATACTTGTTCTGTGTTATTATTGCTGTTAACTTCTCACTGTGCCTAACTTACAGGTTAGGCTTTATCAGAGGTGCATATGTATGGGAAGAACATAGTTTATATAGGATTCAGTACTCTCCAAAGTCTCAGAAAGCCATCAGAGGCCTTGGCAGTATCCCCCATGGATAAGGAAGGACTAATGTAGCAGCACATTTATTTTAGGTGACGTATAGTTGAAAAACTGGTGCTGATATGCCCCTTTCTGTTTCCGGTCCATGTAAGAAATTGAAAGTAAGCATTTAAGAATTTGTTCAATCAATAAATGTATAGTAAATGACACACCAGAATAGGAATGGACTATGCTCTATTGAGATAATGTGACAGTTTTTCTGTTGAAACCCTCAAGTGCTCGAAGAGATGTTCTTCTCATGTGGTTTAAACATACCTCGGCCACTTGTGAGAGTTTCTTTATAACCTCAGGTGGCATATTCTACCCATGGAGGGGTGATGAAACCTTTCAGCTTCACGAAAGCACATTTTAGGGAAATAACAAGAAGGCTCTACCCCTTAGAATTAAAAGAAAGTTTGACATTGAGAGCTGATACTATTACCTCTGACTACACGGATGGAGAGAATCCAAGTAGCCAGGACAGCTTCAGAGCAGAAACACGGGGCGAGCTAAGGCTGAACTATCCCCTCAGCCCTTTCTCTGCTTTCCTTTCAGGAAGGGCTTGCTGTGTAACAAGGCTCCAGGCAATGAAGAATAAACAGAAGTCTGTTACGGTTTCTGCTTTCTTTATTTTTATTTGAAAATATTGTTATTGATTTCAGAGAGGAAGGGAGAGGGAGAGAGATATATAAATATCAATGATGAGAACCATTGATCGGCTCCCTCCTGCATGCCCCCTACTGGAGATCGAGCTCGCAACCCAGGCATGTGCCCTTGACCTGGATTGGAACCATGACCTCCTGGTTCATAGGTCAATGCTCAACCACTGAACTATGCAGGCTGGGCACTGCTTTCTTTATTGAAGGAAAGAAGCTGCTCACACCTCCCCTTTGCCCTCCTCTTTGTTACCTGAGCAAGCCTAGAGCTGCAGCAGCCACCTTTCAGCTGAATGGGAGCAAAATATGGCACTTTGGCATATTATATTAAAGTTACATAAGAAATAGCCCTTGCAAGAAGGACACTCAGACCCCCATTGTCCATCTGAAAGCAGGAAGTAAATCCCTCATGCAAATTACCCTCCCTGCACCAGAAGGGTAGAGGGAATCCTTCCACCAGAGATAGGGAATTTATGACTGAGAAGGTTGCATCATGAAACCTTTTTACTTCTTCACCAATTTGCTACCCCAAGCCCAAACTCCTTGGTCTTGTCAAGTCTTCACAAATATACTGTTTCCTTATCTTAAAGGTATAAAGGCTACCTGCTTTGGTCACTTCTTTGAGTTTAATATTTTTATGGGCTCACCTAAGTATGAATTAATTGGCTTTTGTCCTATTAACGTATTTGTTTTATGTCAATTTAATTATAGGATCAGCTAAGGAACCTAGAAGGGAAAACAGGAAAAGCTTTCCTTCCCTGCATGGCCAAGAGAGAAAGGCTGAGAGGCCTGTAGTGGTGTGTGCCCTGCCAACATTGAGCCTCTACCACCCTAGGAAGTATTTGTCTCCAGAATTCCTGCTACTAGAGAAAAATAACTCCTATTTTTTTACACTTCTCTTCACCAGATAGTCTACTATTTGTTCTTGAGTGAATCTATTTCTGAAAATAGTTCATAGTAATCTCAAGAAGAAAATGTAGGCAACATATGGAGATAGGAATGGATCTACTTATGATTAAACCTAAGCTCAGAGAAATGCAATTAAAAATATATAGTAGATATTTACATTTTCAAAGTGAGAGAAACAGGCAGCAATTCAAACAGGGATGGGCCATCTAGAAACCCCAAATAGCGTTTTTGAAAAAGAAAGAATAATGAACCTGAAGATTCCACTAACTGGCTTTATTAGAAAAATACCCAAAGGTTAGAATAATTTATTTCTGCAACAAGTATTTGGATATTTACTGTACACCAATCACTTCATTGCTATGATTTCTTATAGTGTTTTTGATAATCTGGGATTTAAGAAGTATATAGCCAATGGCCACAGCAACAAAATAACAATTTTCAAAATATATATTCTATTAAATTTCCAAATTTTTGTAGGGAAGTTTGGAAATGATCTGGTCAATGAATGTGGTATCAACTACAATAAATTGACATGATCCTGGCACCTTATAAAGAGATATGTTCCTTAAAATGGCTAAAATGCCAAGCAAGTAGGAAAATTCCAAAATTGACTGTAGCACTTGATTCAATCTTGAGGCCACTATATCACATTGATACTTTTATATATTGTAAATCTGCACCCCATAGCTTATACAATTATGCAGTAGCTATAAAAAGATTGAAAAAAAAAGAGCCCTTTTCGTCCTCATCATGAAATACGTAGACCTAATGCACATTTGTCATCTTGTAGCACTTGCATTGAACAGAAAAAAATAATTGCTAGGCAGGCTATTATTTTTTAATCTTGGTTGTATAATGCACATTAGTCTATCTGTTAATTATTCACATCTATTTTAGATTACACTCCCTTAAAAGATATAGACCATATTTGTGGATGTCAATATTCTACTAGTCTCATTGGTATGTTTACTTTTAAAATGAGAAAATGGGTCACCTATATACTCAAAAATAAAAATAATAAAAGGAGAAAACTCCTGATAACTATAGAGCTTGTGATCTAGTTTAAAATATGTCTAGATTCTTAAGTTTAATTTTCCTTCTTCTTTTGTTATTTTTTTTTCAGCAAAAGGTACAAAAGAGAAAGAGATAAACTGTCAGTTCCTTTTACTCCATGAGCAATCTAGTGAAAAATATATAGAAGATTAAAGACCACAAAACTTTTTAGATAACATAGGGTTTTAAATCATTGTTACATTTCCTGTTCTCAATGACTGTGTGTGTGTGAGGAGTGTGTGTTGGTGGTGGGTGGAATTTAATAGCATGTATCAGTAGCTAAGATTTTAGGGACCATCTGAAAAGTACTTCAAGTCACTGGTGTAAGAGGCACAGCAGTTAGAGAAGTTGTCCATCACAACCTTGACTAGATCGGAACCATCTTTTAGACATTTCTTACTATTTATATATTGAGTCAAAAACTAAACCCATCAGCTTGACTACTGGGTGCTTGCCTGGACAAAAATATACAATTTTCACATCTTATGAAAGTGACAATGGCAGAGAATTATAAGACTTTTGTTTGGTAACATTTAAACCTAGGTGTGTAAAGAAGGAAGGTAGAGTGAAGGAAGGACAGATGAAAAAGCATGTGAGCTAGAGCCATGCTCAGGTGATCTGTGTGCCTTCTACAGAGAAGCCCATGCGGGGAGCAGTTGTACACGCTCCTCCATCATGCTCCATCCCTGTGCTCGAGTGGGACTGGCAGCCAGCAATCAGGAAAAGGGAAAAAAGCCTGCTTATAAAACAGAGTGATGCCAACACGCTTCATGGAATCACCTTTTTAAAAAGAAGCACCTGACACATTCTACCATGTCAAATCAGGGGTTTCTATTTTGTACCATTACATTTAGCCAAGAAGTGTGACTTCCCTTCTCTCTGCTCATTATGTCATGTTAGGCTGACATGCTTCTGTCAGCTAGTATTAAGGAGAGAGATGTGTTATAAGTACATAAATTTAAAACACAAAATCACATTTCTCATTTTAGAGAGTCCTTTGTTATATCTGCTCACATTTATTGCTTTTCCTCCTTCCCAGATGTTCCCTGTTAATCTATATTCTGACTATTGCTAATTTAATGGCTTTCAAACAATATTTCTGTCATGTTTTATAAAATTATTTCTAAACTTAGTTGTAAAACATAAACTAAGCAAGTAAAATTATCTAGAAGTCTTCTTTACTTTTGGATAGCACAGAATACTTGTAATCATTAATAAAACTGATAAGAAAATCAAGGATGATGGCAAGAACACAGATTTTTAAATGCAAAATTCATTCCAAGTCAAAAGTGGCCTGAGGTAGGTTTGGCTTGAGTTATAGACTAAGCCAGTGGTTCTCAACCTTTCTAATGCCGCGACCCTTTAATACAGTTCCTCATGTTGTGGTGACCCCCAACCATAAAATTATTTTCGTTGCTACTTCATAACTGTAATTTTGCTACTGTTATGAATCGTAATGTAAATATCTGTGTTTTCTGATGGTCTTAGGTGACCCTGCTAGTGGTTTTCAACCTATGGGTCACGACCCACAGGTTGAGAACCGCTGCTGTAGAGCCTAAGACCATCGGAAAACACAAATATTTACATTACGATTCATAACAGTAGCAAAACGAAAATAATTTTATGGTTGGGGTCACCACAACATGAGGAACTGTAATAAAGGGTCGCGGCATTAGAAAGGTTGAGAACCACTGGACTAAGCAAAGGTCAAAGATCATTTGCATCAGTTGAACTTTCACATTGAGCCTGAGTTATTATTACATATTCCAGAAAATTTCTTTAGGTACAAGAACAATCTAATCATAGAACATCATTAGAGCTTACTCTACAAAGACACCATTCAAAATTTGCAGACATTTTTCCTTAGTTTTGTGATTATTCTATAACCAGAGGCCCGATGCATGACATTCATGCACTGGGGTGAGGGGGAGAGGTAGGGCCCCTCAGCCCAGCCTGCATCCTCTCACAGTCCGGAACCCCTCGGGGGATGTCTGCCACGGAGGCTGGAGAGGCTCCCGCCACTGTTGCTATGCTTGCCAGCCTTGAGCCCGGCTTCTGGCCGAGTGGTGCTCTCCCTGTGGGAGCACACTGACCACCAGGGGGCAGTTCCTGCATTGAGCATCTGCCCCCTGGTGGTCAGTGCGCATCATAGTGACTGGTAGTTCTGCCATTTGGTCGATTTGCATATTAGCCTTTTAGTACATAGGATGCTACGCAGTACATTTGGTTGCCTGAATGTTACACTGTTCTTACTGAATTAACTGGTTATTTAGGAGGATGAATGTTGAAATTTGCTGGTAATTAAATTGGATGGGCATTTAAAATCTAAGCTAGTTAAAATTTATTTTGGAAGTACCTGAACTCTGAGTGCTATTCCAAGGAGTATATAATAAGACTATATACGAACTCCAAATTCTAGGTAATTTTTATGGTTAACTGTCCTTTTATACTGAGATGCTGCAGCCATTGCTTGTTGACTCACTGTGGACCACCCTAGCATCATATAAAAGAGGATTGAAACAAAAATTCCTACTCTGCTCTGGACAAACCTCCTAAATAATATGAAATATGCAGAAATGTCAAATCTGTTTTATCCTTCCCTCAATATGTGTACAAAACCTAAAGAAGTGCAGGCTGCTGGGTAAATTCTTAATGTCCCCCTACATTACTCACCAACTGTAGGCAATATAGGTACTTCAGTCTCTGGTGCATTTATACTATGCATTCTCATATTTAATAAAGCTGATATTACGTTAATATTTAAAAGACTATGGGTTATAAAACAAACTTAGTTGTATGCACACATGTGACATATCTATGTGATATTTGTTAGCAACATATCTTTAGGCATGGCTCATATGAATCAGCCTCATTCATTTACAGGCATTCAAAAGAATTATAGACTTAAAGATCACCTTAAAATTCACTTCTCAACTCAACTCTATTCACTGAAGGAAGTCCCTGATTTTATTTCTTGTTAGCTAGTTCTAGCTTACGGATACAGCACACATCCCAATGTTCCTTCAGCACAAGACTGCTGAACCAGGGCTGTATTATTTTTTGTTCAACCACCTGTGTATTAGCATCTGTTTCCAATTTTATATGTGCAGTTTTCTACAGTGATTACCATCACTTTCATTATTTTACAAACTACATAATGTAGCAACCTCAAGATTCCTACATTCCAATTTCCTAGATTAGTGTATTATAAAAATATACCACACTGTTTTCAGAAACCCAGCATCTGTCTAAAGAAAGATAATTCAGTTAAACAAGAACTTTTTATTCCAAAAATATCCTAATTACATTTAATTATATTAGATTTAATAACATTTTAAATAAGACTTTTGGGTAACACAAATTAAAATGACCATTATAGGGAATTTAGAAAAGATAACCAGTTATATTACTTCCCAGTTTCTTCTAAATGTGTGCATATGCAAATATATATATATTAAGGTATATATATATGAGATATATGTGCTTTATATATATTATGATACATATATAGATATTTCACAAAATTGGAATATACATACACATATCCATATCCTACTTTTATTACTTAAAATATATTTTGAGTACTCTACATTTGGAGATTATTAAGTCATATTACATTTCTGTTTATAGGAAGAAATTCATGGTTTTAATTAATTATTGTGAAACTTCATTATAATGTTAATTTGACCCTAGCAGAAGTATTGTCAATACCCAATAAAGCACAATACTAATATTTATTCCTACTATAAACACATCAACACAAACTAGAAAGCAAGTGCAATTACTTTTTTTTAATAAAAGGTCTTTGGAATAAATCTTACTGTGTTTTCAATAATCTGGCTTTCTCAAATCCAAAAACTTCCATTTCTCTTTAAGGGAAGGCTAAGTGAGAAGTTCTGAAATTGAATGATCAGTGTCCTCATGTTTTAGATTTTACCATTCTGATTATAAACTTTACAATGTAATTATTATATGTAAACTTAATTATTATATGCAGATGTCTCAGGCCAAAGATAGCTCCAGAATTTTTTCTGCTTTAACCGCATCAATTTCAGCATAAAATTAACTTCAACATAATCCTATAGACCTTTATTGGGCACCCACAATAGGCCATTATGAGGCACAGTGGCAAAAATGAGGAACAGAAGGGTGAATAAGTATGCCTGTCTCCAGGAATTCAGTCCTGCAAGGGAGACGGCAGGTGAAACACAAATTAATGCTAATGCAATTTGATACGTAATAGAGATCCATTCAAAGTGCAATAAGAGCACAGATGAGAAAGGAATTTATTCTGCCCCAGGGAATGGAGTTGAGTAGAAGTGAGAGAGTGATATTAGAAAAAGTGCTATTTGAATATAGAATTAGAGAACAAATCAGGATTTTCCACTCAGAAAAGAAGAAGAATCTACAGAGCAAAGATGGAGACTCCTGAGGGTGCTACAGAAATGGCTGGTAGAACAGAAGCTCCCGCCAAGGGTTTTGAAGAAGGGAACTGCATGGTCAGGCCAGTCTTTTTAAAGACAATTCTAGAGGGAACATTTTGCAGCTATTTCTCAAGCCAAATAGCACTTGGTGATAGTCCATATGTTAAGAAAAAGAAGTAAAAAACATCAGGGTTTTTGAGCTTAAACAAATATAGGTTGTACATGACCAACAGCATAACTTCAAATTTCTTGGCAAGAAAGATGGTTTTCCTCTTTAATTAGTGTAATACTCACATATTGAGAGTTGTCATTAACAGAGTGGTATTACCAACATTATTCTTAAAATTAGACCTTAATTAATTTTCTAATAAATGTTCCATATTTATGAGCATTCCTGGAATTAGAGTTTAGCACTAATAATAAATAAATAAATAAGAAATATTGCAAAAATATAAATTAAAAATAACCTAGCATAAAATTATAGCCCAATATATTTGCTAATAATGTCTAGAAAAACAAAACAAAACAATGTAACTTCAAAGAAAAGTATATGGTGTAAGTTGGTGGTCTAGTTTCATTTTTTTGCATGTATCTGTCCAATTTTCCCAACACCATTTATTGAAGAAACTGTCTTGACTCCATTGTATGTTCTTACCTCCTTTGTCAAATATAAATTGAGCATAGTGGTTTGGGTCGTTTTCTGGGTTTTCTATTTTATTCCATTGGTTTATATGTCTGTTCTTGGGCCAGTACCAGGCAGTTTTGAGAACAGTTTTGAATACAGCTTAATATCTGGTATTGAGATCTCTCCTACTTTGTTCTTCTTTCTCAGGATTCCTGCAGGTATTCGGGGTCTTTTTTTATTCCAGATGAATTTTTGGAGAGTTCATTCTAGGTCTGTGAAATATGCCATTGGTATTTTAATGGGAAATGCATTGAATCTATAGATTGCTTTGGGTAGTATGGACATTTTAATGATGTTGATTAAAAACCAAAAAATAGAACTCTCATTTGACCCAATGGCCCCACTTCTAGGAATATATTCCAAGAAACTAGAACACCAATCAGAAAGGACATATGCACCCCTATGTTTATAGCAGCATAATTTACAATAGCTAATATTTAGAAATAACTTAAGTGCCCATCAGCAGATGAGTGGATTAAAAAACTGTGGAACATCTACACAATGGAATACTATGCTGCAGTATAAAGAAGGAATTCGTACTATTTGCAACGGCATGGATGGAACTGGAGAACATTATGCTACGCGAAATAAGCCAACCAGAGAAAGATAAATATCACATGATCTTACTCATTTGTGGAATATAATGAACAACATAAGCTGATGAACAAAAACAGATCCAGAGACAGAGAAGCATCAATCAGACTGTCAAATCTCAGAGGGAAGGTAGGGGAGGGTGGGGGTAAAGGGGAGAGATCAACTAAAGGACTTGTATGCATGCATATAAGCCTAACCAATGGACACAGACAACAGGGGAGTGAGGACATGAGTGGGGGATTGGAGGGGCAATGGGAGGATAAGGACACTATGTAATACCTTAATCAATAAAGAAATTAAAAAAAAAAACCCAGAAGAGAAAAGTATATATTGTGTAAATAACTATTTTTAAAAAACATATGTATAAACACAAACATACACAGTAAATCCACTAGAGTCTCTCTTGGGAGAGCAAGTAAGCCCAGGAAGCTTAAAAAAAATTGACCATTACTGCACTTCTATTGTTATATATGAGACACTTGAAAGATTCAGAGGAAGATTGTCTTATTGAGCTCCCAAAGGAAGAGAATGTACAACTGTACATTCTTTGGAATCAAAGGAAAAGAAGAACCTTTTTGTTAGATTACTTTCTTTAAAAAATCCACACAATTATAGGGTTATTTCATTTTCTTTGTGTGTAGATGGAACCGGCATTTGCTAAAATAAACCTTTCAAAGACAACTTAGTAGCTTACTTGGAAAATGACAACTACAGGGTAGAATGAACTGACAAGCGGGGCATATTAAGGTCTGTTTGGAGAACTTTTTCATTGTAATTTTTACAATTTTCCACAGGTCTAGCCTGTAATTTTCCAACCTGTATTCATGTTTAAGTGATAACTGTCTATAGCAACTGGTCCTGGTAGTAGAAAAGACTTATTTGTACATCTGTGCAAAGGTAGATAAGGAACAGGCTTTCTGTTTTTTCTTTCCTTCTCTTGTCTACTGCTAGATGCTGACATCTTGAGTGACCTTTGAAACTGGGTGCTGAAAATGAAAGGGCCGTTGTCACCCTGGGCCACAGCTGATGGAGGAGAGCACTCCTCACACTGGACTGAAGTGAGTGAGAAGTTAGCATTTTTGGATGGATTTAATACGTGCAGGTAACAAAAACTCAATTTTTTAACATTAATTATTTTTCACTTATAATATGCAATATTTATTTATTGTTCTTAAGAATTTCAGTTAACACTTTATACAGTGATATCAGTTACAGATCAGTATTTTCAAACCTGATTCTTCCACTAGCAATTTGTGGACCCACTAAATCTATGAAACAAGATAAAATCGCCGAAACCAGTTTGGCTCAGTGGATAGAGCGTCAGCCTGCGGACTGAAAGGTCCCAGGTTCGATTCTGGTCAAGGGCATGTACCTTGGTTGCGGGCACATCCCCAGTAGGGGGTATGCAGGAGGCAGCTGATCGATGTTTCTAACTCTCTATCCCTCTCCCTTCCTCTCTGCAAAAAATCAATAAAAAAAAAAGAAACAAGATAAAATCTTTTACAACATAGGAGTAGAGCTAATGTACTGGTACACTAGACTAGTGCAAAGACCTACAATTCTCATGTAAAAGCCAGGCAAAATTATTGGATTATATGCTCAAATTTAAACATTAAATGAGTTTAATGGGGGCTTTTCAAAAATAATCTGAAAAGCTCAAGAAAAAGTCCTAGTCATTGATAATGACTAGGATTAATGGCTCTCAATAAACATTTTCTTTGTAGTTATCAATCAATAATATCTATTGAAATAATTATTATTTCTATCATTTACAAGGGAATTGCAAATAACTCAGCAAAATGCAACTGAACACAAAACACATTTTGTAAGTTAGGGAAAACACACTGAAAAGCAGCACTTTAACATTCTAAGCGCCTATAGACAATCTAGCTCAATGTTCAGGAGGCAAAAGTTGGTCTCCCAAGTTTTTACCACCAGAGTTAAGGTCCAACATAACTAAGGCAGTGGCCCTAAGCAAAAGTGACAAGACTTATAGATTGGAATTTTCTTACTTTATCATATTACCTTTTAAGTTGTATTGATTTTGGAAAAATCTCATTGACTCTAGTGTCAAGGGCTGAGGAGTCACAGAATATTGGGATCCCATGTGGTGCTCTTGGAGATAAAGGCAGAATAGCAATTTTCTGACCTAGCAATCTTTCAGGAAATCCCACACCCATCCCTATTACTCTGTCTCAGTGCCACATGGTATATGCCCAGGATCTCTGATTATGATCTTAGGACTGGAATTATGATGTAGAGATGGAGATGGCAGGAGTTTTTAATTTCTAACACTCTGAAGAAATGTATAAAATTATATCGCAGGTCCTTTCCTAGGTAGATTATCTCAAACATTCTAGCCAAAGAGGTACAGCAACATGTCAAGTCATCAAGTTCACTGTTTCAAACCACAGTATATAATCATGAGCTTAGAGTATGCCACTTCTATTTCACACATCCAATTGACCTGCAATGAATCAATACTTGTGATATCCTGAAGACAGTCAGAATAGCATAAACAAAAAGCTCATTGATGATAACCTTGTTTCCTAAATCACAGGTTTTTTTTCTCTTTTGTTTTGTTTTAAATATATTTTTATTGATCTCAGAGAGGATGGGAGAGAAAGAGGACATAGAAACATCAATAATGAGCGAGAATCATTGATGGGTTGCCTCCTGCATGTCCCCTACTGGGGATCAAGCCTGCAATCTGGGCATGTGCCCTTGACTGGAATCGAACCTGGGACCCTTCAGTCTACAGGCTGACACTTTATCCACTGAGCCAAACTAAGTAGGGCTAAGTCACAAGTTTTTATTACCTTCTCTGAATAAAAGCAATATTTCTTTTAATGTACTAGTATGTATAACAGAGCAAGGGAACACAAGGCAACAGAAATATGCTAAGCTGGAAAATGTAAAGGGATGCTTTCAGAAAGGGAAGGATACGCTGACCTTCAAAAGTTTCAGTGTCTAACTGATTGCTTGAAAGAGCAAGCTAATCAGTAGATGAAGCTCTTGGATTGAAGCCAGACACTGGATAGAACTGCAGCACTGGAATTAAATATATACATGTAAATATATATTTGTCATATTCTTATGTACACTAGTGGCCCAGTGCACGAAATTCATGCACGCGGGGTGAGGGGGTCCCTTAGCCTGGCCTGCACCCTCTCCAATCTGGGATCCCTCTCACAATCCAGAACCACTGGCTCCTAAGCGCTCACCTGCCTGACTGCCTAATGCCCCCAACTGCTCTTCTGCCTGCCTGATGCCCTTATTGTTCCCCTGCCGGTCTGATGGCCCTATCTGCTCTCCCCTCCTGGCCTGATCCCCCTAACTGCCTATGTGCTCTCCCTTCCTCTCTGCACATTCAGACCCCAGAGTAGGAGTGCTGAGAGTTCTCTGCTGAGACCCCACCCCCATCCTGATGCCCCGCTCCGGGCTGGGCAGTGTTGCGGGCCTATGCACGCTTCCGCTGGGAGGGCCGCCACAGCCTATCCTGACACCCCCCTCTGGGCCAGGTGGCACTGAGAGGCTGCACACACTTCCACCAGGGGCCCCTTGTGGCCTGTCCTGACGCCTCCCTCCAGCTTCATGTCCAGTGGCGCAAGTTCCTGCCCACCAGCTCCTGTGTGTGCGCACCTTTGACCAGTTGTGACTGGGATACCATTAGGACCAATTAGCATATTACTTCTTTATATATATAGATGTGTCCCTCTCCCACAGAAGACCTTTTTTTAGTGACAGAAAGTCATTTAAATTGATGTTTTTGCTTGAACCTCTCTGAAAGAACAATAATATAGTGCATGTGAAATCACTTGGCACAAAAGCTATTATTTATATGGCTTTATCTGAATTCTAGCAAAATGTAACATTTGTAAATCAAAAGAAGACATCTTTGAATGAACTCACACAGGAGAGATAGGTCACTGTCCAGTAAAGTCCTATTGTGTACGCGGACTTCCAAACAGTTCATTTGTATATTTCTCATTTCATTGCTGGCAGAAATCACACCATTTTCCCCCTTTGTATCTCCCAGATAATTAACTTGTTCATCACCAAGTTGGCTGGGTTAATAACAATACAATCCAGTTTCCAACCCCTATAAGGATATTTTCCAGGCAAATGATACTAAATATAACTTTGCAGGTTCAGACAAAATGAACAAGTCAGTGTAATGAGGCTCCTGATCATCTTACAGAACTTTCTAATATTGCATATATGTCTTCGAGAAGAGAATAGTTAATACCATACTATCTGCTAGATAAAAGCAGTTTGTATTCAATAGCTGTCCATCTTCTTATACCCTGGGGAAGGCAGCATTTCTCTCCAAAAATTGAAGAGAATATCAATGGGGCTAATCTCTTCAAAGTGCTCAGAGCTCAAAGCAATTGCCTGCAGTTGTAGAGTCCCCACCCTCATTATCTCTAAAAAAGAAAAATGACCAAAATGCAAAATACTGCCTGCCTTTGAGACAGAAGTTCTCAAAAGAAAGTTAAAATAAACATTCGTCAACTCACTTCTAAGCTCAACACTTTAAAATTTATTTCCTTAGACTAAAAAAGGGGATATTTATATCTAATACATAGTATATATCCTATCTAATAAAAGAGTAATATGCAAATTGACCATACCTCTGCTATAACCACAAGCCACGCCCCACCAGCCAATCAGGAGTGTGTATGCAAATTAACCCAACCAAGATGGCTGCAGCCACAGAGCGAGCAGGAGGCTTGGGTTTCCTTGGCGATGGAGGAAGCCAAGCTTTCCACCCGCCCTGGCTTGCCCTAGCCTCTGCTCAAGGCTACAAATTTTCAATTATAGAAGAGAAATAAATCCCAGATACCAGGGCCACCGCTTGGGTCGCTGGGGGGCATGGCTGGCCTGCAAACCACCACAGGCCCCTTGCCCAGGCCACCCCATGCCCCAAAGAAACCGCCACCCTGATCCAGGACACCCTTCAGGGCAAACCAGTCAGCCCCCGCCACTGTACCAGGCCTCTATCCTATCTAATAAAAGAGTAATATGCAAATTGACTGTCACTCCAACACAAGATGGCTGCCCCCATGTGGCTACAAGATGGCCAGCAGGGGAGGGACCAGGTCTTCAAGGGAGGGCAGTTGTGGGTGATCAGGCCAGCAGGGGAGGGCAGTTGGGAGGGACCAGGCCTGCAAGGGAGGGCAGTTGGGGGCGATCAAGTCTGCAGGGGAGGGCAGTTAGGGGTGACCAGGCTGGCAGAGGAGGGAAGTTGTGGGCGACCGGGCCTGAAGGGAAGGGCAGTTGGGGGGGACCCAGGCCTGCAGGGGAGAGCAGTTGGGAGGGACCAGGACTGCAGGGGAGGGCAGTTAGGGGTGACCAGGCCTGCAGGGAAGGGCAGTTAGGGGCAATTGGGCTGGCAGGGAGCAGTTAGGCATTAATAAGGCTGGCAGGGGAGTGGTTAGGGGGTGATCAGGCTGGCAGGCAGAAGTGGTTAGGGGCAATCAGGAAGGCAGGCAGGTGAGCAGTTGGGAGCCAGCAGTCCTAGATTGTGAGAGGGATGTCCAATTGCCCGTTTAGGCCCGATCCCAGTATCGGGCCTAAACGGGCTGTCAGACATCCCTCAAGGGGTCCCAGATTGGAGAGGGTGCAGACTGGGCTGAGGGACAACCCTCCCCTCCCCCCATGCACAAATTTCATGCACCAGGCCTCTAGTTATATTATATATACTATAAATTATCATAGATATGCTATATGTACATATGTATACAGACACATGGCCACACTCATAATGTATAAAATTGTGTTTTAGGGTTGTGATAGAAAATGAATTTCCTATTGTGGGTTGTCTTCATAATAAAGTTCTGAAGTCACTGCTTTAGTTCAATTTTTTTTTGATGCTTTGGTTTTCTCTTTCCTACCCAAAGCAATGTTCCTAGTCTCCCTCAAAATAATTTTCTGGGCAGATTCTCTCTTACTCCTGAGTTCTTTTATGTTGTCTAGTAGTTAGACCTTCCATAACTGCCTAGTTCCTTTCTTTTCTCCTTGCCTTCCTTCTCTTCTACATTCCCTCCCTCACCAAACACAGGCATACACATACCCAGAGGGAAGCTGACACCACTTTCAGATATAAAATTAATCATTCCCCTCTCTATGGCCTCATTCTGAGTAGTGCACATGACCCAATTCTGGCTCAAAGGACATGAGGGCAGTCTACTAGGGGACTTCCAGAGGCAGTTTCCCCTCTTCTGAGAGCCACAGAAAGACAGTCTCATCTGTTCCCCAGATCTTGTCTCCTTGCATTATGACCTGTGGAGATGCCAGGACCACCTCAGTGCCAACACCAAGGATGACAGTACATGGAGAAAGAAAGAGCTTGACTCTTTGAAAACATCTTAGGTTTGCTGAATCAACCAAATCCAAAGCTGGCCCTACCTGTGGATTTTCTCTTATGTGAGATTTAAAAGTTCCTTATGGTCAGTCCATGTTGGGGTTCCTGATACTTGTAGCCAAAAGCATCTTAACCAATACATTAATCAATAAACAAGGATAATCAAGAACTCTTGTAAAAAGAATATTAATTAAATGGAACTTAATTTACCTGGTATTAAAACATATGACAGAGAAACACAATTAGCATAGGACTGGCAAATTAACTAAAAGAAAAACCAGTGAAGTACATACTAGTAATCTACTAACAAATCTTAGACCATATGTAAAGTTTATTATATACATATTACATGTTCTAAAGTATAGTGTCATATTTCACCTGAATGCTACAGAAAATGTGCTTGAGACTGCATTTTCTCACACATTAGATCTATTCATCAGCAAATTATGCTGACTGCCTTCACATATATGATGGCATTTTAACAGTTTCTAAGTTGTCACCTATGTCCACTGGCATAAAAAGGGTGGAGGGGGGCAATTGAAGCATTTGCCTTTGGGGATAAGTATTTAATCACCGATGTTTAAAATTGGTGAAATTATGGTGATAATAAAAAGCAGGCCTTCTTCAGGATGGTTTTATTATTGTTTTACATTCTCTGCAGACAGTGCACCCCACATAAGGGTCTCTGAAAGCCTACTCGTGGTATGTCACTGCCTTTGTCCAAGCTCTTTAATTCTGGGTCATAGCATGGACAGCCTCACTGTTCTCTCTGCTTCCATTCTTGCCCTGGACAGAGTGGGGGGCCGGGGTGGGGGTGGGGTCCTACATAGTTGTCAACGTGTTTTATATTTGTTGGCTTGCCTTAATGTAAATTATGCTCTGATAGTATACTGAGCATATTACATGCAGAACAGCTTATCTTACAGTTTTCCCAGTTATTACCTTCAGACTCATGTCTATTGCTTAAATTTGGTTTGTCAATAAAATTTAATCTAATTTAAATCACTAAATCTCAGAATTTAGAACAGTACCTGGAAGTTAGTAGTATTATAATAAATACATGTCAACTGAATTAACAAAATTTCTACAATTAGACCAATAAAAATACAAAAGAGAGAATGATAAAATTATTGAATAGAAGGCATGGCATGAAATGCTTTTCTATTATTCAGAGATGTTTATCAAACTCATTTAAAACATTTACAGAGTTTTGATTTTCATAATACCAATACCACACTATTTCTTTCAAGTTTTTTTTTTAGGGGGGGGGTGGGTAGGGAAGGGCATAGTAAGGGATTTTGTATGAAGATGATTTTAAACTATTTTTATTTATACTCTTCTTATATTACAAGTGTGAAAAGATACTTCTGAGCTCAAGAATACTGAGTAAATCATATTTAAATATTGCTTGAAATTTAATTTTAGATAAGTATAACTGCAAGTTATCACAAGTGCCAACTGTGCAGGCTTCGTCTTCAATAGTGCCATGCTATTTGCACATCTGTTGAACTACAATTTCCCTGAAAGGCCTATCCTATTTAAAAGTATCAGCTTGGCAGATTAAGGATGATTATCTATTTAATTTTGTATATACAGTCTATTAAAAAGAAGACAAATGCTTGGGTTACTTGACTTTGGGCTATGAAGTATGTGTGGACTGCAAATTTTAACTATATTAATTTTAAATCTGATAAATTATTATATGCTATTAAGTTAAAATAATACATTCTTCTTAATACAATAATTTTATGTACCTTAGAAAAACTCAAAGGACTGATTATGTCTTATTTCTTTATATAAATGGATTTTCTAGAGTAATATAGGCATAAAATGTCATTGTCATATTTCAAAGTTAGCTATGCTCACATGCACATGTAATTTTTATTATATCTGCAAACATATGGGCATAGCTAATTATATGCATTCAAATATTTTATTGCATAGGTGAAATGAAGATATAGCTAGTTATGAAACTTATTTCTCACACTTGGTATATAGATACAAGTCTTTTTAAAGTTTTTAATGTGTTGAAAAATAATTTGGCATTTGTAAATTATTATATGCATATAAATACTCTAAATACATTAAACAAATCTTCATTACATTAATACTATCCTATATAATAAACAGGTAATATGCAAATTGAACATTACTCCAACACACAAGATGGCCACCCCCTGTGGTCAAAGATGGCCACCCCCATGTGGACACAAGATGGGCACCACAAGATGGCCAGCAAGGGAGGGATGTTAGGAGAGACCAGGCCTGCAAGTGTGGGAAGTTGGGGGCAATCAGGTCTGCAGGGGAGGGCAGTTAGGGGTGACCAGGCCAGCAGGGGAGGACAGTTGGGGGGGACAAGGCCTGCAGGGGAGGGCAGTTGGGAGGAACAAGGCCTGCAGGGGAGGGCAGTTAGGGGTGACCAGGCCGGCAGGGGAGGGCAGTTGGGGAGGACAAGGCCTGCAGGGGAGGGCAGTTGGGAGGGACAAGGCCGGCAGGGGAGGGCAGTTGGGGGGGTCAAGGCTTGCAGGGGAGGGCAGTTGAGGGGGACAAGGCCTGCAGGGGAGGGCAGTTGGGGGGGGCAAGGCCTGCAGAGGAGGGCAGTTAGGGGGGACAAGGCCTGCAGGGGAGGGCAGTTGGGGGGACCAGGCCTGTAGGGGAGGGCAGTTGGGAGGGACAAGGCCTGCAGGGGAGGGCAGTTGGGGGCAACCAGGCCAGCAGGTGAGGGCAGTTAGGGATGACCAGGCTGTCAAGGGAGGGCAGTTAGGGGCAACTGGACTAAAGGGAAGGCAGTTAGGGGTGACAAGGCTGGCAAGGGAGGGAACTTAGGGGTGACCAGGCAAGCAAGGGAGGGCAGTTGGGGGTGACCAGGCCAGCAGGGGAAGACAGTTAGGGGCAATTGGTCTGGCAGGGGAGTAGTTAGGCATCGATCAGGCTGGCAGTGGAGTGGTTCAGGCTGGTAGGCAGAGGCGGTTAGGGGCAATCAGGCAGGCAGGCAGGGGAGCGGTTGGGAGCCAGCAGTCCTGGATTGTGAGAGGGATGTTCGACTGCCCATTTAGGCCTGATCTCAGTGGGACCGGGCCTAAATGGGCAGTCGGACATTCCTCGAGGGGTCCCAGATTAGAGAGGGTGCAGGCTGGGCTGAAGGACACTCACCCCCTCCCCACCCCCCGTGCATGAATTTCGTGCACCGGGCCTCTAGTATAAAATAAATCTTCATCAAATATACACTGAGTGGCCAGATTATTATGATCTCTGAACACATAATAATCTGGCCACTCAGTATATATATATATATATATATATATATATATATATATATATATATATATAATCTGGCCACTCAGTATATATATATTAGAAGCCTTGTGCATGGTCCGGCCAGCCTGGCCAGGGGGAGGGGACATGGGCTGTTGGCTGGCCTGCCTGCTGGTCAAACTCCTGGTCGAGGGGACAATTTGAATATTAGCCTTTCATTATATAGGATATACACTGAGTGGCCAGATTATTATGCGTTCAGAGATCATAATAATCTGGCCACTCAGTGTAATGGCATTCAATAGAATTTGTTATAATTTGGGCATTTTCTAGATTGAAATTGTATATAATTATGAATATAGACTTTGTAATAGACTTCCAAGGAAATATTTTATCTGCATGTGATAATATTTCCAAGCACTTTTTGTCATCTATGACTACAATGTTACAAATGTAATACTATGTAGTACAACTACATTAGAGAGCTAAGCAACAATGAAAACCATACTTGTTGAAAAAATACTACACAAAATTGAGAAATAGCACAATTGTGACTTTTTTTGTAGAATCCAGGTAATTGCAGCTGCAGTAGTTGATTGAATCTGCACAAGGCTATAATTTGGAAGGTTGATAAGTAATTTCCTGCTCTGATTTAACTATAATCGGTCAGATTCTTACTATCTTATATAGTCCTTACAAGAAGAGTTTGCTTGAGTCATTGATTTACTAAAATGTTGGAGCTTCTGCTTGCTTTTTTTTTTTTTTTTGTCAAAACTCCTGTTGAAACAGGGACTGAATGTGTTGTTAGGTGTGCAAGATTAAAAATTGGTATTTGTCCAGTGGCTCAGTGGTTGAGCATCAACCTATGAACCTGGAGGTCATGGTTTGATTTCTGGTCAGAGCACATGCCTGGGTTGCAGATTTGATCCCCAGTCTAGGGCATGCAGAAGACAGCTGATCAATAATTTTCTCTCAGCATTGATGTTTCTATCTCCCTCTCCCTCTCTCTTCCTCCCTGAAATCAATAAAAATATATTTTAAAAATTTGTATTGCTGAGCAATACAGATGTCATTTATATTTGAGGCTCAATTTTTTAAATGTCTTTTCATTTTGTTGACAGTTTGCTGTGCAAAACTTAGTTTGATGTAGCCCCATTTGTTTACTCTTTCTTTTGTTACCTTACCCAAGAAGATAAACCAGAAAAAAATAATGCTACAAGAAATGTCCCAGGGCTTAGCATGATAAAACCAAATGTTTTCTTCTAAGATTTCTATGGTTTCAGGTCTTACATTTAAGTCTTTAATTCTTCTTCTTCTTCTTTTTAAATTGATTTCAGAGAGGAAAGGAGAGGGAGAGAGAGATAGAAACATCAATGATGAGAGAAAATTCATTATTGGCTGCCTCCTGCACACCCCAGACTGTGGATCAAACCCGAAACCCGGGCATGTACCCTGACCGGAAATCAAATCATGACCTCCTGGTTCATAGGTTGACACTTAATCACTGAGTCATGCCGGCCAGGCTAAGCCTCTCATTTTAGAGATGATAGAGTTGAGGTCAACAGAGATTAAGTGTCCTGCTAATTTTCATGTTACAAATCAAATATGAATGACAATCTTTATTCTTTAGAGCCTCACTTTGTGATTGACTCAAATGTCCTTTGCTGACTCATAAGATGGGAATAATTTGTAGATGTCGCTACAAATTCAATCCAGACTCAGAAAAAATATTGATGAGTATTGGGGATATTAAATAATTATTTTTTAAAACTGTAAAGACAATTCCAAAAGGGAGGCTTTGTAGTTTGTGCAATGATGTCATTACTTTAAGTATATAACCTTTCTTTTGTAAATTTATCTTTGTTATTGAACATATTACAGGTGTCCACTTTTCCTCCCCCTTAACCCCTTTGAGCCAACACCTGCACCCTGCTCCAGGCTTTCACCACACTGTCTGAAACAGACTTTGTAACATGTATACATTTTACTCTTTTTTAAAGTCAGTAACCTATTTATATTAATTTGTCATAATTTATACAATTCAAATACATTTCAGTTCTTAGAATTGATGATCCATTGCTGGGGTAATTGTCTAAATACTTAACAACTGATATTGCATTGTCAACAACCATTCAGAATGAACAATACTAGTAAACAATCAAAACTGGTTTATAGTCATAATACTTTATACAACGATGAATATATCTTTGGTTAATACGCCTTTAAAGTTTTCAAGGTGTCCCTACTATTAGTACAATATTATTTTTCATAGTTGCCATCAGGTAAATAAAATTGCTTCTAAAACAGGGCTTAACATGACAAAACCAAATTTTAAAATATAGCTGTTTTTTTTTGTTTGTCTTTTTTAAAGATAAGGTATAAAACAATCCCTGTGAATCTCTAAAAAATTTCCTTTATAATTTTCTAGAGTTAAGGATTAAATGAAATGCAACTCAGGCTTGGAAAGACTACACATGTGTGTATTTATTAATATACATGTGTAACTAAAGCTCTCAAAACTCTTTAGAATGGGAGGAATGGAACAAAACTCATAGTTCTGTGATGATTAAAAGGGAAAGCACCTTGCCCAGCTTCTAGAGTATAATTTATTTCATTCCAGGTATTAGTCATAGACTGGGGTCTACAAGGGAGATCCATAATCTGATTTCCTTTAGCTTTCCAGTACCTTTCTCCAGTACCAGAGAGGCCCATATTCTACTCGAGGACAAAACGGTTTTGCATACACAATAGAGCCACTCAAAAGGAGGGATAAATAATGGAACTATAAATAATTGAGCAGGGTCATCTGGTCACCTTTTCCCTTATATTTTAGCCTCTCTCCTTATGGCTTTCTTTCTCAGGAAATTGATGTGGTAGAAAGGACTTGCTTTTAGGAGGAGAAACTTAGATTGGCTCTGCCATATGCCTTAGATGATAAAAGAGGTTAGCTTGCTTTCTTCTATTCTTATTTCAGTTTCTAATCAGGCTGGGACTTAAAATAAATGGCAGAAATAAGGGCCCTGCAGGTGCTCACATAATTCATACCTAGGTGTAGGGTTGGAGTCTCAAATCCCATTAGGAATGTACAGGCATCTAGAATACCCCCTTGTGCATAAGACACATCAAAAACCTGGCAGATAGTAGGGATATTCTCTTTTCCTTTCTTCTTTCAGAGACAACAAATTGATAACTAGTAACAGGATTCTGTGTCTTAGCACTGAGCCAAACACTGTCAAGTGGTCATTAATGGGATTATTTCAATATTCATGGAAAATGGATCACTTCTCCTAGTAGACCATAAATCAATATGAAACTGAATACTATTAGTAAAAGGAGAGGCAGAATAACATGATGTTTAAATTCTGGACTCTGGACTTAGATGGCTTTGAACTCTGACATCACATTTGATCAGCCAGCTTGCTGTTAACTTTTTGTCCCAGTTTCCTCCTCTGTGAAAAGGGGAAAGACTAACAGTCTCACTGAGCTGGAGGGAAGATTAAATGGGTTTTTACATGAGCCAGCTAGATAGCTCCATGGACATTAGTGAGGCGGTCTAGCTCCAGAGCGTGGTGGGCTGAGGCTGCCTCACTACTGAGGTAACACTGCTTCTGCAATTATTTTCCTGTAGAGTCAGATGTTAAGTATTTTAGGCTTCACAGGACATATGTTCTCTGTTGCAAATACCAGTCCTGCTGCTGTGGTGTGAAACCAGGCTTAGACACTATGCAAATGAGTGGGTGTGGCTGTGTTCCATCAAAACTCTATCTGAACACAGGTCAGGCTGGCCCATGGGCTAGAGCTTGGCAATCCTTTCTCTACCTACTGTCCTTTTGAATGGCAAGATTTTTTTCCACTCTGGTTGGTAGGGATAAAAACCATTCCTAGGCTTGTGTGAGCTCTGGGGAAGTTTCCTTTTAATTCCAGACAGAATTTTCCCTGGCCTTATCTGAGCAGATACTGATTTCTATTCAGCTAAAGACTGGAGCAGATCTTCTGCAAATTTCCAGAGCGCTCTCTCTCTCTCTCTCTCTCTCTCTCTCTCTCTCTCTGAGCTGCTCTCTTCTGTTCTGTCCTCTGCCCTGCAAACTCTGGCTCCCTGGCTGCCCTGGGCTGCCCCCTCTGTCTCCTCAACTCTGGGAGACTGCGGGGTTTCCTGTGGTTTCATGCATCCTGAGCTGTGACCTAGAAACTCTCCAAGCAGCATTCTGGGGCTGTCCTAGGACTCCTCTCACTGGCTCCCCTCTCTCAGGTATCACTGTTTTTCATTGCCCAATATCTGATGTCTGAAAAAAAAAACCATTTCATACATTTTATCTGTTTTTCCTTTTTAGTTGTTTCAGGTAGTAGGGTAAATGTGGTCCCCATTACTTTGTCTTGAAATGGAAATCCTAATAGGTTTTCCTTATTCCACATCCAAGGAACTGAGGCTCAGAAATGTTTAGAAATCTCACCAAGTCCATTCAGCTAATAAGTATTAGAGACAAAATTCAAAACCAGGGCTTCTGTAATTTCTAAATGACTACTTTTCCCGTTAAGGTGCAGTGTGTCCATCAGAAAGAATTTACAATCTGCCTTTTAAACATACAAGGATGAACAGTAAGTAGCCTTTACTAACAAAACACAAAACAATAAACTCATTTTGAACCAACAATTTTGGGAGTATGTTACTATATTTTGAAAAATTATGGAGGGGTCATATACTTTTCATATTTTTTAATGGGATCATCCCCCCCCTCATTTTACAATTTTTATTATAGTTTTGCTTGTGGAGAATATTTAGGTTTTTCTCAAGTAGTAGGAAAACTTGCCCCTTTTGATGATCTGATACTAATAAGTTTTTCACTGAAAGTCCTTATCTGGCTCAAACTTTAGTTCCTGCATTGTCTAAGGATGTGACTTTGCAAACGTACCAAAATTATCTTTGACAGAGGAGACAAATGCATGTGTTGCTAAACTACATAAACATGAGGCAGTGAGAAATGTAGAAGTATAAGTATAAATTCTCACAGTTCATTTTTATTACTTCACACAATTCCATTTAACATTTTCTGAAATTGTAATAAATTGTTGAATGATAAAACATATGGCATTTGAGTATGCCAAGTGAGAGATATTGTTTAGATAGTGAATATTTGCAGAAACGTGTATCATTATATTACCAGGAGGCTCTCTGTTTAATGAGAAAGGAACACTTATCCTTTTACAAATATACAAGTTATAAATATGTACTAATATATGTATATATCTGTAAACACTGATAATCTGTTTGTCACAAGCAATGTATTTGCAAATATAACATTATGTAAATAATGCTATGCCATATGCAACTCTGCTTCTAAATGTGTGAGAAGCAGATTTCTTACACTAACAGAAAAGCTAAACTCTAGACAGTGATTCATACCTTTAAACCTTTTGATTTTAATATATTGTATATGTGCTGTTATATGCAACCTTACCTCTTAGTTAACCATTTAAATTATTTTTACTATTACATGAAAATGAGGTTTGACCATTGTTATAATATCTATTCATTAGTGTTTTATAATTTCATTAGAAACTTTTACACTATCATACAACCTTAGGCATCTTATTTGTACAACAAAATATACACACATTTTTCTCATCCATGAAATGATTGGAATGACTTTCTAAGATCCCTCCCTAGCTAGTACTAACATGGAAGCTGATTGTACTAGGATTTCCACATTATAGGATATACATTATCCCTTTGAAACACATCAGAACACTATAAAAAATAATCTCCTCCATGGGGAATCTTAGTTCAGAGACATTAAATAATTTGCTTACAGTCTAAGAGATGCTGAAGAACTAAGGCTTGGAATTACAATATATATTCTTTTACTATATCACTGGTTTTCAAATATTTTTATCAAAGATACATTTTTAAAATGATACACTATGAGAAATAACAAATTTAAAAGATAAAGTAGTATTTTTATTAGTACATATTTACTTTTATAAATTCAAAATGAAAAAAATTACTTATGTGCTTAAAAAATCATGAGTCAATTTTGATATACATAAAAATTTGAAGTCAAATGTTATGGATAACAGTTTCAGCCTTTTAATGATCTCTACCTCAATTTATTTCTATACTATGTTGAATGTGCAGTGACAAGGAATCCCTTATTTATAAAGATAAGTCATTGTATATGGAAGTAGTTCCTTTTATTTATTTATTTGTTTATTTATTTATTTATTTATTTATTACTTTATTGATTAAGGTGTTACATATGTGTCCTTATTCCCCCATTATCCTCCCATCCCCCCCCCACTCATGCCCTCACCCCCCTGTTGTCTGTGTCCATTGGTTAGGCTTATATGCATGTATATAAGTTCTTTTTTTATTTTTTATTTTATTTTTTTACTGGTTATTCTTTTTTTAATATATATTTTTATTGATTTCAGAGAGGAAGGAGAGAGAGAGAGAGAGAGAAAAATTAATGATGAGAGAGAATCATTGATCGGCTGCCTTCTGCATGCCCCACACTGGGGATTTGCCCTTGACTGGAAAGGAACCTGGGACTTTCAGGCCGATGCTCTAACCACTAAGCCAAACCAGCTGGGGTGGTGGAAGCAGCTCTTTTAAACAAACACCTCATAATCTCAAGATGCTTTTCAATTAAATTGATCCAGAAACATAAAAAAAATGATTGAAATTTTTGTTTATCTGGTATTAATTTAGAATTTTGAACAACTTACATTCCTGATATTAAGTACCTAAGAATGCTATCAGTATTTCCATATGTATTTTATGGTATTACTAGAGGCCCAGTGCACGGATTTGTGCACCGGCGGGGTCCCTCGGCCTGGCCTGCAGGGATCAATGGACCTCCATGCTGGCGAAGCCCATCCTTACCCGCCAGCTTGTTGGGCTCAGGCCTGCAGTCTGTGATGATCCCGCACAGCACGAAGTAGTGCGCGAAGCAGCAGGTGGCTGGGGAGGAGCCCAAGCCCAGGTTGGGTGCTGCATTGCTCCTGCTCATCCTGGCCCCTCTCCGTTGCTGTCCCCTGCAGCTTGTGCACACAGGGGGAGTGTCCTCCGGATAGGTTCCCACAGCTGCAGCTACCCTAGCCAGCCGTCAGCGCGGCACTGGTGGCCATCTGTCAGCTGAGTGGCGCTCCCACTGTGGGAGCACACTGACAGGAGGCAGCTCCTGCATTGAGCGTCTGCCCAGTCATCTAGTTGCTTAGGCATTTATATATACAGACTAGAGGCCTGGTGCATGAAAATTCATGCACTGGAGGGGGGTCCCTCAGCCCGGCCTGCCCCCTCTCACAGTCTGGGAGCCCTCAGTGGTGGGAGGCAACCCAGAGATCAGGGGAAGGCAACGCCCCATCACACCTTTGTTGCTGCCACTGCCGGCAGTGCAAACCTCAGCTGGCCCTAATTACCTGAGCCTCGGGTGGCCCTGGGTGGCTGGGCAGCCGCCATCCGAGGCTTGACTGCACCTTGGGCTGGCCCTGGGCAGCTGGGCAGCTGACATCTGAGGCTTACCTGCACCTCGGGTGACGGCTGGGCAGCCACCATCCAAGGCTTGCCTGTGCCTCGGGCTGGCCCTGGGAGGCTGAGGGGACTGGGGGACTCTGGAGGCAGGCACGCAGAGTGGCCAGGCCCGCCAGGGGCGGGCCCGGCTTTGCCGTGTGCCTGCCGCCCCAGCAGGGCTGAGGGAACTGGGCACCACCATATTGTGGCTGTGGGCGCTGCCATCTTTGAGGGCATGGTAGTCAATTAGCATATTCCCTCCTTATTGGCTGTGGGCACCGCCATCTTTGAGGGCGGGGCAATCAATTAGCATATTCCCTCCTTATTGGCTGTGGGCGCCACCATCTTTGTGACAGTGTGAGGGTCAATTAGCATATTCCCTCTTTATTAGATAGGATATATAGATGATGACATTACATGTATGTTTTAAATGACTTTTTCTCAGGTTCAAGGACATAGCTGAGGCAGCAGACCAGAATCTGTCTCAGAGTAAAGTTGTGACAATGTCCTAGATGTATATAACAGCACAATTTAATTCTGTCAGAATTTCAACCTGGAAACATGAGTTGACACAACTAATGTGAGTCCTCAATAAATGTTAATTCTTGTCAACAGTGTTAATTATTCCTGCACTTATGAAAAATGATTGTAAATAAAAGTATGTCAAATAGAAGTACATTTTGAGCTTATTAAATTAGACATGATCTTATCCTCACAGTCCAAATATTTTCGATATAATTTTGTTGTACTATCTTTCAAATAAATATTTTTCCTGAGTAAATGCATATTAGAAGAGATCTATGCATCCCTATCCTTATTTTGATTTTGTTCTGCTCTTGACTTACACTTCTTTACTTCCTAAAAATGAACATAATTTCTGGTATTTGACTGTGATTTTCAGGTCTCTGTTCAAGCCCTCATTAGAGCTTGTGTTTGCTCTCCTTTGTTCCTTCAACCTTTGATAATTTCAACCTTTTAAAATCTCTACCATTTAAATATCTACAACAGAAGCACAAATTTATCATTATTAAATGAGAAAAAGGCTCAGGACATTAAAATTTTCAAACAGAATTAAAGTTAATTATAGTATGTTTCTTTCTTTCTTTCTTTTCTGTTTTTTTTTGTTTTTTGTTTTTTTTTGTCTGATGAGGTTATAGTATGTTTCTTAAAGTAATGGTCAAAGGGATAGGAAGGTCAAGTTGAAATTATATGCCCTCAAGTATTCAATGTTTTGATTACATACCCCTGCACTTATGCAGCACAATTCACAGTGACCAAGACATGGAAACAACCAGTGTCCTTCAATAGATGATTGGATAAAAAGATGTGATACATATGTACAATGGAATACTACTCAGCCATAAGAAAAGAGGAAATACTGCCATTTGTGATAACATGGATGGAGCTTGACAATATTATGTTAAGTGAAATAAGTCAGTCAGAAAAAAAGCTAATAACCATATGATTTCACTCATATGTGGGATATAAAACTGAAATTCGTAGACACGGACAACAGAGGGAAAGGGATAGAAGGGTAGCAAAGGGTAAATGGGGCCAAATATGTGGTGATGAAAGATGATTTTACTTTGTGTGGTGGGCACACAATGCAACATACATGTCATGTATGATAGATTTGTACACTTGAAACCTGTATAATGTTATTAACCAATGTTACCCCAAGAAATTTAATTTAAAAGAGAAATTTATGTCCTCAAACTGATGAAGTGGTTTCATTAACAGGGTCCCTGGTTTAAACTCTTTGACTTTTAAGTTTCTTATTGTTCTGCCCCTGATTCTCATACTTTAATATTAGTGAATTACCTAAAAATAATTGTCATGGAGAAAAAAAATAGGTTTGTTTTTCTAAAGACTTTAAGATGACATTGTTGTATGATAATAAGATTGGTATTATATTCATTTAAAATCAGGTTTACCTGACTAAGTATAGAGAAGAAATTTCAGGCTGTATGACAAAGACAGTAAAAAGCAAGTGGAGACATTTTTAATAATGAAAGTAAAATATATATCTATTATTAGTTGCACAGCATTTTAAAACACCTTTAATTTATATTATTATAAAGCATAAATAAAAGTTTTGGAATTTCAGGGTTCATAATTCAAGGACATAAATACTTAGATGCTAGCTCACATAATACAAAGGGATTTAAGGATGTGACATGTTTGTGAAAACCAAATTAAAACTCCTTTAGCACTATGATGTCAAGGTAAAATTTGTCTATTGAAAATATAAATTTAAATCAATAGGCTGTCACATTATAAAATGAAATTCTCATAGTTGGGGATCTTTTATTATTCTGTACAGAATTTAAAAAAATATTTTTGAATTCTAGTGGACCATAAATGTCTTACTGTCTAAAACATTTTTAAAGAAGTCATTCTTATTAGCATGGTTCATATACTAATCTGTAACAGGAACACAACTTAAAGTTTTTTAAGAAGGCAAACTTACTATATTCTAAATCTCAGCTGTGTGATGGGAATATCATGAAACCAGTCTCAAAAAACACATAATTGTCGTATGTCTCTATAATTACTACAAACTTTCTGGACTACATAATTAATATGGACTATTTTTAAATAAAACATTATATATATTTCTTCATCTAAAATAGTTATCTCTATAACTTTGTCTATCTACCACAATTACTATCAAATATTTTAAAAATTCTCAAAACTTAAAAAAAATTAAAACACGTATCACACTAGCAAAGGAAAGTTATATTATCCAATAACATATATACATTTTTACTTAGAAAAGGCCATAATTAAAAATAAAAATATAACTGCAATTTTAACCTAAATAGATGACTGGAATTACTGTGTGTTCATATCAGTTGTTATACTATTTATCATCAGCAAGGATAAGCACAATCAAATAATTGTACAGAGCATATAATTGCAGCGGTAAGATGAATATACATATATTACAAATAAATTGTAAAATCTAAAGAATCTGGGGTAATTTGGCAAATTTAAATTATTCCATTAAAATGTTTTCATTTTATCTTGCCAACCTTTTGTTCTTCTTTACTCTCAGCCATTTTGCCTTCAGAAAAAACAATTTACTTACCTTGGATGGAGACTTTAAGGGATATAGGCTCCAAGGTTTTACATGGTGCTGCTAGGAACTTGTGTTATATACATTTATACACACTTACCTTCTCTATTTTCCTTCCTTCACATATAAGATAAATGTTTTCATAATCTGACATATGATACAAAATGTAATGAAATATAACGTAATATATTCTAATATAACAGTAAACACAAATTTACATAGGAGAAAACACCAAAAAAACTAAAGTGGAAACTAAAACTAAAACTAAAAACTAAAGTTGTTAGACTGGTCACAAGTACTAAACAAAATCCTACCTGATGAGTCAAAGTTCACCTCATTGCCAGGACTTGGACCTACATCAATGGACACAATTGGTAAGAGTTTCCGAAAGTCCCATAGTTTTGTGACCCCACAGGAATCGCAGGATGCTATCATGTGACCCTTTAAAGAATATAAAAAAAAGAAATGTATTTACATATATATAAAAATATGTAGTAACTCACACACAAAAGAGATACGTGTTATAATTTTATTAAATCCACAAGAATACATTCCTCTAAACTAAAAGTTATTCATTATACCTTTGTCTGAAACATAATGTTGCTATAAAATAGTAGTTTAAATACTATATAAAATTATATAATACATTTTGGAATATTATGTTTTAGGAAATCATTCATTTTGACTAATTTAATTATATCAGAAGATATAGTAAAACAAAAATACACACACCCATGTAGTTTATGGACATATACACATATCATGTTGGGTGGGGTTAAAAAGTAGATTTACAGTTATTTGTATGAAAAATAATACAATTATTTATAAATAATAACACAAGAATAAACTCTGTGTTTCATGTACTCACAACTGTAAACCTACTTTTGCCATACCCTGTGTCATATATGTGATCTACACCTAAAAACTATATACATGAAAACATTGTACTAAAAGGGGGGCACCTTACTTTATATGCTGTAATTAGTACTAATACTTTAATATCTCAAGTAGAGTGAAAAAACAGAGGTAGGAAAACAAACGCAACAAAATAAGAGTTTTTAATCACTGAAGGTAGAATCACTAGGGCCAGCTGAAACTGAAGGCAAGGAAACAGTGTCTGTTGTGGCCATTTAGATAAAATTACTGGACACTTTTGGGGCTTTTGGGTTATATGTGTTAGGATAAGGGTGAAGGTAATTGGATAAAGGAGATGAAAAACAAAAGGAAGGGTGAATGCATTCAAGTGTTATAGAAACAGGAACAGGTATTTTCCCAATGTAGAAGCACCAGCATGGATGTACCAGGTCCAAGCTCAAGGTTTATTCACTCCTCATGCTGGCCTCTCAGATGTTTACTGAGCATCTACTTCCTGTCAGAAACCAGGATATAGTGATGAGTAAGAGGGGTTTCTGTTCTCCAGCGATTCATAATATATATTCATTCTCATCATTCTGCCATCTAAATTCTCTCTACTCAGCAATTAAATAAGAGTATTGGCCACATCAGGCCTATAAATGATGTTTATGATAT
The DNA here is from genome assembly GCF_963455305.1 of Plecotus auritus. Taxonomy (NCBI): domain Eukaryota; kingdom Metazoa; phylum Chordata; class Mammalia; order Chiroptera; family Vespertilionidae; genus Plecotus; species Plecotus auritus. The sequence continues at coordinate 19,755,277 of NC_137776.1, read as the reverse complement.
CAGTATACTGTTTGCCATTTAATATACAGTATCTCTTTCAGCTTTGGCTTACTTTTTTAATGTCAAGTAAAATGTATACTCATTTTCTTCCTAAATATTCTAAAATGTTAAAGATAATAACTTGATTATTGTACAATTCTCCTTCTTACCATTTTTAATTAGCTCACATAATTTTTCTCATTTACTCCTTGATTTCTATCCCTTTTCTTAAAAATGTGCTTATGTTACATTCCAAGTGGACTCTGCTTTTCCCTAAACGTACCAGAAATGCAACAAATGCCATTAGTTTTAAAATTCTATGATTGTGCCCTAACAGGTTTGGCTCAGTGGATAGAGCATCGGCCTGTGGGCACATACCCAGTAGGGAGTGTGCAGGAGGCAGCTGATCAATGTTTCTCTCTCATCGATGTTTCTAACTCTCTATCCCTCTCCCTTCCTCCCTGAAAAAATCAATAAAATATATTTAAAAAATAAATAAAAATAAAATTATTGTAATCACAGGTGAAGCAATACAACAACTTTGTCCCCAGGTTCATAAAGGGGATGCTTAATCTTTTTTATGACTTAAAAGGAACATGGAGAACTTGGAATGTTTTCAGATATGTAAACATGTAATGTAAGAATTGTAAAGAATCAGTGAATTTAATTTTCAGAAGGAAAGTTATCAGGATTATCAGAAATATTAATGTTAGAAATTAGAAAAAAATCTGTCCAGATATAAGGGCTTTTAAACATCTTTCAGAAGGGAAAAAAGTTTTTTTTTCCAATTCACAGAACAGAATATATTTGATTTAGAAGCAGTTTACATCAAAGGCAGGTTATGGACTTGATTGAGTTATATTTTCTGGATGCTATAAACTAAAGATAATCTTAAAGTGTGCTATATACCACTGAATATTACAATGTGAGAAAATACACATAAATATTTCAATCACTCTTGGTGTGAAAATAAGTATTTAAATACTTTTAACATTTTTACATTTTACTTTTATTGTTGTCAAATGACCAATGTTAAAGTATTTGATAATATTACGTATTAAGTGTTTTAAGTGAATCAAGTGCTGTGCTAAATGCTTATTAATAAAAGAATAGATATTATTTTAGACCATTTTGAATAACACCATTTAGCCAGATTTTTCCATTTCCCAATATAGCTAGGAGCCATGGCAAAGTATACAGTAGGTAAAATAAATATAATAACTTATTAAGTGATAGAAATAAGTTTGTGTTCATATTTGATAACTAATAGATATTTGGTGGTGAAGGAACAAATTAACTGAATTTCCAGTTAGCCAATGAGGCAGAGACAGTGCCTATGGCAGTGTAGACCTCAAAAAATATTGGTGAAACCAAGAGATGATGAATGCCTCAATGGAGCTTACCTAGTTTTACTTTAGTCCAAGTCCTTCCATAACATTCTTGGAGTAAATATTAGTTCTAACCATGATTGTTCTGAATCACTTAGAAAGAAATCAATAGCTAACAATATAGAGAATACAGAACCAAAAACTTGGCATATCCTCAAGACCCAATGTCCCTCTTCCTCTCTCATGCAACATGAAAGCCCTTCTACTAATAAATCTCCTTCCAAAGGGCACTAGAAGATACTAGAATATTGCTCATCTGAACAGCATAGTTGGAGTTTGGGGGATCTAGAGGTGGAGAGGAGAGATGTAGGAAAGGGACCACCTGGCGAAAAACAAATTATTTATCTAAAACTTATTTAGGTAAGAAAAACAATGGCTAGCTATGGTTATGTGATAAACCTAAATGAAGAAAGATAGACTTCAAGTAAAATGTTTTTTAGAGATATTTTATTAGGTGCAATAATCCCATTTTACAGATGAGAAAAATTAGGTTTAAAGAGGTCAAGTGACTTTCCTAAAATTATCCAGAGAGAATGAATTGGGGAGAGAATTCAAGCATAGGTCTGGTTGACTTCAGAGTCTGTGATTTTAACAATAATATTCTATTCTATTTCTTGAAAATTATACCATAATATATTCTAAATGTTTGCATATGTTGAATATATTTCCCCATTAGGATACATTTAAATAAGTCAATAACTCAGATCAATACGTGTCAAAAAGATGGTTCTCACAATATTATTTATAAGCTGAAGCAGTAGAAATGTAAAAAAAATGATTTTCAATGGATGCCTAGATCCGTGGTCGGCAAACTGCGGCACGCGAGCCACATGCAGCTCTTTGGCCCCTTGAGTGTGGCTCTTCCACAAAATACCACAGCCTGGGTGAGTCTATTTTGAAGAAGTGGCATTAGAAGAAGTTTAAGTTTAAAAAATTTGGCTCTCAAAAGAAATTTCAATCGTTGTACTGTTGATATTTGGCTCTGTTGACTAATGAGTTTGCCGACCACTGGCCTAGATAGATAAATAGACATGCATGTATAAATACATACACATTTTAATTATATTACATAACAAAACTATTATTTTGTCTGGCCAGCATGGCTCAGTGGTTGAGCATCCACCTATGAACCAGGAGGTCATGGTTTGATTCCCAGTCAGGACACATGCCCAGGTTGTGGTCTGGATCTCCAGTGTGGGGCATGCAGGAGGCAGGTGATCAATGATTCAATGTTTCAATCTCTCTTTCCCTCTCCCTTGCTCTCTGAAATCAATAAAAAATATAATTAAAAAATAAAAAACATTATTATTTTAACTATTATAATGGCATTTCCAAAAATAGTTAATACAAGGGAAAACATACATATGCAGTTCAATTAAGGAAGCAGAAAACACAATTGTTTATACTTTCTGATACACACGTAAGCATATGTTGAAAATCAGAGTGGTGGGAACAAATCAGAAATGATTATCTTTAGGTGGTAGGATAAATCATTTTTTATTTGTTCCTTTTAGCATTTTTAAAATTCAAATTTAATGGAGTTAGCATATATTAATTGTTATCATCAGAAAAACATTTTAAATAAATAAATAATGAAATCAAAACATCATACACAATACCTGTCAAGTATTAATTTTACAACTTAAAATTCTACTATGTAAAATGGGCAAGAAAGAGGGTTCATCAAGCAAATGGCAGGAACATTAAGCCCTAAAACATCAGCTGCTTTCAATATGTGAAGGTAATGACCTGCAACTTGGTATTAAGGTATAACTATAGTAAAATGTTTAGGCTCATTAGCAGAAAAATTAGTATTTCAAACACTTTTAGTATACTGATACATTAGTGTGTCTCTTAGGACAGGCCTGTGCAGTGTTAAGGATTAGCTCATTACACCCTTTCCTCAGTACTCTAATGGCACAAATAAGGCAAAGAAATATGGAATTCGAATGGGAATAGAAAGTAAAATTTGGGAATGCTCAAGTTTAAGGCTAAAAAAGAAGGGAATGTAAAGCATTGGAAAGATGTAGATGAGGTTGCTGATGTCAGTACATAATTCTTTACTATGCTATTGTCAATCTAATAGGCATTGATAATTTATATCACCAATCATATCCCAGGTATATGGAAGCTTGACATCTCAAAAATAGTTACTTATCATCTACAATATACAACACTTCGCTACATAATCACAATAACTTGTTTAAAGGGATTTATATTTATTATCTCATTTAATCCTTCATCTTTAAAGTCAAATTATATGGCCCTATTATTCAGATGAGAAATAAAAGACTTGCAATGTTATAAAGCTTGCCCAAAGTCATCGTGTTAGCAAAACAGACCCAGGATTCAAACCCAGTCAAACTGAATTAAGTGTCCAAGCTTTTAAGCTCTTAAGGAGAAAAATATTTTGCATGCCTTGACTTAGATGCTTTGGGGAATGGAATCCAATGAAATAGTACTTAGGCACTTCAAGTGCATATTCTGTTATGGAGGCAGAACACCTGAAAGAACTACCAGTACTTTAACATACATCAACAAATATGTGCTAGCAAAGAACAAATTGAACGAGCAGGCTGGATCCCCAGCCCGGGTCAGGCCACATACAGGAGGCAACCAATCCATGTGTCTCTCTCACAAGGATGTTTCTGTTTTTCCCTTTCCCTTCCACTCTCTCTAAAAATCAATGGAAATATATCCTCAGGTGAAGATTAACAAATGAAAAAACAAAACAAACAAACAAAAAAGATGATGACACTTCTTTTTTTAAGGACTCTGATAGAATCACTTGTCATTTATTAACTATTGACCAGGCAAGCATTCCCTGTTAGAGTGGCCTAGTGCCAGGTGATGGAGTGTGGGGAGGGAGAGAGAGGGAGAGAGGACAGGAAAGATGCAGGACAGAAAAGAATAAGACGTGATCCTAGACCTTAATGAGTGATAGAGTCATCTTGCTCAAAGTAATTTATAAACCTCCTAAATGAAATGTGAAATGAAATGTAATGTCCTGCAACTACATTTTATAAATATTTATACACTAGGCTTCGTGCACCAGTGGGGTCCCTAGGCCTGGCCTGTGCTCTCTCACAATCCGGGACCCCTCGGGGGATGTTGGATAGCTGGTTACGGCTCAATCCCCGCAGGCCTGATCCAGACAGGAGGGAGCCCGATCCTGTGTGTTGAGTGTCTGTCCCTGGTGGTCAGTGACTGGTCGTACTGGCGCTTAGGCTTTTCTATACATAGGTAAGAATAAAGTAGACGTAGGTGAAATCTCCTCTTCAACACACAGTGTTTTCTTCCCCAAACCCTTCATCCCTGGAGGGACCACTATTCTGTTTGTTAACTTGAGCTCAGCCTACTGCTTCTCTGCTCTTTCTATTGATCAAATCAAGTAACAGAACATTCTATTTGGAGTTTGAAGTGAATAGTATGTGATACTGTTGGAGCAGCTTTTGCATTAATTTACATTAAAAAACTGGAGATCACAGGACCTCCTGGAGAGTGAAAGCTAGGTGCAATTGCTCCCGCACTTTTAGTAGTATACCAGGGATGACAATTTTAATGATACAGGCACTTAAATTCATTAATCTGCTGTCCTTTATCAGGGGAGAAAAGCAGTCCTTTTATATTCCCAGAGCAATGAAGGGGGCGAGGCAGGGGATGCAAATTAGAGAAGTACTAGTCTTCTCACAGTGACCAGAGGCCAGTGAGGGGCTCAGAACCTGAATGTCCATGTGAGCCGCTTACATAGGTACACACCCCAAAAATATCTAGTCGTATCTGTTTCTTTCCTGGTTGGAAAAAGTTATGATTCTTTTTTTATTATTATTATTTACCTACATCAGTCCCACAAATTATTTATAGAGTACTTACTAGGAATAGGGTACAAATACATATTTCCAGTAATTTCAAAATAATCATTTCTAAAGTTCCTAAAGTGCTTACTAGGAACAGGGTACAAACTCATATTTCCAGTAATTTCAAAATAATCATTTCTAAAGTGCTTAGCTAGAGCTTTCTATATATATATATATATATATATATATATATATATATATATATATATATATATATTTTACCTCTTCACGGTGAAATAAAACAAACCATCTAGCAAAGATAGCAACAGCACCTTAATGACTTCTTCATTGCAGTCCCTTTTCCCTTTTGTCCTTCTGCTCCTTAATCATTGCAGAATATATTATATGTAGACCCATACAAATACTGTTAAATCTGTTTTATTTATTGTGATAGCAACCTAAGGATTACTCTATTTGGCAGAAGTCTCTTTTAAAGTGGCCAATTATTATTGATTAATATAGTGTGTACTGTAATAACATTGCTGGGATAAACTGTAATAGATTTATTTTCTTTTAATATGTACATAAGTGCAGTTGCATGAAATCAGGGCAGTTCTATATACATAAAAATGATAATTTATGCATTGGTTTGTATCATCATAATGTTTAAATTACTAAGGTTCAAGTTTATGATGATAAGCTATATTTGGCTGTAGCTATATGGATGTGATTAGATAACATATTCTAAAAATCTACAGTTTGATTCATAAAGATAGGTTAGAGGTTAAGCTATATATATTTCACTAAAATTCATAGCCTTTCTAAAAACTATTGCTTTAGGCTGTGCTTCTGCTGGCACAGAATTTTTTAGAAACTATTTTTTTTTTTCACTAAACAATATTTTCTTGAAGATATGAAACTTTATCCTCAGGATGGAAAAAGAAAAGTTACAAACCCACAAACGCACAGTCTATTTTTATTATTTTTAGATATGAAAAACCCATCATAATAGCAAATTCATCTATAATTTGATGATTTGGTTTCTTTTGTAATTTTGTATTTGAATATGTAAACTGAAAAACAACTATTTTAAAGAAAAAATTCTACCCCTCGGCCTAAGAAGAGAGAAATTTTGAACACCTTTTTTCAATTCCCATATTAAGCCCCATCTTTGTGGTCTTAATTTTCTTATGTTGAGGTGCAGCAAAATGTAGATGCAACCAGCATATAAGTTAGAAACAAAGGGATCTTTTGCTTCCCAACCACCCAAGTACAAGTCAAGGAGTATTTGCAAACTATTAAAACAAATGAGTATTTAAACTTGAATACTTTAGGAAAAATAGAATAAAATTTGGTCTCTGAATGCAATCTAAACATAGCAGCTTATATTTCCTTAGTTGGAAAACTGGCGTGGTTTTTTTTTTTATATATATATATTTATTGATTTTTTACAGAGAGGAAGGGAGAGAGATAGAGAGTTAGAAACATCGATGAGAGAGAAACATCGATCAGCTGCCTCCTGCACACTCCCCAATGGGATGTGCCTGCAACCAAGGTACATGCCCCTGACCGGAATCGAACCTGGGACCTTTCAGTCCGCAGGCTGATGCTCTATCTACTGAGCCAAACCCGTTTCGGCAGACTGGCGTTTTTTAAAACAGCTGCTGAACTGAGGTGGGATGAGAGGCAGAGCATGGTGGTGATGGACATGCTGGGCCCGAAGACCGCTGTGAAATCTGCCAGTGGAAATTGCAGACCATGTGTGGGGAGAGGGAACTCTGAAAGCATCTTCCCTGTAGGGCCACGCTGCACACACAAATGACATTTCTGAAGAGCAGGGCAGATTCTTCGGCTCTGCCTGTGGTGTTCACGTTAACCAGCAGCCACTTCTTGAAGTATGATTCACAGGGTCACATTCACCCACGAACACGCAATTAAGTGGGGAAAATTACATTAACGGGGATAATCAAGTTATCATGTAATTATGCTTTTGAGTAAATTGGTGTGACAATTCTTTGTGCTCTAATTATGTGATTCAGAGATAATGGATGGTACATTAGACATTATATCTATAAGTAAAACAATCTCTTTAAAAACTCAGGCTGTTATACCTGTAGTATTTCAAACATTTTCAATCACATGCAAGTTTAGACTGACTATAATTAATCATGACTAGAGAAAATGTATACTTTTATATTGATATTGTGATATTATTTAGAACATTTTTGTCCTTGGAAAACTGTTTAAATGAGACAGTTGTATTGGAAGACCACTTGCTTAAATGGCCAAAAGTTCTGAGCAATGATATCATATTTTTATAAAAGTAATAAATATATTTTGAACTATTTTTGGCAGTACTATGCTCAGAATAAACATGGGAAGTCAGCAAAGTGTATTAAATTTGGAAATAATATTTTAAGATCAATAGCATAAAATAAATGTATTCCTGTCACAGCAAACATTGTCTTAACTATGTACTCTTTTAAATGCCCCTTGGGTTCTGATCTGCAGGGAACTTTTGATATTTCCTTATCAATAACTATTTATTGATTACCTCTGTACCAAGAATTATGCCAATAGCTATGGGGTAAGAAAACAAAAAAAAAAAGGTATTACTCAGCCAAAGAATCTATTATTTGCCCATAGTGGGACATTTTCTTTTTACATATAAACATTTTTGAAGCCAAAGATAATGCTTGGGATTATGCTAACATGGCTTCAAACATCCCACATTTTAACCAGTAACAGTTTAGCTTAATAGTTGTCTCTTACAGGTAAAATACTTCACCTGCTTAATCTAATCCTAGCTTTCTCCCTGCGTTCTGTGACTCCATCACGCCACACTTCTACCACCTCAGGAGCTTGGTCTTTGCTGCTGCCTCTATTTGAATTTTTCCTTAAGATCACTGCAGGGGCCTTAGCTGGTTTGGCTCAGTGGCTAGAGTGTTGGCGTGCTGACTGAAGGGTCCTGGGTTCAATTCTGGTCAAGGGCACATGTCCAGGTTGTGGGCTCGATCCCAAGTAGGGGGCTTGCAGGAGGCAGCTGATTGATGGTTCTCTCTCATTATTGATGTTTCTATCTCTCTCTCTCCCGCTCCCTTCCTCTCTGAAATCAATAAATATATATTTTTAAAAAAATCACTGCAGGGTTTTCTTGAATAGCATTCTCTCAGAGTCCCTCCCTGACCATCCTATCTAATAAAGAGGGAAAATGCTAATTGACCCTCACACTGTTGCAAAGATGGTGGTGCCCACAGCCAATAAGGAGGGAATATGCTAATTGACTGCGCTGCCCTCAAAGATGGCGGTGCCCACAGCCACAGGATGGTGGCGCCCAGCCCCCTCAGCCCCACCAGGGCAACAGGTGCATGGTGCAACTGTGTCCGGAGTCCCCCAGTCCCCTCAGCCCCCAAGCCACCCAGGGCTGGCCCGAGGTGCAGGCAAGCCTCGGATGGCAGCTGCCCAAGACTCAAGTAAACAGGGCTGGTCGAGGCTTGCACTGCGGGCAGTGGCAGCAGCAGAAGTGGGATGGGGCGTCACCTTCCCCTGATCGCTGGGTCGCCTCCCACCCCTGAGGACTCCCGGACTGTGAGAGGGGGCAGGCCGGGCTGAGGGACACCCCTCCAGTGCATGAATTTTCATGCACCAGGCCTCTAGTTCTATTATAAGTCCTAACTCTCACCTCATTGCTCTTTTCACCCAAATTTATTCTGGTTAGATAACATTTATTATTCTTGAGACCATTCATTTGTTTACTTATTTTCTTTGGTTCTGACCATAATATAAAGTCCATAAGGACAGGAGTTTGGTATTGTTCATTGCTGCACCCTCAATATTTAGAGCTGTGCTTGAGACATGGCAAGTGCTCAGTAAAGAGATGCTAAGTTAAAAGACATGCTGAATTTTTCATATATGCCAAAAATATTGTCATTTAAAAGATGTATATATAGAAAAACAAATTATTAATTTTATAGTAAAAGAGGAAGTATGAAGATATATGACATCATCATGTTACTTCTAATTTTCATGGAACCATCAAGAAAATTACACATGCTTGAATTCAACTTTATCCAACTGTATAAATTTCTAAAAGTTAAACTTTGAGGGTAGGTGATATAATCTTAAATCTACTATTCTTTGTCATTTACATTGTTAAATTCTAAGAATAAAACAAAGTAGAAATAAAGGGTAAAAACCTCTATAAATTTATTATATCTAAAAGTAATTTCTAATTAATTTATATTTGCTATTTGTACAAATTCTTTTTTTTCTTTTACTTTTCTTTAAATTTTCAATCAGAAATGATTTTATTATTTTAAGACAAGGTTATTTCATAAATGATTAGTTTAAGGATATTGTAGTATGAGATTAGTTTAAAAGACATAAAATTGATTTTTAGGTATGTAGGAACATTGAAATAATTCAAATATTTTATAAAATAAAACTAGCATGTTACAAATCCCTTAACTTTTTATTCTGTTGTTGTTTTCAATTTTCTCAAATAGAACCTACTTTGGTGTTTTTTACCCTATATCTAAAAGTTTTGACTTATGCAATATCTAGTTGCAATAATGAATAAGAACTGACATGAAATATCAATATTGGCCAGGCTAACTGGTAGTTGACATCAAGTTGGATTGCTGAAGAAATAAACAAAATTGAAATGTTTTTGGTGTATAAGTACTGCCTGACATCATTTGTCCTTCAGAGGATCAATAGCTGCATGACCTAAATGTTATTTATATTGCTTTATATAAAGTAGCCAGAGAGACATGCTAAATACTTTCAGTTTGAGATTGAATAACAAACACAATTTTTTTAAAAATCAGAAATTGAGTTTCCTTTCCTAAAATGCTGTGAGAATAACTTTTCTAGGTAGGCAATTAATTGCAGGTACTTATTTGTCTGTGATTTAAAGAAAATATAATATTAGTTAATTCATTTATGTCCATATTCAACCAACTTAGAAAAAGCAATTAACCTATCTCAGATCAAATATAAAGCTCTTAACTGCCTAACTATTAAATGGTATATTCTAAATGTAAAAATGACAAAATATTCCTATTGAGGATTATATCCATTTTTAGCTCCAGTGAAATACAATTACATCATTTCTTACTTAACATAGTAGTAGGAAGATTTGAAATTTCTTCTCTGATGGCTTCTGTTGTTTCATTAAAAAATGGAGAGAATTATGCTAAACGAAATAAGCCAGTCAGAGAAATACAAGTATCACATGATTTCACTTACATGTGGTATCTAATGAACAAAATAAACCGAGGAACAAAAAAGATCCAGAGATATTAAAGCATACAACAGACTGATGTATTTCATAGGAAAGGGGTTGGGGGAGCAGGAAAGGATTAACCAATTAATTTTTATGCATATATGCATAGCCCATGGACAGACATTAACAGGTTACTTTAAAAAGAGGTTTTACATAAATATCTACTTCCATTAGAAATATCGTTAAGAAATAAAGACATCAGAGCCCTAATACCATATAACATAAAAATTAAATTTACATAGCTTTTCGGGACCATACATACATATTGTATATTATGTATTTGTTTCTGTGATTCTTGGTTGCTAGCTAGGTAATACTGAATTTTACATTTGTGATTTCTGCTTACAAATCTAAAATTGTAGAATTTTCCTAAAATTGTGCTTATATAAATAGCTGAATGCATTTTAAACTAATGTAACCTAATTGCATATCCCAAAGGCATCAAATAATTAGTAAGTCTAATACTAAGTAATTCAGATTGCTGCCTGCTATATATGTACCTTATAATGCATTTATTATCACACCTTTGTCTGGTAATTTGTTTGAAAGTGAAATGGGTCACAATGCCATGTCCTTGAGCAATCCCTAAAAGTCTTTTTGCTCTCTCAGTAACTGCTGTCTCCTGATCTCTTGACAATTTCTCAGCAGGTGTGTGCAACAAAACAGCTTTCAAATCAATTGGCACAGTGAGCGTAAACTTCATTTAGGAGTGTCAGTTATCATCATAAAATATTATTTCCTTAATAGTTATTAAATATTACAGCAAAGAAGAAATAAATTGATGGAACCATTCAGTGAAGTCCTGGTATGTTGATTTGGAACTGTGCAGTGACAGGCGTTTTGGTGTGAACAAAGTGAGTAAACAAAACCAGGCTAGCCATTGTGACACTGGACACTGGACCTCATATTCATCATTTTGGCTTTGAAATATGTATAATTAATGTATGTCTCCCTTGATTGCTGATTCAATAAATCTGATTTGGCTATTTCCATATTTATTAAATTTTACTATTTTGTATGTTAAATGGTGTGTCTTTTTCAGCTACAGTATTGCTTACCAAATAAAATGTCTAACTTACAAAATATTAGTTTACTTCATTTTAGCTTCCATTTAATTTTCCTAGGGTACATAAAGTTGCAAGCCACTTAATAGATTTTTGGCATAAATATCCACATTATATGGGTCCATATTGCTTAAACGGCTTTATAATATGCTAGAAATAAAATTTTGCTTGGTATCTAGAACTAATCCATAATATGTTGGCTCAACAGAGTCAATCAAATGGAAATTCCTTTATTGAAATATAATTGTAGTTGAGCTCATTATTAAAATTCCAGGGTTGACAGTGGCATCGGCATAATTCAGGTGGAGCAAACAACCTTCCTTTAGTAGAAAAAAAATTCTAGTTTGCATTTTTCCTCTTTCTAAAAGAATAATAACAGCACAATAGTGACAGAATTTTGACAATGCTGTCATCTTGAAATTAGATGTAGGAAATCTATCAGATTTCTTTTTTAGCTAATTGGAAGAGGAATATGGAATTAAGATTCACATTCTACTGGGAACTTGGAGACAAATTAAAATGTTAGATATAATTAAATCAGAGTTTGAAAGGACTTGAGAGGTCATCTATCATCTCAAATCACTTCCATCTGAGAAGGAACAAACTTAAATCATCCTTCCATGATTACTATTTGAACCCTTTTAAGGATAACTGCAATTAGCTCAGCAATGCAAAGCAATATTTTAACGATTTTCATCATTGGAAAAATCATCCTGATATCTAAATATCTCAAGCTTCAGAAAAACATATTTGGGATGCCATCAGTTTATATGAAAAGAGAAATATTTAAAAGCTTTCAATGAGGAATTGAAAAGCTGTCCATTTGTCCATTCAAGGTTGCTGTGTTCTAACCAGAAGGAAGTCCCTATTTCTTTAACAGTGTTTATTCTTGGGTTTCCTTTCAAGCATTTTTGTTATTTTATGAATCTACATTAATATTGACAAGTCTATATCACACTTTCTTGACACCAAAATTAGAAAATAAGCTTTCAAAAATGTACTTCATTAGAGTTAAGTTCAATAGGTGAGTTCCTCATTGTTTCTACCATTATATATTGTATGTTTTTGTGTTCTAAACTTCTGCAACCCTATACCGCCTACATGTTTTTTCCATTGTCATAATTAATTCCCAAATGTGTTCTCCTACTCACACTGTTAACCTACATTTACCCCTGGGATTTTGTTTTATTAAAATGAATTTGTATATGTGAAGAGTTAAAAAAAATTATTGGGAGAACTGAACTCACCTTAGGAGTGAAGGTGGCATCATTGATGGAATGCATGTGACCATAAAGTGACTGCTCACATTTGCCCTAGGAAGACAAAGCAGAAATAAAGTCAAATAAATTCCATTCGATGTGTAAAAATAAATTGAAGGATACTTAATTGTATTTGTTTTCAAGCAATGTTTTAGTCCAATAATAAAATTAATATAGTCTCATGATAGAAAATGTTAGCTTTCGATATCAGCTACCATTCAGAATCAGTGCTGTGCTGATGAGTGTGCCACCAGGGCTGGTACCTACACGGAAATTCTTGCGTCCTTGCTTTTATACCCTTGAACTGGTGGTGAAATCTCACCAAATGGCACCGTTATGCCATTAGTACAGTTTTCACGCCATGGGGCCGAATAGTGAAGCCCATGATTTCTACCGCTGCTGGAGGTGTGGAGTCCTTTCCCTTTTTTGTTTTTAGCTATAAGATCTTTTTTTTTTTTTTAAATTTCAGAATTTTCAAAGTTTGGCATTGTAATCATTACAAATATAAAAATGTTATAACACATGCACAGTAGTATTTTTAATACAAAATAAGCATTTGTTTTGTGAAAACCATACTTCACATGTACCCATTCAGATCATGTTTTCTAAACAAAGCTAAAATTAACTACAAAAATATCCAAGCTTCAGTTTAAATGATTCCAGAAAAATTGACCCATAACATATTACAAAGGGGATTTCAATGGGAGAGGGATGGCTTCACTTTTACACCAATGGTCAAAGGGCATTCTTAACTATATGAGTGAAATAATTCAAATTCTGTAGAAGAACCAGAAAATGATATATCTGGAATATTGTTGATAGATTTTTATTATGGTATGAAATTAAGATTTAATCCAATAATATAATATCCATTCAACAAGTTGTTTTTTAGCGTTTAACACATCAGGGACAATTCTAGATACTTAGGATATATCAATGAATAAAACAAAGAACCTTGTCCCCATTGACCTTCTATGGGAAATGAATATTTTTAAGAGGAATACAGTATGTCAGAAGAGAAGTATCCTATCTAATAAAAGAGTAATATACAGATTGACCGTCACTCCAACACACAAGATGGCTGCCCCCATGTGGTCAAAGATCCTGCCCCCATGTGGACACAAGATGGCCACCAAAAGATGGCCAGCAGGGGAGGGCAGTTGTGGGCAATCAGGCCAGCAGGGGAGGGCAGTTGGGAGGGACCAGGCCTGCAAGGGAGGGCAGTTGTGGGCTATCAGGCCAGCAGGGGAGGGCAGTTGGGAGGGACCAGGCCTGCAAGGGAGGGCAGTTGGGGGCGATCAAGCTTGCAGGGGAGGGCAGTTAGGGGTGACCAAGCCGGCAGAGGAGGGAAGTTGGGGGCAACCAGGCCTGCAGGGAAAGGCAGTTGGGAATGACCCAGGCCTGCAGGGGAGAGCAGTTGGGGGGGGGGCAAGGCCTGCAGGGGAGGGCAGTTAGGGGTGACCAGGCCTGTAGGGGAGGGCAGTTGGGGGGGACTCAGGCCTGCAGGGGAGAGCAGTTGCAGGGGACAAGGCCTGCAGGGGAGAGCAGTTAGGGGTGACCAGGCTGGCAGAGGAGGGAAGTTGGGGGTGACTAGGCCTGCAGGGGAGGGCAGTTAGGGGTGACCAAGCCTTCAGGGGAGGGCAGTTAGGGGCAAACAGGCTGGCAGGGGAGCAGTTAGGCATCAATCAGGCTGTCAGGGGAGTGGTTAGGGGGTGATCAGGCTGGCAGGCAGAAGCGGTTAGGGGCAATCAGGAAGGTAGGCAGGTGAGCAGTTGGGAGCCAGCAGTCCTAGATTGTGAGAGGGATGTCCGACTGCCAGGATCGGGCTTAAACGGGCAGTCGGACATCCCTTGAGGGGTCCCAGATTGGAGAGGGTGCAGGCTGGGCTAAGGGACACACACCCCTGTGCACAAATTTCGTGCACCGGGCCTCTAGTTATAAAAATAAGGAAGTCGGGGAAGGGCAGGGGTATCATGAGTTTGGGGATTGAAGGGCAAAGGGCAAATCAAATTATCAAGTAGAGTAATGTGGTTTGACCACACTCAGAAAGTAAGGTTTGAAAGTCTAAAATCAGTAAGGGAGTTAACCAAGCAGACATGTGGAGAAAGCATTCCTGAAAGAAGGAAAGGCTAGAGCGAGTGTCTCCAGCTGAGAGTTCACCTGGTGTGTTTCTAGAACAGCAAGGAGCCAGTGTGGCTAGAGAGAAGGCAGTCAGGAGAGTAGGTTTGCTCAGAAGGCTTCCTCGACTCTCCTTCACTACCTTGTATTTCCTTAGTGCTCTGCCAGGTGAGGCTGGAAGAGAGGTTACAGAAAAGACCACAGAAAGAGATATTAAAGATAGTGGTCACCATCATGCCCCTCACTGTTATCCGACATTCATATGATACTTGGAATTAGGCGAAGTGGGAAAGGCTTCAGCTACTAAGCTCTAAACAGCACTCACCATTGCTTTAAAACAATTAAATCTCAGGTATTTTTACAGATTTGGGACACGCTATTAATCCCTTTTCACAGGCTGCAAAATTACCCAGATGAATTTAAATTTCTTAAAGATATACTGAACACTTTGACACTCTTTCAGAATCCCCCCTGCCCATGTCATCCTGCTTCAGTGTCTTGATACTGTTATAACATTAATTATGCTGAGAACTTCAAAGCAACCAAATTCCTAAAATGGAAATAAATTAATTGCAAAGCCAAAAAGGTGAAGTATAAATTGTTATAATTAGCTTTCATATATTATTATTTTAGGAACTTTTGTGGTAGTTTTTGAGAACTAGTATCATATAGTCATATCACATTACGCTTGTAGAGTAAGTGTTAATATTTAAAAATATATTTAAATTAGCAAATTTGCCTCAAAATATTTTTGCATTAATAAGAGTTTTACATTTGGCCCCCTTCTAAATTGCAAACCTCTAAACTATTTGATTAATTAGTAAGGAAAATGGAGTTTTCTGACGCAAATCCTGAAGGCCAAGTTTTAATTCGGAATGGAGTCTCTAAGGCACTCTTGAAAAGCCCTGGAAATATGAGGAAATAATGGAAATGCTGACGGACCACATTTGTGCTGCTATAACAAAACCTGACTAGAAGATAAATGTTTCATGAATTAAGAAAAGTTAAAAAAGCTTTTTCTCTCCAGCTTTGTTCCCAAGATAAAAGTGAATGTGCTCTTTTGGTGGTGGAGGGAATATGTGGGTTACTAATATGCTAGTCTGCACATAGCCTTAATCAAAAGCAATACCCAAACCGGGACACTAAAGCTTAGAATAACTTCTTTGATGAAATATTGTCAGAATTGTTTTATTTCAAAGCAATGAAAAAGAGGGAAGAGTTGTATTAAAAAAAAAAAAAATCATGTGGCCTAACACGTCATTGCTCCAGAGAACCCGTGTGCAAGGATCGCATAATAGTTTCTATCATTGGCCCTGGGGATCGAAACGTCTGGAACTTAATTCTTGGAACCACTTCTTAATAGCCATGTAACTTGAAACAAATCGCTTCACTCCCCTGTGCTTCAGTTTCCTCATTAATTCTCGAAACAAACCCAAATGTTAAATACCACTACCCGTGTCCAAAGGGGTAATATTTAACCTATGGTTTTGTCTTGAAAATTAAATGAAATAATGCACGTGGACATTAGTAGAGTGCTTAGACAAAGTAAGAGCTTGACAAATATTAGCTCGCAACCATTGAAAATGCTGATAACTTCCAAATCAACATCTCTGCCTTTAGCTGTCTACCTGCTGCTTGAAAGGAAGGAGTCTCAGAGGCATCAGTGCTGTTTCTTCTGTTTGTCCCTCAGTCATTCCCCATGTGGCACTGCCCTGCTTCAAGCCCTCTGTCTACTAACCCCATCACCTTGGGCACTTGAGCTGATTGGACTCAGCCAGAAGAAAGCACCAGCAGGAGGTCGACAAGCAGAAAGAGAGGACAGATAAACAACCACGGCTTCAGCTGTGATTTTGTCAGTGACCCTGTCTTCTTCCCAATTCCACACTCCTGCTGTGAGGTCCTCTCCCATGGCTATAGCCCATGTGTGTCCAATAATGTTCTTCTTCTCCTGCCCCTTCAGACCTAGAGGTAGTGCTGGCTTCCCATGGTTGCTAGCCATTGAGTGCCGTGTTTGGTCCCTTAACCCTGTTCACATTTCTGTAACATTCAACTGGAGTTTTCCCCAGGTGTCATCTGCTCCCTGCTGGGGACCTGTCTGATATAGCCTGTCAGACATAATATGCTAAAGCAGACTTTTTAACTCACTACTTCCCAGTTGCTTACTTGATCCTTGCCAAATCATTCCCTCTGAGTAAATGGCATCACAGTTGTTCAAACAAAAAACCTAGTCAATCAAAGACCTGAGAATTAGAATATCTCTCCTTCTTCCCTCACCTCCAGCCAACTCCTCATCCAGTATACAGCTCTTCCTGAAATATGCAGCCCTGTTGTGCTCACTTCTGTCACTCTCCATCATTACCACTCCAGTGCATGATGACAGCAGGAGCATCCTTATCGATCGCCTTGCTCCTCCTCTCACCCCACTCCTCATCCATTTCTCTCACAGCCACCAGACTGATCAATGAAACTTGAATCAGATCATGCCAAGATCCAGCTTACAGTCATCCAAACAATTACCACTGCACTCAGAATAAATTCTAAACTCTTTACTTAGCTCCAAAGGCTCTATACTGTCGGTCTCCTGTCTGGCTATCTGACCTCATCCTTTACCATTCTCCCTTCTCATGTGCAGTGTTCCAGAATATCTTCATTTGTCTACATGGTCAAGGCTTTCTGAGCAAAGATTAATAGCAACCCTAAAGATAGAGAAATTTGGGGAGATTTAGGGGCATCTTTCCCTGAGAAATTTGTGGTTTTTGTTTACATTCTAGGAGTTACAAGACTAGAAACCTTCCCCTCCTCCCCCTAGAGGGGATTTATTTATATTTGAAAACAAATGACTCTGTCTCAATCTCTCTCTCTCCTGGAGAAACAGATAAGCTCTAATGTCATAATTTAGGGGTTTCCTTTCATGGGGCATAATTCCACTGTACCTACAGGGTGCACCTCGCTCTTACTGCTTCTCCCCTTGAGGAATTAGGCAAATTAACACACACTGCTTGGTGAGTAAATGAATGGTCTGAACTCTGATCCAGCAACCTCATGTTTATTGTCAAGATAAACAAATTAGTAAATATAAACATAAAAACATAACACTATCCACATTGGCCTCCTGTTCTTCTAACAGGCCTAGCATGTCCCTGCCTTTACACTTCCTTTTTCTCTACTTTATATGTTTCTGTGTAGCTTTAAACATGTCCTTGTCCTTCTCATTCTGCTCTCAACTAAAATTCATAGTTTTTACTGATATCTGAAATCTAGTATCCCTGCCCCTTCTCTTATATCCTCTCATTACAGTATCAGAAACTTTAATGAAAACCCTTTTATTTTCTTCTTGAACACTAAGCCAGACTTGAGCTCAGGTGTGGCCAGGTGACTGAGCTCTGCCCAGTGAAATATGGGCAGTTATAAAATAAGTCCCATGTGGTCTTGGCCCTTAAAATATCCCACACAATTTTTGCCCATTTTCAGCTGCAGGTACAGGGGCCCTGGAACAAGTCTGGGTTTCTGAACCACCACAAAGAGAAAAGCCACCAATTAGCACCTTCTGACTACACATCCCATGAATGGGAACTAAGCTTCTACTGAGTCAAACCCCTGAGTATCCTTTAGCGGTTTCAACATGTGTTGATAACCAACAAATAGGTCACCCTGTTTTGTTTCTTTCATGTCACTCTAGCATATAAATTTACTCAACGAATTTATTTTCTGATTTATTGTTAGTTTCCTTCCACTAGAATTAAGCACCACAAGAGAAACATGTCCACGACTCTATCATCCCCAAGGCCCAAGACAGCTCTAGTAGGATCTCATAAACAGTTGTTGAGTAAAAAACTAAACATAACTTGTTCTGGCCCAAGAATTGTGAATGGAAATAACATGTAATACCTCTCTCATGCTCTTTGCAACCCCACCTTTCTATTAATTAGAGGTGCAATACTCTCCAAAAATATCCTTGCTCTTTGGCAAAAAACAGCAGCATTCAAGGTGGCTGCTAGATCACCCTGGATCATAGGTGAGTATGACTAGCAGAGACCTTCCATCCAACCTAAAGAGAACACAGACCATGAGTAAGATGTAAATGTTACTGTGATTTGGAGGTTATGTGCTACTATAAAATAGCCTAGCTTAGCCTGACTGACATGAACCCTATGTGGGAAGATTAATATCTCCTCAAATATTAAAAGCTTTTCTATTATCTATACTGCAATGTGGAAAGCTGAAAAAATGTTGAAATAGTACATGTCAGAAGCCTAATACTCAAGACAAAAGTTTAAAAACTCTAAAAAGTAAGTCTAATATAGAATCATTAAATAATCATCTACACTAATAAAAGAGAAACATGCAAATTGACTGTACCTCCACTACGCCTACAAGTCATGTCCACCAGCCAATCAGGAGTGGGTATGCAAATTAACCCAACCAAGATGGAGGTTAATTTGCATAACCAGGTGCAGAGCTAAGATTAAAGACAGCGTAGAAGGAAGCCAAGCGTGCGGAGAAGCAGGCAGGGCGGTGGAGATGGGAGGGAAGCAGGTGGGGTGATGGAGATGGGAGGGAAGCAGGCAGGGTGGCAGAAATAGGAGGGAAGCAGGCAGGGTGGCAGAGATGGCCACGGGAAGCCCTATTCTTGCAGGAATCTTCCTGCAACAGACCTCTAGTAAAATATAAAATCATAAATAATCATAAAACAAGTAACCAGACATAACATCATCAAAATCATCAAAGAGTTGTTAACAAACTTCATTTTCACTATAATGACTTATTTACCAATGGATTAAATAACCTTTGAAAAAGTTTAACAGATTTCAAAATATAAAGTGAGCCTTCCTAAGTCAGTCTTGTTTTTTGTTTACAAGGCTATCTAAAAAATTTATTTTTGATGTGTTAAAGTTCCTTAGTGACATATAACTTACAGTAAAATGCACACACCTTGGGGACTTAGCTTAATGAATTTTTATCTATGTATTATCTGTGTAACTGCCATTCAGATTAAGATATAGAACATTTCCATCACTCCAAAAAGTTTCTTTATGCCCTTTTCAGTAAAAAGATCCCCACAGTTTTTTTTTTTTTTTTTATTAACTACATTTTTTTGGAGAAAAGAAATACAGGGATATAGTTGAAAAAAAAATACCCCAAATATTACAGGAGACTATGCAATGAAAAGTTAGTCTCTCATTGCAGGTCATCCCTAAATGCAACTACTGTAAATAGTGTCTTTTGTTAATTTTGTAGTACAATATGTGCCCATACATTAATTTTTTTTTACTGTATCATGTTATCCACCTCAGTGCTTGCATAAATTAAATCATGCTATTTGTGAATTTTATGAGAGGTAGTATATTGTGATTGTGAAGAATGTGATTCTGGTAAAATTACAGCTTTTGGAACTCAGCTCATTGGAAATGTATTGGTAATATTTCTCATGTATAAATACTATGCTAAGTACTTCAAATACTGTAACTCTTAATTTCTACCATATAAAATTGGTAATATTTTAAATTCTTATTTAGAGTTGGAGAACTTTGTGAAAAGAAATTAGCATTTTGCTTACACTAGTAAAATATATTACTATTTATAGATTCATTAGTCGTCTTCTTTTCTATTATTTGTCCTACCTTTTAATTTTTGTTGGCCACTGAGAATAAAAAATAACCACGCTCTCTGGAAAAGACTCTTTGTTCTATAGCCATGTTAGCAAACACCAGAACTAGTTTTAACTTGTCCATTCAATTAGTAACACTTCCATAGCCCTGCTTATGAGTAAACAACCAGAACTTATTTTAAACCTATATAATTAATCAATGACAACTAATGTCAGTGAACACTCCTCAAAAAGCCAAATAGCATCAGACTTAGGATTTGAAAGTGAGCCAATTGGCCAAAGAATCAATACAGGGAACATGTTTCTAAGTCTGATATTAACCTTCTTCCACTTCTACAAGAGACAAAAATCATGCCTCAATAACCAACACAACTACTCTTCTAAGCCTGACCTAACATCTATAACCTACACAATCCAAAGTAAACTCTTCCCCCAAACTGAAGATCAGTAATTGGGCTTGCTCAATGAGTACAACTCTGACTAGTATAACTCTTCCTCACTTAAGTATATGATGAACTCAGGGATTTTTGTTTGTTCCAAATATTGAGTGGTGGTTTCATCTTTTGATACCACAGATAGGGTGAAGGGTGTGTTAGTTATGGCTGCCATAACAGAGTACCACAGACAGTGTGGCTCAGACAACAAAAATTCATTTTCTCACTGTTCTGGAGGCTAAAAGTCTAAAAGCAAGATGTTGACAGGGTTGGTCTCATTCTGAGGCCTCTCGTTGGTATGTAAGCCATCTTCTTCCTAAGTCTTCACATGGTTTTCCCTCTCTGTGTATCTGTGTTCTAATCTCCGCTTCTTATATGGACATTAGTCAGATTGGACTAGGGTCCATCCCAAGGACCTTTTTTAGCCTTAATTACCTCTTAAAAGTCCCTATTTCCAAATATAGTCACATTCTGAGGGAATGGGGGTTAGATCTTCAATATGTAAATTGAGAGGACACAATTTAGCCCATAACAAAGGGCTAGAAAAATTTATTTCACTATTCATAAAATACCTTAGAGTGCAATAGCCATTAGGGCATTAGCTAGTTGGAAGAGTTAAACTGGGACTTTATCTTATAGTATTTATTGCATTATATATATACTAGAGGCCCGGTCCATGAAATTCATGCAAGGGGGTGTGTGTCCCTCAGCCCAGCCTGCACCCTCTCCAATCTGGGACCCCTCAAGAGATGTCCAACTGCCCGTTTAGGCCTGATCCAGGTAGAATTGGGCCTAAACGGGGAGTCAGACATCCCTCTCACAATCCAGGACGGCTGGATCCCAACTGCTCACCTGCCTGCCTTCCAGATTGCCCGTAACTGCTTCTGCCTGCCAGCCTGATCACCCCCTAACCATCCCCTGCCAGCCTGATTGATGCCTAACTTCTCCCCTGCCAGCCTGTTTGCCCCTAACTGCCCTAGTCTGTAGGCCTGGTCACCCCTAACTGCCCTCCCCTGCAGGCCTGGTCCCCCCCAACTGCTTTCCCCTGCAGGCCTGGGTTCCCCCCCCCAACTGCCCTTCCCTGCAGGCCCAGTCGCCCCCAACTTCCCTCCTCTGCCGGCCTGGTCCCTCCCAACTGCCCTCCTCTGCTGGCTATCTTGTGGCGGCCATCTTGTGTCCACATGGGGCAGCCATCTTTGACCACATGGGACAGCCATTTGTGTGTTGGAGTGATGGTTAATTTGGAGGCTAAAAGTCTAAGAGCAAGATGTTGACAGGGTTGGTTTCATTCTGAGGCCTCTCGTTGGTATGTAGGCCATCTTCTTTCTAAGTCTTCACATGGTTTTCCCTCTCTGTGTATCTGTGTTCATTAATATTACTCTTTTATTATATAGGATATATATATATATATGTGTGTGTGTATATATATATATATATATATATGTATATATGTATATATATGTATATATGTATATATATGTATATATGTGTATATATATATAACTTACATATATTACCTTAACATACCTTGAGTTAATATTCAATCTCAGAATGAAAAGTTCATTTTTATGTCATATCAGAGCATATATTTAATTAGACAAACTAAGAGCACAGGGTCCAGAGTAATACTGCTTGAATTTGAACTTGGGCTTAGCTTTGTCCTTGGAGCACTATGAGCCTCCATGATATCATCTGTAAAATAGGAATAATCTACATGATGGCATCATCATGAGGATTTAAGTAATTCATGTAAAATGATTAGATTGCTGCCTGGGACATAGCAAGTGCTCAGTAAATGTTAGTTATTAGTAATAATATGCAGGTTGCAAACTCTGTGATAGCAGGAATGACTTCTATTACCTTCATCACTTCATAATTATAGCTGCAGAGATGAGCTGGCTCATGAGAGGTATTTTATAATTATTTTTGAAGTAGTAACACACACACAAACACACACACACACACACATACTTTTAGGTCTTTCCTAGGAAAGATATTAAGTAAGGTTCCTAAGTTTGCTCTTCATCAACTTTCTTTTTTAACATGTAACCTCTGCCTTTTCAAGGCAATTCAGGAAAATGTGTTAACCTCTCAGGATTTTTTATTTTATGAAAGAACCCTCAAGGAGAAACACTAGGAATGGAGTCCTAATCATTGAATTTCACACCCATTTGGCAGTTGCCCAGAATACAGTTGTGCACATGCACTGCTTTTCCTGTGAGCAGCACCTCTGTACCTCCCTCCACATTCGTCCTGCAAGCCCCTCACATTGCAATACAGAGGCAATGTCTAGGGAGAGTATTATTCCATTGCATATTCCTAGAAAATAACTGTTTATAGTAGAAACTTAAAATAATTGCTTAATTTAAAAACTTCAAAAATTCTCTAAATGAAATTTATTAAAGAGAATTATATTGTGCAATGGTGCCATATGCATTTTACTTCATATTTTCTAATCAATTAAAAGTATATACACACACACACACACACACACACACACACACACACACATATATATATATATCCTATCTAATAAAAGAGTAATATGCAAATTGACCATACCTCCGCTACACCCACAAGCCACACCCACCAGCCAATCAGGAGTGAGTATGTAAATTAACCCAACCAAGATGGCTGTGGCCACAGAGCGAGCAGGAGGCTTGGGTTTCCCTGGCAATGGAGGAAGCCAAGCTTTCTGCACACCCTGGCCGGCCCTGGTCTCCACTTAAGGCTACAAAGTTTCAATTATAGAAGATAAATAAATCCCAACAAAAATGGCAGCAGCCACGGAGCTGAAGAGAGCAGGAGACTTGAGTTGCCCCTGGTGATGGAGGAAGACAAGCTTCCACAGCCCTGGCCTGCCTTGGCCTTTGCTCAAGGCTACAAAGTTTTAATTATAGAAGATAAATAAATCCCAGATCCCAGGGCCTCTGCTTGGGTCACTGGGGGGCGTAGCTGGCCTGCAAACCACCACAGGCCCCTCGCCCAGGCCACCCCACGCCCCAAGGGAACCCCACTCTGATCCAGGCACCCTTCAGGGCAAACCAGCTGGCCCCCACCCCTGCACCAGGCCTCTATCCTATATAATAAAAAAATAATATGCAAATTGACCATCACTCCAACATACAAGATGGCTGCTCCCATGTGGTCAAAGATGGATGCCCCCATGTGGACACAAGATGGCCATCACAAGATGGCCAGCAGGGGAGGGCAATTGGGAGGGACCAGGCCTGCAAGGGAGGACAGTTGTGGGTGATCAGGCCAACAGGGGAGGGAAGTTGGGAGGGACCAGGCCTGCAGGGGAGGGCAGTTGGGGGTGACCAGGCCTGCAGGGAGGGCAGTTAGGAGCAAACAGGCTGGCAGGGGAGCAGTTAAGCATCAATCAGGCTGGCACGGGAGTGATTAGGGGGTGATAAGGCTGGCAGGCAGAAGCGGTTAGGGGCAATCAGGAAGGCAGGTAGGCAAGCAGTTGGGAGCCAGCAGTCCTGAATTGTGAGAGGGATGTCCGACTGCCTGTTTAGGCCTGATCCTACCTGGATCAGGCCTAAACAGGCAGTCGGACATCCCTCAAGGGGTCCCAGATTGGAGAGGGTGCAGGCTGGGCTGAGGGACACAACCCCTCTTGCACGAACAGGCCTCTAGTGTGTGTGTGTGTGTGTGTGTGTGTGTGTGTGTGTGTATACACACATACTAATAAAAGAGAAACATGCAAATTGACTGTCACTTCACAATGCCCACCAGCCAATCAGGAGTGAGTATGCAAATTAACCCAACAAATATGGTGGCGGCCCCACCCCCCAGCCCCTATGGGCCTCTGGGCAGCAGGCATGCAGGAGTGGAGCAGCTGGGCGGGGTTGGATGCCTGCTATGAGGGGAAGGCAGGGGGTGGAGGGAGCTACAGGAGTGGCGCTTCGGCCAGAGTGAAGATGGAAGGTGGCAGCCAGAGTAAAGGTCTGGTTCCCAGGTGCCGGAGGAAAACCAGTGCTGGAAGCAGGGGAAGGAAGGCCTATTGCACGAATCTTCTTGCAATGGGCCTCTAGTATATATATATGTAGATATATAGATATGTATATTTCAGAGAGGAAGGGAGAGGGAGAGAGAGATAGAAACATCAATGATGGGAGAGAATCATTGATCACCTGCCTCCTACACACCCTCTACTGCGAATCAAGCCTGCAACCTGGGCATGTGCCCTGACTGAGAATTGAACAGTGATCTCCTGGTTCATGGGTCAACACACAACCACTGAGCCATGCCAGCTGGGCTAAAAGTACTCTTAAAGGGAAGAAAGCAAACCATGTTCAAGGGTGAGCAGAATAAAAACTTATATCAGCTGTGAGAAAAGCATTCTCATTACCAGCTATCTGTAGATTATTTCCATTACAGGTACTACCTTATTAGCAAGTTTAAATATTAATGTCAAAGAATTTTATGGTGCCGAAACCGGTTTGGCTCAGTGGATAGAGCGTCGGCCTGCGGACTGCAGGGTCCCAGGTTCGATTCCGGTCAAGGGCATGTACCTGGGTTGCGGGCACATCCCCAGGTGGGGGCGTGCAGGAGGCAGCTGATCGATGTTTCTCTCTCATCGATGTTTCTAACTTTCTATCCCTCTCTCTTCCTCTCTGTAAAAAATCAATAAAATATATTAAAAAAAAAAAAAAAAAAAAAAAAAAGAATTTTATGGAGATCCTTTTTTTTTTTTTTTTAAATACATTTTATTGATATTTCACAGAGAGGAAGGGAGAGGGATAGAGAGCCAGAAACATCGATGAGAGAGAAACATCGATCAGCTGCCTCCTGCACGCCTCCCACTGGAGATGTGCCCGCAACCAAGGTACATGCCCTTGACAGGAATCGAACCCGAGACCTTTTAGTCCGCAGGCCGACGCTCTATCCACTGAGCCAAACCGGTTTCGGCTGGAGATCCTTTTTTAATTGAACAGGGCCAAATATCTAATATAATAATTTAACTTTTAGTTTTTGAAAATATTTTTAAAAAATAATTTTGTGAAACCAAAGAATTTTAACCTAAAAGGTTTATATATTGTTAAAGAAAAATATACTCTATTACTATTTCTGAAATAATCCCACTGGCATATAAACTGAAAACAATCATTAACAAGCCTCCTGTTTTTTATTTTATTTCATATAAATAACTAACCATGTCTGTGAAAGATTGATTGCAGCTTTTAAAATATTTGCTGAATCCATGTGTAATTAAGATGAGTTAAATATGCAAATCGAGCCTAATGAGCTTCATTTATTAATGTTAGTTTGCCTTGCCTCTACAAAATCTCTGCTGTGAATTTTTTCAGCACATGGTATTTCTGATTGCTTTGTTTTGGGGTGAATTGCTGAAGAAACAAGCTTTTTTTTCAGGAGGAGTAAAAGCTTTTGCATAGGATCTTAGAAAGATCCCATTTAGAAAGAAAGGTTTTTAAAAAACGCTCCCAGGAGCATTAAAACTGAATAAAATGTTACTATTTAGTTTTTTTCAACCACCTTCATTTAGATTACATTTACTTAATTCAATTTCATCCAAGTTGCAACCCCTTTGGGAATTTCCTTCAACGGAAGACAAGCATTTTGTCACAATATGTCCAACAGTAATTAATAGAATGCAGAGCCTGGGGGGAGCGGGCAGCATATAATGAACCATAACATGTTCTGGAGAAGTGCCTTTCCTGTACACAGTTTCAGAATTTCCCCACATTAACAAACCAAACCTCTCGCTCTAAAGCCACCAGCCTCATGTAATTCATGTGGAGGACATTAAGTGAGGCATTTACAAGAAACATAGTTATTGGAAATAATGCCAAGGAAACAAACACAGTGTAAGGGTCAGAAGGAAACAACTATTACAGTTCTGAGTCCTTTCACTAGCTCTTTCCTGATAAGGGCAAGAGAAAAAAAACAAAACAAATAAAATCTCAGGGCAAATAGATTGTAAATTTCCACAAATTTATTTGTGTTGTCTATTTAATTCTCTCACCATTGTACCCCACAATTCAAGTTACCAAGATTTGATTGCCTGCTTAAGGGTTTACTGTTTTTTTTTTTTTTTAATTAGATTTACTTTGTTGATGTCTTAAAATTTATTTTTATTATTGACTCTACAGATGTCCCCACATCATCCCAGCCCAACCCGCATCCCCTGGCTTTCACCGCACAGCTGTCTGTGACCATGGGCTATGCATATATGTTCCTTGGCTAATCTCTTCACCTTTCTTATCCAGTCGCACCCACCACCCTCCCCTTTGACATTCCTCAGTCTGTTCCAGTGTTCCATGCCTCTGGTTCTATTTTGTTCATCAGTTTATTTTACTCATTATATTCCACATGTAGGTGAAATCATATGGCATTTATCTTTCTCTTGCTGGCTTATATCACTTAGCATAATAATATCCAGGTTCATTCATGCTGTCACAAAGGGTTAGAGTTCCTTCTTTTTCATAGCTGCATAGTATTCTATTGTGTAACTGTACCACAGCTTTTTCATCCACTCAACTATTGATGGGCACTTGGAGGATTTACTATTATTTTTAATAAATAATTTTTTTCTAGTAGAAAAAAGGTTCTTATTTTTAAGGTTTCTGAAAGGAGATATTCATATCTATATCTAATGTAAATATAGCCATAGCCACATTTATATCT
Organism: Plecotus auritus; assembly: GCF_963455305.1. Lineage (NCBI taxonomy): Eukaryota > Metazoa > Chordata > Mammalia > Chiroptera > Vespertilionidae > Plecotus > Plecotus auritus. The sequence continues at coordinate 19,727,689 of NC_137776.1, read as the reverse complement.
AAGTATATAATTTTTAGATTGAAATATAATATTTCACTTGTGGTAAAAATACAAAGAACACATAACATAGGATGTATCTTTATTATATCAAGCTAAAGGCAGGAGTTAAAAAGCATAACATTTATTCCAAAAGATAATTTAAGAGGAAAATGCTATAAGTGTAAATTTGTGAACCAGGTAGCTAAAACAGTTAAAAGATACTATCCTAGAGGTAGTAACTATAAGAAGCAGCTTATTAATTTGCATAAGTATAAAATGCAAATAGGCTAATAACCCAAACTTAAAAAGAAAATATTTTAAATGGCAAAAGAAACCACAAACAAGGAAAATGATAAAAATGTTTATATATAATCTTGAATATTTTGTGAGAATAAATTCTAAGAATAGAAGTTATTACAGCAGAAATTATAGATTCCTAATGCTTTTAATACATAATGTAAAAATGCCCTATTGATCAAATTTATTAATTTTATCCCACACATTTTTTGAAGGCCAGTTTTCTACCCCTGACCCAATAGATACTATAATTTTTAAATTAATGTTCAATTTTTTATAAGTTCTTTCATTGCCAAATATATGATCAAAGTTTAAAAACTAACAATACTTTTAAAGTCATTTAAGCATTTCGGATTTTATTTATAACTAGAGGCCCAATGCACGAAATTCATGCAAGAGTAGGCCTTCCTTCCCCCAGCTGCCAGCACTGGGTTCCCTTTGGCATCCAGGACCCAGACTTCCCTCGCAGCCCTAGCTTCATCCAGAAGGTCATCCGAAGGATGTCTGCTTTAAATAGCATATTACGCTTTTATTATTATAGTTACCAAAGAATGACTATAATACTGAAAAACAGTAGTCACCTGACTAGTCTTTAGTGATTTCACTCCCTAGAGATAACCAAGTTGGAATTTCTTTAGTTGTTTTAATTTACATAATCTTAGTATTCACCTCCAAATCCCTGAATGAAATTTTAAACTGCTATCAACGGATGCATACAAATTAGATGCTATTTTTGATTTTGTTTATTATGGATAATTTTTAAAATATCTTAAAATAACATCCCATTTCCCCTCACCCCATGCTTTTAATATAACATTTATAGTTAAATTAACACTCTATATTATTAAGATTATGTTCATAATGGTCACTGCCTAATTAAATTAATATATGAAAACTAGAGGCCTGTTGCACGAAATTCGTGCAAAGGGGGGTATCCCTCAGCCCAGCCTGCACCCTCTCCAATCTGATGCTGGTGGGACCGGGCCTAAATGGGCGGTTGGACATCCCTCTCACTATCCAGGACTGCTGGCGCCCAATCGGCTCCCAACCATTTGACTGCCTCTGCCTGATTGCCCCTAACTGCTTCTGCCTGCCAGGCTGATCACTGCCTAACCGCTCTGCTGCCAGCCTGATCGACACCTAACTGCTCCCCGGCCAGCCTGATTGCCCCTAACTGCCCTCCCCTGCCATCCTGGTCACCCCTAACTGCCCTGCCCTGCCAGTCTTGTCAAGCCTAACTGTCCTCCCCTGCAGGCCTCATTGCCCCCAGAGGCCCTCCCCTGCATGCCTGGGAAGGCCTGCAGGGGAGGAAAGTTGTATGGGCCAGGCATGCAGGGGAGGTCAGTCATACGGGACTAGGCCTGCAGGGGAGGGCTGTTGGGGGGAGACCAGGCATGCAGGGGAGGGCAGTTGTGCAGGACCAGGCCTGCAGGGGAGGGCTGTTGTTGGCAATCAGGCCAGCAGGGAGGGCAGTTAGGGGTGACGAGGCCAGCAGAGGAGGGCAGTTGGGGGAGACCAAGCTGGCTGGGGAGGGCAGTTAGGGGTGCACAACTGCCCTCCCCTGCATGCCTTGTTCCCCTGCAACAGCCCTCCCCTGCAGGCCTGGTCACCCCTAACTTCCTTCCCCTGCTGGCCTGGTCACCCCTAATTGCCCTCCCTTGTCAGCCTGGTCGCCCCTAACTGCCCTCCCCAGCTGGCCTGGCTGCCCCCAACTGCCTTCCCCTGCAGGCCTGGTCACCCCCAAATACCCTCTCCTGCAGGCCTGGTCATCCCCAACTGCCCTCCCTTGCTGGCCTGGTCTCCCCAACTGCCTTCCTCTGCTGGACTGGTCTCCCCCAACTGCCTTCCTTTTCTGTCCTGTTCACCCCTAACTATCCACAACTGCCCTCCCCTGTAGGCCATCTTGTGGCAGACATCTTGTGTCCACATGGGGGCGGCCAACTTGTGTCTTGGAGTGATGGACAATTTGCATATTACTCTTTTATTAGATAAGATTAGGTGTATTTTCTTATGTTTCCCTCCTCCTAGTTAAAAATGGACTAATTTTTTAGTTGTCAAATTTCATTGGCACCTATTGCTAATGTCTCTTTGTCACTTTCCAATAACCTCTCCATTCAATCCTATATAATAAAGCCCTAATATGCAAATCGACCAAAAGGTGGAAAGACCAGTCGCTGTGACGTGCACTGACCACCAGGGGGCAGACGCTCAACACAGGAGCTGTCCCCTAGTGGTCACTGCACTCCCACAGGGGGAGCACTGCTCAGCCAGAAGCCGGGCTCATGGCTGGTGAGCACAGCGGTGGTGGTGGGAGCCTCTCCTGACTCCGTGGCAGCGCTAAAGATGCCTCAGGGCATGTCCTACTGCTGGCAGTTGGACATCCCCTGAGGGGTCCCGGACTGCAAGAGGTTGCAGACTGGGCTGAGGGGACCCCCCACCCCCAGTGCATGAATGTTGTGCACTGGATCTCTCGTTTTCTACATATTAGAAGAGATCATTCTGGCAAGGTATAGGGATGGACACAGGATTACAGAGGTGACGCTGTCCCATTCTGCCATGAGGAATTTACAGTGAAGTGTTTGAGAAGGTGGGAATAGAAAGAATATAAAACATACTAACAACTTCCTACTAAGAAGCAAGCATTGTTATTCTGAAAGGTACTGGATTCTGATATTTTAATATACTGCTGGATTTCAGTTTGACAAAATTTTATTATTTTTATATCTATATTCTAAAATAAAGTTGGGCTGCATTTTTCTTTTACTTTTTTGCCATATTTCAATATCATTGTCATTCCAGTTTTATGAGATGACCAGGATATATTTCTATTTTTTTCATGTCCTAGAATAGTTTGAACAGCATTAGTATTTTCTGTCCCTTGCAGGGTGGTGAGAGGACTCTTTCATAAAGTTATCTGGTCCTAGCACCTGTTTTAATATATTTTTATTGATTTCAGAGAGCAAGGGAGAGAGAGAGATGGAAACATCAATGATGAGAGGTAGTCATTGATTAGCTGTCTCCTGCACACCCCATACTTGGGATCAAGCCCACAATCCGGACATGTGCCCTTGACCGGAATCGAACCCAGGACCCTTCAGTCTGCATGCCGATGCTCTATCCACTGAGTCAAACTGGCTAGGGTGCTAACACTTGCTTTAGATGTTAGATCCAGTTTTTTCCAGGATATGGTTCTATTCAGGTTATCCACTTCTTTTGTTTTTTATTTGTTTCAATTTTTAAAATTTGTAATCCCTAGAACATTTATTTTAATAAGTATTAAATTAGTGTTACTCTGCTAGGCACTGGTCTAGTTGTTGTATTAATTTTACTCCCATTTGAAATATTTTCAACTATTAGTATTAATCATTTTAAAGATCTAGTCCTTAAACACTGATATTTTCTCCCCCTTATTTCATGTTTGTATATATTGTGTGTGTATTTTCCAATATCTACTGGATTTATAGGACTGTCAATTTGTCCTATAAATTGGCATGTTATGAAATCACTGAGTCACATTTTTACCTTCAAATCTGCCCTTCTTTTAGCCTGTTTCAGAGGTGAATTATTTGTACTTTATTTATACTATTCATTAGTATAGCTAATGAATTTTTATTCCTGTGGAGTAATAGATTTTTTTCTTTCTTTTTTTTTTTTTTCCAATTCACATGGCTGTCTAGAATACATCTACTGGAGAGAATGAACTTAGTGCTGTGAGTGCTGAGGACGGGGTGCCCAAATCTGTGGGAGAGTCTTGGTGTGGTTTTCTTCTTTATCTGAAGTCTGCAGAGTTCCTTCAAACTGTATTGACAGAGGTCTAGTCAAGTTTGGAATAAGTTTGGTTACATAAGTTTCTTCTGAAATACCACTTATATGTGTGATGGCTCCTTGTTTTCCGACCTCTATAACTGTCATCTTCTGTCATTTTTCCAACTCTTTTGTTCCTTTGCAAACTATGAATGTCTCCATTCTCTTCTTCCACTCCCTGGAAAAGGTATTTAGGTCTTTTACATAGTGATTCAGTTTTCTGTGGTATCAGTTCTGCTACTGCATAGTTAATATGTCATAAAAACAAAAGGAGACAATCACATATGTTTAGAAAAATTTTAAATGTTGATCTTGGAAGAAGGGGCTGGGTGGAGGTAGGCAAAGGGGGAATGGGGATATCTGTAATAGAGTCAATAATAAAAATAAAGAAAAAATATATTTTTAAGATACATTTTAAAGGATGGATAGAATTTCAGAGAGGGGATGATGGTGTTCAAGGTAAAAGAAGCATAGGGCAAAGGCACGGGGAAAGAAAGCTTATGTCAAGTAAAATGTCAGGCCACAGGGCTGCATGGCTGTGACACTGAATGTGTGCACTTCATACAAGCAGATAATTAAACAGATAGGTCATAGGGGGAAGTCTTAAAGGTCGTGATGAAGAAACTGCACCCAATGTGGTGGTAGTGGGATTTCCTAAAATGTCTATGACTGTGAATGACATGATTAGAACTGTTCTCTTTGAAAATATCATCAAGTCCCATCTTATAGTAAAAGTAGAGGCTGGAGTCAGAGGCCAGTAGTCTGGACATCCAAGGGAAGGGTACTGAGCCTGTGAACCAGGGTGGGGCGGTGGGATGCAGACAGTAGGGGAAGATGTAAAAGGCAACGTAAAGAGCACGTTTGCAAGATTTAACAAATGATGAATGCTTGGGAAACTGGAGAAGTGAAACCAAAGATGACTATGTTTCCCACTCCATGATGTTGGAGCACGATTGCCCTAAAACCCAATTTGGTCACAGGTTCAGTAGACCAGCACGTGGAGACCTTCACGGTAACTCTTCAGACTCATTCCCCTTGGTCCTTTCCTTTTTAAAAAATTCTATACTCTAGTCAAAGCAAATTGCATATGGCTTTACACATCATTGACTTTATAAATGCTGTCTTAGTATCTTCTCTTGGAAGTGTCTTTACTTTTTAATGCCTAATTTTTATTAAAGACTGAACTGAACTACCCACCTCATTCGAAGCATTCCTTCCGACTCCCCCACACAATATGAATTGTGACTGTGTTAAGATAGCCGGTTAGTGGTACCTCTAGAACAGCATTAATCACTGAGAAGAGATATTGTTTTATTCTCCTCTTAATCTTCAGGACATGGATTTAATCCTCAGCAAGGAGCAGGTTCATAATGAATAATGGAGAAATTGATAAATAAAATATATAAAATGGCATTGCTATTTTGAGTTTGAGTCATTAGGAAATAAAGTTGTAATTTACTGAAATAAACAGTAACCTGAGAAATTGGGGTAGAGGCCCATGTGAATAAGTGTAAATATGACTATGAAGTGGGGTGAGTGACAGCAACTTCATATTATTACCTACATAAAGGAGCTGAAGCCTAGGACCTGGATGGATTGGAAAAAGGGACAGAGAGGAGAGGGACAATGTGAGAAATAAAAACAGAACAAAAAACCACCACATTGTCAATATGATGTTTTTTTAATTGATGAATTATAAATAAGACATTTCTGCTGATATAAGGCAGGGTTAGATAGTAATGTGGTAAGGTAAGGGAAAGAAATAAAAAAGTAGAGTCAGCAAATCTAGGAGATTCTTTTAAGGATTATGTGCTGAAGGGAGGAAACCAAAACGCCAGGAGTAACTAACTGGGTTGAGGACTTTGTTTCAGCCATGGCCTTCTTGTTAGTGCCCATGTTGACAGGCAGAGAGAAACGATTTGGAGAGAGGAAGAAATTAAAGATGTAAACAAATGGGAGGGCTTTATGGAATGTTTCAGAGGTGAGGCTTTGAGAGTGTTGAGCAGCACCAAGGAAGAAAATGTGGATTCAGATAAATTGTAAAGTAAAGAGGAGGAAAGGGAAGTCTGTAACTGCCTCATGGTCTTCTCAGAACTTTATGAGTTTATTCTCTGAAAATTTGGGAGTGCCTGGATTTATTATTAGAGCTTCAGTATGATATGGAAGTTAGAAATAGTTGTGAGAAAAGAGTTAAACAGTAAGCATATACAAGGAATTAAAAATAATGTACCATCACACCTGTCAGAATGGCTATCATCAATAAATCAACAAACAAGTGCTAGCAAGGATGCAGAGAAAGGGGAACCCTTGTGCACTGGTGGTAGGAATGCAGATTAGTGCAGCCACTGTGGAAAACAGTACGGAGATTTCTCAAAAAATTAAAACTGGAAATGCCTTTTGACCCAGTGATTCCACTTCTGGGCATATATGTGAAAAAATAAATACCACAAACACTAATTAGAAACATTGTGTTCACTGCATTGTTATTTACAAAAGCCAAGATATGGAAGCAATCCAATTTTATTTTTTATGGCTGAGTAATATTTCATGATATATACATACCATGTATATATATAATATATATAATGAAATATTACTCAGCCATAAAAAATAAAATATTACAATTTGCAACAGCATGGATGGACCTAGAGGTATTATGTTTAGTGAAATAAGTGAGTCATAGAAAAGCAAATACCATATGATTTCACTTATTTGTGGAACCTAAAGAATAAAATAAACAAACAAAATTGAAGCAGACTCATAGACACAGAGAACAAACTGATGGTTGCCAGAGGGGAAGGGGTGGGGGAGCTGGGTGAAGAAGGTGAAAGGATTAAGAAGTACAAATTGGTGGTTACTGAATAGTCACAGGGAGGAAAAGTAGAGCATAGGGAATATGGTCAATAATATTGTATTAACGATGTATGATGCCAAGTGGTTACTGGAAATATCAGGGGGAGCACTTTTTAAAGTATGTGGTTATCTAACCACTATACTATACAACTGTAAACTGTAATTAAAAGGGTACATTTAAAAAATACATCAATGAGGGTCTGGCTGAGTTCTGGTGTGAGGAATTACAGTGGATCCAGTAAGTATGATTTTGTGCATTTATGTAAATGTACACAAACAAAGTGGTTAAGGAACACAAATCCTATTGCATGAGTTCCCAGATTAGCTCCTCAACAAAAGGAAAATAACAGGAGTTTAATTGGTTGAGTCTATTTATAGGGATCAGAACACAAGTTTTGTTCCTGTTGTAGCTGAATTATTGAATATAGATTGGAAACACCTGTTTAAGTATTTCCTTCACTGAATCAAACATATTCACATAATCATAGGAGGAGCTGCAAAACTGAACTGAATACTTGGCAGAGAAGGAATAACAGCAACCTTAGCTCAGTGGAGGGATAAAGATACTGAGCTATCCATGCACAGGTTCTGCATCCATGCTTACCAAAGAGATGCTTCTGAACCATATCCTCCTTTGGGGGGGGGGGGGGTTGTCTGTAAGGGGCTCTGGGGAAAAGACCTCAAGTATTCCTTCAATGTTTCCCTCCTAGGAAACAAAGTTCCTTCCCCTCTGTGGAAAGGTGATGAATGCGGAAAAAGCATTTCTTACTAACAGATGGAAGTACTATTGAAATGGCAGATCACATTTCTGGTTGTGTAGACTTAAAAGTAATGTCATTAGATTTGATAAATTGGAAAAAGTCAAGGAACAACGTAGGGTTGTAATAAGAATTGAGAGTTTTTTCACTGGAAGTGGAAAAGGCAAGAAAATGGTTGCAATTAGTTAAGTGTAAGAGTTTTGAGACTAAGCTGATAGATGGTAGAATGGTTTCAAGTTATGATGAGTTGTAAGGCATGTCTGAGAGATGGGGTAGGAGAAACAAAGTGACAATGCTTAAAATCCATGTTAAAACTTGTGAGCCAGTGGCTTTCAACTGTGGGTGAACAGTTGAATTACCTAGGAAGCAAATTTAAGAAATATGATGCTTGGGCCCTCTTCAATAAAATTAGAATCTCTGGGGGAAAGCTGTTAGGAGAAATCAGTTTTTTTAAGCTTCTCAGGTGATTCTAATGTATAATCCAGGCTAAGAACCATTATATCAGGCAATAAAGGAAGGAAGAATAGGATAAAACAGGTATTGAAGACAGTGATAAGTGTGGGATGGTGTCCTGAAGACAGAAGACAGGACAAGAAAGAGCAAAGGGCAGAAGGAGAGCAAAGAGAAAAGGGAAAAAGTAGGAGAGATGACTGAGTGGAGAGAGTGTCCACAGCCTGAAAATGGCAGTGGGAAGAGTCCACCCATCAGGGCCCCCAAAGTCAGGAGACATGGGGAAGGAAGAAAGTAGTGGAGAGGGATGTCAAATGCCTGGTATCTTCAGTGTACAGACACATTTCATTTAATGACATATTGATGAAGTGAAATTTATTTGTAGATAAAAAAGGTCAAGTGGCCCTAGCTGGTTTGGCTCAGTGGATAGAGCATCAGCCTGTGGACTGAAGGGTCCCGGGTTCGATTCTGGTCAAGGGCACATGCCCGGGTTGTAGGCTCAATCCCCAGTAAGGGGCGGGCAGGAGGCAGCCGATCAATGATTCTCTCTCATCATTGATGTTTCCATCTCTTTCTCCCTCTCCCTTCCTCTCTGAAATCAATAAAAAAATGTTTAAAAAAAAGGTCAAGTGGACCTTTTAGGTGTGGAGATGGTTATATTCTTAAAAGTCTCAGAGAGAAACAAGGAAGAAATGAAAAAAACTCAAGAAGCAAAAGCCAAAAATGAAGCGCCAGTGGAAAGTTTTACCAGGTCCAGCTGCAGGACACTTCAGGGGCATCAAAGCCAAGAAAAAGGGCAAGAAGAGCTGGGAGGAACGCCAAAGATCAGAGCCAGAGTTGAAGAACTGAGCCAGAATTTTGAAGCTAAGAGTGAAGAACAGACGGTCAAACTTCAGAGGGAAGGTAGGGGAGGTTGGGGGTAAGGGGGAGAGATCAACCGAAGGACTTGTATGCATGCATATAAGCCTAGCCAATGAACACAGACACCAGGGGGGTGAGGGCATGAGTGGGGTTGGGTGGGGGGGCAATCGGGGGAGAAGGACACATATGTAATACCTTAATCAATAAAGAAAAAAAAGAGTGAAGAACAAAAAAATAACAGGGCCCAGAGCTTGAGAAACCTGATGTGGAACCAGAGGGAAATGGTCAGCAGAGTGTTTCCATGGTGATACAACTTTCTTGATCTCTGGTGATTTTAGGCTGAGATGGTCACACCTGCCCCACCACCTTCTCATATCCTTTCTTTCTTTAATGCAGTCTCATAAATATAAGAAAATGAAATTAGTGGGAGAGAAAATACACTAAAAATGTGAAGATATAAAGTAAATGTGAGTGGTAGGCTGAGAATCCTGTAGGTACTGGGGTAAGGAAGATGAATTATTTACCTAGGGTTGCCATTAATGAAGGACCACAAACTAGGTGGTTTAAGCCAACAGAAATTTACTTGCTCCAAGTCCTGGAGGTTAGAAATCTGAAATCAAGGTATTGAGAGTGTTAGTGATCTCTGTTGGCTTTGAGGAAGAATCTGTTTGTTGCCATCATCTCAGCTTATGGTGATGGCTGGCAATCTTGAACATTTCTTGGTTTCCACTCTCTGCCTCCATCTTTGCATGGAATTCTCCCTCTGTGAGGGTTGCATTGGTTTTGGCTGCAGTATTTTGGCCTGAAGAAATTGTGTCTTGCAGAGTTTGATTAATAAAGAGGATGAGCATAACACTGTTCCTCTGTTATCCATAAATATTTTAAACTTTTTATGTAGCTGGTTCTGTAGAACTTATTGGAGGAAATTCTGGGGCTAGGATCCCTTACTATTGTCTGTGCCCATAGGTAATGCATATATCATCTGATAAAAGGGTAATATGCAAATTAACCATCACTCTGACACAAATATGGCGGCACCCATAGCAGCCGGGGTGGGACACTGGCATCATTGCCCCAGTGACAATGCCAGTATCCCATGCCCCGGCTGCAGAGGGAGGGAGGGCTGCAGACACAACATGGGGCTGCTGGGCTGGGGGCATGCTCCCAGAGGCCACTGCGTGGCTCGGGGCATGCCCCCAGACCAGCGGACACAATGCAGGGGGTTCTCTGCACATGAGCTGCAGAGGAAACACCTTTTCTGACCGCTCATTGGCTAAGCTCCCTGTACACCTCCACTTGCAGTGTTCTTGGTAACCTGGGTAATAAGAACCCAAGAAGGTGATCTAGGGTTTTTCCACCACACTCCTGGAGGAAAAAAACTAAGATCCACTGCTGAAGGGGCTAAGAAATGTCATATTCTGCCATAGCCAGTTTGGCTCAGTGGATAGAGTCTCGGCCTGCCAACCACAGGGTCCGGGTTTGATTCTGATCAAGGGCATGTACCTAGGTTGTAGGCTCCTCCCTGACCAGGGCCCAGGTCAGGGCTTATGCAGGAGGCAACCAGTCAAAGCGTTCTTCTCACATTGATGTTTCTCTCTGTTTTTCCCTCTTTCTTCCAAGCACTCTAAAAATCAATGGAAACATATCCTCAGGTGAGGATAAAAAAAAAAAAAAAAAGAAAGAAAGAAAGAAAGAAATGTCATATCCTATGAAAGGCACATCTTGAAAATGCCTAAAGTAAGTTGTCATTTTTCGTGGTGAAGGGACTGGAGTCTGTGTTGATGAAAACACCTTGGCGGCTGCAGCAGTGGCAGCAGCAGTGGGGTGATGGGGGTGGTGCCTTCCCCTGATCAGCCTGGTCACCTCCTGCAGAGGGAGGCCAGACTGTGGCTTATGCCCCCTCCCCGTGGGGAGCGGGCCTAAGCCGTCAGTAGGACATCCCCTGAGGAATCACAGTCTGTGATGGGGGCAGGGTGGGCTGAGGGACCCCCCCAGTGCACGAATTTCGTGCACCAGGCCTCTAGTATGCATGTAAGATCTTTGGTTAATCTCTTCCTCTCTCTTCCCCACTTCCTTCTGAGATTCTTCAGTCTGTTATGTTGTTGGTTTGAATGCTCCAAGTCTTTAGATAATTCTGTTCTAATAAATCCTTGGCATCATTTTTGTTTACCATGTGCCAGGTGCCCCCTATGTGTCATATCGTAAGCGATATATTTTATTTTGTACAAAAATTGTGTCATCGATATTATCAGCCTTTTAAGCATGAAAAAAAAACAAAAAAAAAAAAAAACAGGGACACCAAGAGGTTAAGTAAATTGCCCACATATACACAGCAAGGAATGACAAAAAATAAATTACAAATCCAATTTGACTTCTTATAAAGTCCTTCTTCTTAAAACTATAATACTTTGCTTCAATTTAGAGACCTAAATGATTGCTTGAACTAAGAATTAGTTTGATTTTCTAAACTCTCTTTTCTCATCTAAAACTAGAGCAAAAGACCAGGGTTTCTGGTTGGGGCTGAAAGGCACCCTTCCTTTTGGTTTCCAGCTCCTAAATTCTATTAAGACTGATATCAGACTGCTAAAAGAAGGCAATTAATAAAATAGGTAACAAAAGCCTGTGATTTACATAAGACCCCATATTAGCTTTCATCTAGTTAACAGAAAACTTCGCTATTTTTCCAATTTGCCCTAAGTATTCTTTTTCAACAGGGATTGGTCATATTCTAAGTATTGCTTGACTTTTATTGATAATTTAAACACAATGATTAAGTTTTTGCATTAATACTTTCTAACTTGTCCATTTAAGAATTGCTATGAGCCTAGGTGGCCTGGCTTAGTGGTAGAGTGTCAACCTATGAACCAGGAGGTCAGGGTTCAATTTCCAGTCAGGGCCATGCCTGGGTTGCTAACTCGATCCCCAGTAGGGGGCGTGCAGGAGGTAGCCAATCAATGATTCTCTCTCATCATTACTGTTTCTATCTCTCTCCCTCTCCCTTTCTCTCTGAAATATATATATTTAATGAATCCAGAATGTAAGACATTATTTAAACAAAATGATTTCCCTACAAGATGATTGTTGCCAAGGGCAGTGATATATAATTTGGTTAATATTTATAGCCCTTCTATGGCTTTCTGTGTGTAGCATGCTGCATACAATTTAGTTAGAACATTAAAAGGAAAGGACAGAAGTTACTAGAGCCTTCTGATGGTGAGGTGACTTGAAGAAAAGTTAGTGATTTATTTATTATTTTCTCAGTGATTGAAGGATTCATGTTTTTATTTTTTGGTTCTTTGTTTTTTTAATCCTCAGCCAAGCATATTTTTCCATTAATTTTTTAGAGAGAGTGGAAGAGAGTGGGAAAGACAGAGAGAAACAGCAATGTGAGAGAAATACATTGATTGGTTGCCTCCTGCATGCACCCAGACCTGGGCCCAGGTTGGGGAAGAGCCTGCAACCAAGGTATATGACCTTGAACAGAATCGAACCTGGGACCCTTCTGTCCACAGGCCGAGACTCTATCCACTGAGCCAAACCAGCTAGGGCCATGTTTTTGCTTTTTAAAATATTGCTTTCTATCTTGTTATGACTACCATCTTTACTCTTGACTACGTCTAGACCTGGCGTAGGGCCTATACGAAACAATGGAAATGCAAAGACTTGAGGGGCCCTGAAAGATCTAAACACGGACACCACTGGTCACACAAAGACTGGCTGTCAGTCCCTGACCCGTGTTCTCACTGGTTGCTGCTGCCTTTTCTATGGTAGAAAGAGCATGCCAGTGTCCTCCCTACCTACCTCAGCAAACTCAGCTGAACCAGTGATTGTATGGTTCCTGGAAATCAAAAAGGTATGCTTTGCAAAAAAAAATTATATTGATAAGGGTATATAATTGCATCTTAAAGTAATTATGTGTATATTAAAAGCATAATCAATGGATGCAAGACACTGGGAGGGGGTGAGGGCATGTGCTAGGGATTGGGGGTCTAGGGGAAGGTCAATTGGGGAAAAATAAAAGGAGACATATGTACTACTATTTGTAATACTTTAAACAATAAAAAAAGAAAAAAGAGTAAACTGAAAATATTTACATGAAATATCCATATAAATATATATGTCACTTCCTCAATCTACAAAAATGTCAGTTATAATAAATTTCCCAATAATATTAATTTTTCACAGAATTAATTTAAAGTAACACCCCATCAGATCAGATACATTTAACTGTTTAAAAAGGGGAAAATGTAAACTGAAGACATTTGTAATTATCAGACGTACAGGAAAGGAGTAATAAGTAACAGGATAAACTTCGATGACCACACTTTTAATTTTTGTCAGATATATTTTGGGGTGTCTGACTAGATGACCCTGGTTCATTCTCCTTGGGAAACAAGCTCCCTGGACCGTCTGAACCACAGAATCCCACAGATGGGTCCCTAGCAGACATGTTGGGAGAACTCTGCCTTTCTTCCCCATGGAGATAGAATCAGGAGGTTACTGGAGCACATCTAAGCAATCAGCTGCCTCTCTTAGTCTGAGTTCCCTAGAAGCTGAAGCCTGAAGCCAGGATTAATGTGCTAAAGCTCTATTTGGAAGATGCCAACCCCAGGCAGCTAAGGTGAGAAAGAGAGAAGTGAGACAGGGACAGGTAGAAAGGAGGCATTACTGCCCCGGCGACTACACACCAGCCAACAGCAGGCTGCTCTGCAGCTGTACCCCTTGGCATACAGGGTTCCCGAGGACAGAATACAGGAAAAACCATGACTCTGAATAATTCATGGGAGGCAGGAAAAAGAGGGATTCAGCTAAAGGTTGCTTCTTGGAAATCAAGGTCCCCTACACTTCAGAAGAGCATCCTCTCGGAACGGTGGGAGCCCTGCCAGATGCCTGATTCACAGCCTCCAGGGTAGTTTTCCATTGAAGACTGAAAGTGGTCAGTGGAGCCAGAATTCTTGGCACAGGGCTCCTCAGCCCGCCTGCGTGGGACAGCCAAGAAGAGGGAGAGCTCAGCTCTCCCAAGACAAGTGATTAAATGGCTCTGGCACAGGAGCGCAGTCTGGCTGGTGGCGCTGGGCCATCAGGGAAACTCGTAAGATTTATATCTGAAATAAGACCCCTTTTCCAAAACTCAGAATAAGGACTCCAATTCTACTTTCATGTTAAATTGGCTTCTTGGATGAATGAAAGATAAAAGCCAGACTCTGTGGTGTAAACTTCTTTCAACACATGTTCAGAGGGACAAATAAAGGCTGTGTGGAAGAAGAAAAACAAAGAAAGAAAAAGTGAGGGGGTGGTGAAAATGTGAAAGGATTAAGAAGTGCAAAGTGGCAGTTACAAAACAGTCAGAGGGGTGTAAAGTACAGCGTAGGGAATATAGTCAATAATGTAATAACTAAGCATGGTGCCAGGTCGGTACTGGAAATATTGGGGGAACACTTTATAAAGGATATGATTGTTGCCCTGGCAGCATTGATCAGTTGGTTGGAGCATCTTCCAATGTGCCAAGGTTACAGGTTTGATCCCCAGTCAGGGCACATACAAGGGGCAACCAGTGAATGTGTGAATAAGTGGAACAGCAAATTGATGTTTCTCTTTCTCTCTTCCCCCTTTTCTCTCTCTCTCTCTCGCTAAAATCAAGAAATAAAAATAAATAAATAAATAAATATATGATTGTCTAACCACTATGCTGTACACCTGAAACTAATACAAAATGATATTGAATGTAAACTGTAATTGAAACTAAAAAAACAAAAAAGGTAGAAGCAGAGGCAAGAGTGAGAGAGCATACTCTCAGGATCGCTGAAGGCTTTCTATTCCTGGTTCCAGTCCCTTACAAAGTACAGTGCTCTGCTTGCCTTTAGTTACCCAGACTTCAGGTGTCAGAGACTTTGTGAATTGTTTTACTAAATAATTTTTCTCTGTTTGCTCAAAATTTCTTTCTGTTTACTTATAGGTGGAAGCAAATGGTATGAATGGGATATGCATACCATCACTTTATGAGACCCAGAAGAAATACCTTCTTGGCCTCCCATAAATGTCATTAGGTTTCTATATTCTAGCCTCTCTTCTTTTCTCATAATACTCCCTCATCCTAGGGGCCTTGGCTCATGCCCATAACTTTCTATACCCATATCTCTCTAAATTCAACTTGCTATGGATTATAGTACAGCTACATGGTCCCATTACACCTACACAACTGTAGTCCAAAGCATATGCTATTACAAGAACTGGAAGAGGACTAGTAACTTGCTAACATATCTTAAAGTTAACAGACATAGAATTTGAACACTTGTTGGCCAGAATCTGAAGGCTTGATCTTTTTTTAATAGCATACTCTCTTCAAACACACATGTGCATACACATACACACACACACACACACATGCACGAATAAACTAAAAAGGATTAAAATTAATTGAGATATCCTAATTTGCACTTTATACTAATTTCTTAACTGCATTTAACTTCAGGCATGTCCTTATTTTAGTGATAGATTTTAATTTACAGTAAATTCTCATTTATCAGTATATTGCTGAGATTTGTGGATGAATATTAGTATAAAATACTTAATCCTCAGATAGCTTCTTTCTGTTATAAAGATATAATCCTGCAAGATCAAGTGTTGTGTCTTCAAGTAGTGCAGACTAATTTTAATATCAGGCAAAACAAACTCTAATCAAGATAATAAGTATGCCTTAAGAATCATGTAAAACATTCTAAATTCAAATAGGAATGAATCTGATTGTTAGACGATCTATACCAATCTTTTCCATTCATTTAAGATTGAATATATATTTTTGTGTGACTGTTTTAAATATATACTCTTCTATATAAAATACATATTTAAATATATAAAAATTTACATCCAAATATAGACATATGCTTATTTTCATACCTTTTTATTCCATATAAAGAAATGTGACTGAAAGAAATGTCCTTTGGCTAATCAGTTGTAATCAAGGCACATCTTTACTTAAGAAAATTAACAATTACTTTTGAAAAGTCTAAACTCAAGCACAGTCCTTGAATTTACAATCTGTTTTTTCTTACTGCAGACATCAGAATGTATTTTTCTTTAAGCATAACACATAAAGAAATAAAGAGTTATGATAATGTATGTATATTGAGATAAAAATAAATCAGTTTTACTTAGTTGTCATCGTGTTTGTGTTTTTGGACCTAAGGAGTGGGTCTGCATTTGAATTCTGCTTCTGTCATAGAATGTGTGTTTTATTTTTCAGCAGTTTCTTTCTACGCACAAAATTTTTCTATTTTATGTTGCAAAAATACATTTTCATTGATGTATATAACATGCATACATCAAAGTGCTGAATCATAAGTGTTTAAATTGACAAGTTTAACGCCAAAGTGAAAACACACAGGTAAACTTAGCTATCATTTCTGGCACCCAGAAGCCTTCTTCACACCCTTACCAATCACTATCTCCCTGCAATGTAACTACTATTTTGATTTTTATCAATACATAGTAGCATTTTTGGGGGGAAATTTTACATAAATGTACTTACTACTTATGTACTCTTTTATGTTTAAAAGTATGCTTATAAGATTCATCCATGTTGTATATAGTAGTATTCCATTATTTTTCATTGTTTTATGGTATTGCAGTGTATGAAGCTACCCTATTTATTTATAGACTCTACTGTCCATGGACATTAGAAGTTATTTTAGGTTATGGCTATTACAAACAATGCTATATGAATATTTTTCCCCACTTAGTCTACATTCTTGTCAACAGTTGGTATTTTCTATCTTCTTAGTTTTAAGCATTGTAGTGGTTGCACAGTGGTATGTAATTCGTGTTATTAATTTGCATTTCCTGATGACTAAAGATGGTAAATAACTTTAAACATATTTTTTAGCCCTCTGAATACCTTCTTTTGTAAATGTGCTCTTCAAATCTCTTAATTGTTTTCTTTTTTCAATTGGAAATTGTCTTCTTACGATTTTTAGGAGTACTTTATTTTTCTGTCCTAGGGTTTGTTTTTTTTTTTTTTTTTTTTTTTTTTCCTTTTTTTTTCCGTTTCAGATATTCTCTCACGCTCTGGTTGTATTTTCTTTATAATGGTATTTTATTTATTTTATTATTTTTTAATTTCTTTATTGATTAAGTTATTACATATGTGTCCTTATCCCCACATTACCTCTCATCCCTTCCTACTCATGCCCTCACCCCCCTGTTGTCTGTGTCCATTGGTTAGGCCTATATGCATGCATACAAGTCCTTTGGTTGATCTCTCCCCCATACACTCTCCTTCCCCTACCTTCCCTCTGAAGTGTGATGGTCTGATAATGGTATTTTAAATTAACAGAATTTTATGATTTTTATAATATTCAATTTATCAATTTATTATTTTAATAACAATATGTTTTGTGGTCTGTTTAACAAGTCTTCAGCTTGCTAAAAGTCAAAGGTAATTAGAACATCTTTTTTTATCTTCCAGAAAATGTATAGCCTTACAATTCATTTTAGGTCTATAATTTGTCTGGAATTAATATCTGTGTATTATATAAGTTTGTAGTAATAATTATTTTCTATACAGATGTAAAATTGGGCCTGCAACACTTATAACAATAGCCTTTCTCCTAATGTATTTCAGTGTCACTTATTTTCCCAGTTTATTGAGATATAATCAACAAACATAATTGGATATATTTAAGGTGTACAATGAGATGGTTTGATAGACATATACACTGTTATATGATTATCACAAACAAGCTCAACACATCCATCAGCTCACAGTTACCTTTTTTGGTGATAATGCTAAGATAAACTCTCTTAGCATATTCAAGAACAAATACAGTGTTATTAACTGTAGTCATCATGTTGTACATTAGATGCCCAGAAATTATTCATCATATAACTGAAAGTTTGTGCCCTCTGACTTTTTGAATCTCCATGTGAATTTTAGAATCAGCTCCTCTTTCCATAAAAGAAACTAATGGATTTATTTTATTGCTATTGCATTGAATTTATGAGTCAATTTAGGAAGAATTGACATCTTTATGATATTGAGTGCCTTCAATGCATGTAAATGGTATATTCCTACCTATATTTAGTTCTTTAAAAAATTTTTCCAATATATTATAATTTTTAGTGTATAGGACATTCACATCCTTCATTAAATTAGTTGCTAGATACTTGGTTTGATTTTAATGCTACTTTAGGGATAGCTTACTTTAAGTTTAATTTTATAATAATTTGTTGCAAGTTTATAGACTAATGTTTATTTTTTCATATTGACCTTAAATTCAGCCATTTTGTAAAATGTATAAAAGGGCAATAATTATCATTGTAATTTGTAAAGTAAGAATGACCAAATATTTTCTTGTGTTCATATTCACAAATATGTTGAATGCTTGCATATAGATGACTACATTTAAATATAAATATTAAAATGCTATAGGAATTAAATCCAAATTTAGTTATTACTTACTAGTAAAAAATGGCTTTCCCTCGCTCTTATTGTTGAAATGCATTGTTTGAATTTAAAAAATTAAAATCCTTGACTTCCTAATTAAAATACATTTTCTTTTACTTTTTCTGAGCATGACCAGTTTTACAAAATCATCCTTGATTCCATTTTAAAATATCTTCAATGTCTATCTTTAAACATTTTCAGTTCAGTCACTTAAATTTCTATCAAACACCTACATTTCTATCTTCAATTACCAATGTTATTAAATTTAAGGCAATTTTGTTGAATAGCAGATTTTGCTAAACAAATTCCCTAGTCTCTCCTTAAAGTCAGTCTTAAATGGTATGTAACTGAAGGAAAAAAATCCTAACGAAGTATATTCAGGATTTGCATGCAAGAGGAGTGGAACTGTTATCATTGTATTGAGGTTGTGATGGGTTTAATAAGGCTATATCTTCCAGTTAATAGAATTTAAGACTTTGAGACGATGAAATATTGTTTCTAGCATTAGATAAACAGATCAGAAATAGCAACAACTTTCTTCATATCCTTCATGAGATATTTCTGTTTTCTTTTTATACAAGATGAAAAATTTTGGTCTTCTTCACTTTGTTATAATTTATAATAATGTCAGTCAAAGTATTTCAAGGGACATTTACTTCTCCCAAGTACAAAATGCAAATTTTGTGCTTGCCACTTTAAGTAGGTGTGACACCTGGAAAACTAGAAATGTTAAAGGTAATGCATTTATGTTTAGAAAAGTACAACAGAAGTTAAAAAGCAACTTCTTATATATATATTACTTGTCTAAAAACTCAATTTGCAACTTTTGTGGTTAAGAATTTGTTCCAAAAATTTTTGCTCACATTTAGGAAAAATTGACTGTCAAACCAAAAAAAAAAAAAAAAAAAAAAACTATCCCTAACTTTTAACACCTAATTTAAAGGATTTTAATATTAATTAGTTATCTTTTTTTCTTTGAGTCAATGAGTTGAATTTTAACTAAAAGACAGTGTTTTTGCCTTGAAATACATGGTATGAGTAAAAGGATATGATGAGCAAAACCAGCAATTAGGTTCTTCATCTTACATATCAAAAAGGGAGCTGAAAATGAGGGAAAGGTACCATTCGCTTAGAAAAAATCTTAGATATAATGAACAACAACAAAAAAAATTGGATATATTTAAGGGAATATTTACAACCCATCATGGCATTTAAGCAGAGGTTCTCAACCTTTCTAATGCCATGACCCTTCAATATAGTTCCTCATGTTGTGGTGACCCCCAACCATAAAATTATTTTCGTTGCTACTTCATAACTGTAATTTTGCTGCTGTTATGAATCGTAATGTAAATATCTGTGTTTTCCGATGGTCGTAGGCGACCCTGCTAGCGGTTCTCAACCTGTGGGTTGAGAACTGCTGCTGTAGAGCCTAAGACCATCGGAAAACACAGATATTTACATTACGATTCATTAACAGCAGCAAAATTACAGTTATGAAGTAGCAACGAAAATAATTTTATGGTTGGGGGTCACCACAACATGAGGAACTGTTTTGAAGGGCCGCGGCATTAGAAAGGTTGAGAACCACTGAAAGGGAAACAGGAACAACTGACTGGCAGTTCCATCTCTCCCGTAACAAGTGCAGTAACCAGGAGACATCCTAACCTCCCCCAGCTTCCGGTTGGAGTTGGACGCCTTAGGTTTCCATGGTTAGTAATCTAGGCAAATGGTTTTCCTTTGGTTGTTTTCATTGCATTTCCTTTCTCCCCTGCAATACCAGTGATCATCTCCAGCTTATCTTCCACATTCCTTACATAATTTACAATATTTTTGCATTTTTTATAGCTTTTAATATCACACCCAGGACAAGTTCAGCTGTTGAAGGCTTTGGTCTAATATGGCTACAATCCTATTTAATGTTCCAGGCATAGCCACATGATTGCAGAGGTGATAGAAATTTCAAATGTCATCTATCTACAGCTGTCTTCTTGCTTTCAGGCCTCAAACATTCAAATGAGGAGGTTTTATTAGCGATCTGCCTAGACATTTTTTTTTTAAGCTTTCTTCCTGAGATATCACACTATTTCCTTGATACATAAAGTTTTCAGATATACAAAGAGTTGTGAGATATCGATCATAAAATTATTTCATTTGCTCCCATATGCACCACATACAGCAGAAATTGTTCAATATTATCAGCTCTGTGGATAGACTCCATTCCTAGTTTCCAGCACTGGTGCACACTTTTAGTTTTTCCCTATCTTTATAATTATTTGATTATTTCTGTAGATTCTAAGTAGGGCAGATGAAAGGGAAGCACCAAATGTCTTCACTGACTTAGCCATATTTTTAAAAGTTTTCCTAGTATATTTTCCAATTCAGTTCATGAATTAAGATGAAAAAACTTATAAAACCCTGGGCAATGACAGGTCAAAAAGAAAACTGTAGAACATTCTCAGTTATACTACATATGCAGAAACCCAAAGAATATCAGTAATATGTTAATATAATAAAACCATAGCCAGGTAGAATTTATTTTAGAAAAGCAAAATCAGTTAAATATTAGTAATCCTATCAATAATGTCACATCATTATATTGTTATATTAAAATAGACTATATTACCAGCTCAATTGATGTTAAAAAGACAAATGAAACAACTGAAAATGTATTGTCTCATAAATTCTACAGTATTCTGAGAATATAATATTTCCTGATATAGAGTAAAAATAAATGACTTGAGCAGACTTAAAAGCTTAGTGATAGATTCATATATAGTGTATATTAGTTATTTATTAGTTATTTATATATTATAAAGAAATACATAAATATTTTATAAATTGTTTACATAGCAGTGGAGAATGCATTATATGTTACTATACACATTTATAATTCTATCCAATAAAAGAGTAATATGCAAATTGACTGTCACTCCAAGACACAAGATGGCCGTCCCCATGTGGACAAAGATGGCTGCCCCCAGGTGGACACAAGATGGCCACCATAAGATGGTTGGCAGGGGAGGGCAGTTATGCGCAGTTGAGGGGGACCAGGCCTGCAGGGGAGGGCAGTTAGGGGTGACCAGGCCAGCAGGGGAAGGCAGTTAGGGCTGACTAGGCCAGCAGGGGAGGGAAGTTGGGGGCGACCAGGCTTGCAGGGGAGGGCAGTTTGGGGGGACCAGGCCTACAGGGGAGCACTTTGAGGGGGACCAGGCCTGCAGGGGAGGACAGTTAGGGGCGACCAGACTGGCAGGGAAGGGCAGTTAGGGGTGACCAGGCCTGCAGGGGAGGGCAGTTAGGGGGGACCCAGGCCAGCAGGAGAGGGCAGTTTGGGGGGACCAGGCCTGCAGGGGAGGACAGTTAGGGGAGACCAGACTGGCAGGGGAGGGCATTTAGGGGTGATCAGGCTGGCAGGGGAGGGCAGTTAGGGGCAATCGGGCCGGCAGGGGAGCAGTTAGGTGTTGATCAGGCTGGCAGTGGAGTGGTTAGGGGGTGATCAGGCTGGCAGGCAGAAGCAGTTAGGGGCAATCAGGCAGTGGCAGGCAAGCGGTTGGGAGCCAGCAGTCCTGGATTGTGAGAGGGATGTCCGACTGCCCATTTAGTCCTGATCCCACCTGGTGGTCAGACATCCCTCAAGGGGTCCCAGATTGGAGAGGGTGCAGGCTGGTCTGAGGGACACCCCCCCCCCCCATGCAGGAATTTTGTGCACCAGGCCTCTGGTATATAAATATATTCTATGTTACTGTCAAAGAAGTAGAGAAATAACTTTATTTGATAAATAGTCTTTGGATAGTTTGTTAAGTGTTTGGCAAATAATAAATAAAATATACAAAATTAATTACATTTGTTTAAAAAACAACAAACCAGAATTATAAAAAAATAAAAGTAAATATTTATCCACTATCAGAGTAGGAATAGCATTTTTAAATATAAAAATATGGAAAAAAACATTAAGAAAAATATGGGTATATTTAGTCATACAGAAGAACCAACCACCTATGCTTTAAGAATATAACAATTAAAAGGCAAATAATAAGCTAGAAAATATTTACAGAAAGTAAAGAATAGTCTTAATATATGAAAAATTCTTTTAAATCAATCCAAAACAAAATCCAATAGGAAACAGTCCAAAGGAAAAAAAAAAAAAAAAACACAAACAAGCCATTAAAAATATTGCCAAAACATACATGAGAACTGTATGCACAATTCAATGTTTAGCAATGCTACCAATACAGCTTATTAAACAGAGATTCCCAGCACGACATCCTGGCTTTGCTATGGTTAATATAAAGGATCTAGGCTATCTTGGGCATATGCCTGCTGCCTGATGTTGCTGATTAGAGAGGGACCTACAATACTGAGAATTTTAATAACACCTGACATTTCTTAGAAACCCCAAATTCTTCCATATTTATGAGTATAATAGAGGCCTGGTGCATGGATTTGTGCACCGTTGGGGTCCCTCAGCCTGGACTGCAGGGATTGGGCCGAAACCAGTCAAACAGCTGTTGCCCTTAAAACCCCTTCTCAGCCCCCACCTTAGGTTCTGCTTTCGCAGTTCACCCAGATTAGGTTCTGATTGTTCGGTTTCTATGCCAGTCAGTGTCAAAAGCTCTGCCTCCAAGGCAGCCATTGTCTCCTCTGGGAAATTCAGAATGGCCCTGCCTTCACATTGGTGCCAGCCCTTCAGTCATGCCCCCAGTCCACTACCAGGTGTATCTTTTACTGCTGTGAGAAGCAACACCTCAGGTCTGTGCTGGTGGCAATTTTGAATTCTCATCCCTGACCTAACCTTCTTACAGTGTGAGCTCCATGAAGGCAAGCATTTGTCTTGTTCATTCTTAGTTCACTCATAGACTTTACCTGTGTCTATGCATCTATACTAGCACCGCATGATAACCAGTCAAACGGTCATTCCGGTCATCACGGTCACTGACTTTTTATATATATAGACATAGATACAGAGTTAATAAAATGCTTAAGTGCTTAAAAAAAAAAGAAAATACAAGGGGATACACTTGGACAAATGAGAACCCATTTACTATATTCCTCCTGATAATGCTTCCTTTACCCCTGTCTCTTGGTCATATGATTTTAGGTTAGTGCTGGGTGAGGGTGAAGGGATAGAACTAGAACGCTCCTGGTGAATTTCTGTTCAAAGTCGTTCTGAGCAAACCACTCTTCTGACTCATCTTTGGACTTGGCTTTTGTCTGACTCATAATTTAGGGTGGGATGTCACACAGCCAATAAAATCTCCTGGGATGCTGTCTGCCAAACATTCCTTGCTTAGTCACAGCTATGTGGGATGGGGTCATGGAAGCATGAACAGAGGTAGCTCTGATTAAAATCCAAGTTCTAGAAAGGGGGAATCTAACCTTAAGAGCACTGAATGATTCTACGATTCTTATACTAAAGTCTGCCAATAATAAAATGGTGTGCCAGTCCTTTGGGGGTAGCTCAGTTGGTTAGAGCACTGTCCGAATACACCAAAGTTGTGAGTTAGATCTCTGGGCAGGGCATCTAATAATACATATAAATAAATGCATGAATAAGTGGAAGTTTCTCTTTCTCCATTCTTCTCTCTTTCTAGGATCAATCATTCAAAAATGTTTTAAAATGTTATGTCAAAAGAAAAACGCAACACTTGCAATTGTCTTATAAAGACCCCAACAGCTAAATAATATACTAGTATTAAGGATTTTTTATTACTAGTCATTTTATGTAGGAAATAATCTCATCACACAGAAAATCTGTGGAAGAATAACAATTTATGTAGCATCAAGAGCAAAACTATATGGATTGTAATTTAAACAATGAGAGCAAAACCACATGGAATGTAATCAATGTGATATATATATATATATATATATATATATATATATATATACCACTTACGACTTGCATATTTAGAAACAGGCTTTATAATTTCTTTTCTCCTAAGTGGCACATCTCTAGAGTATATATATACTGTGACTAAATTCCGATGCAATTTTGACCTTTACTTCCTTGCGCATAAAGCATTATTCTTCTGGAAAGAAGTTCATAGTTTAATGGATAAGGTGTCAGGGAGTAAAAAAAAATGAGACTGAGCAAGAATACCCTGATTCTTGGGCCCTCTGTTATAAATAATGCTCTCATTAAAATTCTGCCTCAGAAGAAAGGCAAGTCCATTAGTCTGGGAGCTAATTTTTACTGGCTCCTTAGATGTATGCATATTAAAAATGCAGCTTTTATAATTGCCAGTCATCAACCACCTAGTCCATGCTGTTCTTGGAGTTTTTAATTATTTACTTCATTTGCATAGACACTCCAATTTATGATCAACCACTTAGTTATCAAGGAATAGTTTAGACATTTGTCTTTCACATTTTTATTTATCCTTTTTGTATAGCTAGAAAAGCTCTGAATCAGACCTTGTGCCACAGTGAGTCTTATTAGGAAATAAAAACCATGGCCACTTCCATGAGTTCTACGTGGAAACCATGGTTACTGATAGAAGTTGGGCAAATTAGGGTTTTATTAGAACAAATAAAGGCTCTATGTCTGGTTAAATATGCTCTTTCTGAGAGTTCAGCATAATGGTTTGTGTGAAAATATCTAATAGCACAGTGTACACCAATAGTGCTCATTTTCTGTAATTTCCTTTTGGGAGTGGATCTTTTCAGGAAAATAACAAAACTGGCACATTGAGCAACTAAATATAGTCACATGTTGTTTGTCATCCCAATATTTTCATGTTCTCCTGCTAAAAATCTGTGTCATTGTTTCTGCTTTTAATAATATGACCGGAAGCCTCAGGAAATTAAGTGACTAGCTCTAATGTCATCGAAGCCAATGATGGTTGTCAGAATAAATTCCGTCTTGTGCTAAAGGACATTTTCTGTTACATTGAAGGGCTTCTACTCAGATGAAATATTCTCACATCACTTTCCCCCAAAAAATGAGAATTAAACTATTTAATTTGGATTCTATTTACAAAATGATTACATTCTTTTTATAGTCTTGCATCCTCTTCTCCAGGTAAATTCTTCTAGTCACTGAAGAATGTTTTATACTATTTCTTTGTCGTACTTGTGAGTTTACATTTAGTGGTAATAATGTCAGAGAACTAGGGAAAAAGTAGGGGCCCATAAAAGAAACAAAAACACCAAAACGGCATTTATTTCAAACAACTAATAGTATAAAAAGGTATTTTAACAAAAACCCATTGTAAAGAATCTCTGTTATATTCAAATTCAAATAGTAATTTGACTTTTATATCATTATGATAGTACTGTCATAACTTTAGTGTTTTTTTTTTCAGAAAGAAACATACACACAGATCTATGTGCACAAAATTCCTTTTTCTTATCTTTGCCCACGTTTTGAGTGCATTTACTCAATAGGAGTACTTTACCTGAATCACCCCTAATTTAGGAAACATGCACCTTTCTTTTTCATGTGTATAGGTTTCACAGATTTTTTTTGGCTCTATGCCTGCAGAACTGATCCTCTCTCAAATCTAATCAAATCTGCCTTATCACAGTCAATGTTCACAAGATCCACTATTAAAACTTTCATTTCTATTGTGTGCCACTAAATGTTTGAAACAATATACATATTTTCTAAAAGAGTGGAATATTGAAAAGACTTCCTTTCCTCCCCTAAGAAACAACTCAATTATTGAACAAAACCATTGCTTTGTCTATCATCTGTGTTCTGCTACCCGCTCTGGCAGCAATAAAAGTGATTGATGTGTAATCACTGGTCTTATTGCTCTTCCTCCCTCTGCTCTATCTGGAGGCTTTCTTCACAGAGCGCACTGAAAAGTTAATGTGAATGGAGCCAAATAGCACCACCTGGAAGCGGGGAAATCATTACCAAGCCTTCCTGAGCTGCAAGACTCGCCATTGTGTCCAAAGCTGCTGGTGTGTGATCTGCTGAAAACCCCAGAGATCACAGTACGTGAAGGACGACATCGTAACAAAGGATGACAGTTCTGGAAATTACAAAATCACTTCTTCCCAGCGCAGATAAACTTAGTACCTGAAAATATTTTTTCCTTGAAAACTTGAAATCAAAGAATAATTTTGATTTATTTTCCTTTCAGCTTTTCTATTTCTCATTTCCAATAAGACATCCATCTAAATTTATCCAGTTATCAATACAAGTTTTATCCTTGCCATTTCTATAATACAGAGATTATGTTTTCTCCCTTGTGCTATCTTTATTCTGCAGATTTAAAAGTATTATATTGTAGTTTTATACTTTATTTGATATGTCAGTAAACAACATATATTTATTATATTGGATATTTTTTCTGTAAATATTGCCCTATCATAGGTGCTAGAGAAAAAACTTAATCCATTGCACTTGTCCACAAAGAGTTCAAGATCAATGAGGAAATACATGATGACAACTATAATAATGATGAGGAGTGAATATGCAGCAAATAGAGGTATGAATGAAGATGGATGGGGGCGATTAATTATAAGTGGGGGGGGGGTGAAATGGGAGAGGCTAGGGAAAGTATCCTGAAGAAGGTGGCATGTTTTCTGAGCCTTGATGCTTGATGATTTTGATGACAAAGGAAGAAACTACAAGAATTAACAAGACTTAAGAAACAAAACCTAGTTCTAGAAAGACAAATCTGGAGACCCTGGGAAGTGGGGGAGGGGGATCAGTAAGGCAGGCTTCAGGCACAAGGAGAATATTTCCAAGGTGATTGCATTAGTTCAGCAGCAAATGATGATCTGTACTAGTGAAGTAGTAGAAGGGATAAAAGTGTGGAAAAAAAAGGATAAGAAGGTGAGGTGAACTAGAGTATCATTATATACATGGAATCCTACGTGACATGATATTTTGAAAGTGGGCGACAGGTTTGGAGGGAGGAGTGGGTCAAAGGGAAAGTGAAGCATTATTAGTTTGCTTCACTAAGCAAAGGTGATATTTCAAAGGCAAAGCAAAGTCTCCTGACCTAATGGAGAGGAATTAGTAACTCATATCCAGCCTGCAGACAAAGTTTCATGTTTTAAGTAGGCCTTCAAATATTTTAAGAGGTATAAAACCACCTGAAGAAATAAATATTTCCATTAGTTATATAAACTTAGGTGATCTAATATTTTAGTCAGTAGAGCTGCATTATTATCTACGTATTCAAAAATATATCTCTATGCAGTGACACCTGAGATAAGCATATCATGGAATGTTTTGGCACTTTCCTGCTTTCTCTTTATCAATTGTTCCTACCTGATTACAGTCTAGTAAATTTTAATTCCATTTATTCTTAAATGCTAACAGTTCTCCATGTCATCTGCTTCTTTCCTTTCCTCCTTATAAGCTATTTTTCTTCATGATTAAGATTTAGAATGACAAATTCTCCCTGACACCATTGGTTTAAAATTATTGATTGTGTACCTAATATATTCTAGTTATTCTAGGTGAGGTGGTATAATATCACACATATCAGTTCCATGTAAGTGACTTATAATAGATTTTAATCAAAATCCCTGTGTAATTTTAGAACTATGTCTTTTACAGATAAGCAGAAGTTGTTGGTTTCACTATGGTGAATACATTGGTGACACCGGTGCTCCTTGTGGGCTCCCCTCATTTGATTCCCATCACTCAGGAATCAAACCTTTTCATTGCCTGATGACCAGTGTCTTGAAAACTAGTGTTTCTGTCATGTGTCCCTTTACCCATATCACATTTTAATTGTCATAGCTTTACAGATGTTTTGTATTTGGAAAGACTTTTTTTGACTCTTCTCATATGGAATATATCAGATACAAGAGATTTATTTTGCATAACACCATTCTAACTCTCTGCCCCATCCCTACCCCTGATAAAAACAAATCCTGTTGGAATTTGAACAGTCTTTCTGATTTCAGA
This sequence comes from Plecotus auritus, assembly GCF_963455305.1. Lineage (NCBI taxonomy): Eukaryota > Metazoa > Chordata > Mammalia > Chiroptera > Vespertilionidae > Plecotus > Plecotus auritus. Next base: position 19,699,374 of record NC_137776.1, on the reverse strand, counting down.
GAGATATTTGGGGAGATCTGACCTCTTTACAATGTGAAATATTTCAATCTAGGAAAAAGATTACCTCTCTTTTAATGCAAGTCTTCTTTTGTTCCTCAAGACAATTTTATAGTTTTACTATTATAAACATCGCTTAATGATTCCATTCCAAGAGTTTTATGGTTTTGTTGTAAAAGTAAATGGTCCTTTTTCTTTTGTTATATTTTTCTGTTTGGTTTTTGGACATGTAGTAACCTGTCATCTTATCGAATTCTCTTATTATTTTCAAAAAGCATTTCAGTTTATTCTCTTGGGTGTTAGAGGTATTCGATCACATTTTTCACATTTAACAATATTTTTGTCTCCTTCTTTTCAAAATAAAGAATGGAAACTCCAGGTCTCATCCATGACCTTCTATCCCTCCCATTTCTGCCTGGAGGAATTGAGAAGCGGAGGCATATAAACTGGAGATCCTGGAGACTGCATCTGATATTCTAGGGGTGGTGGGTGGGAAAAATCCCCCCAAGAAGAATCAATTAAAAGACGCCTACAAATTCCCTTGACAAGGGTGTGCAGGGGCTATATGTGGTCTTTTGAAGGTATGCCTGATCCTAGCCACTCTCTTAGACTTGGAGGAAACCTATTGTCACAAGTTCCTGTGACTGATAGAGGGCCTTTACTTATATGCAGATAAAATGAGAATTAGGAAGCTATACTTTCATACTTTGAGAGAACAACCCATTTGACCAATAACTCAACGTAACTCCAAGAGCAAAAATGATTGTGCCTTCCATTTATTCCACCCTCCACATGGAAAGTATGCCATGGCTCAACACCCATTAATATCCCCATGCATATGAAGGCTAAGAACACATACAAGGAAAAGAAAAAAATATATATACTTAAATGATATTAACAACCTGAGAAATGCCAAGTGAGCCAAAATTCTATAAATATTCCCCCAAAACAAAACTGATAAGGAGTCGAAGAAAGTTAAAGGCCAGATATAGCTCAAAACTATATCTGTAATGATAAGATCAAGTGTAAGAAATAACTTGGAACAGAGAGGAAAAAACAAGACAATGAAAATCATAAGGGAAAGGAAAAAAGTGGAGGACAGATCCAGAGATAAAAGATGTTTGTAGAAATATCTGATCTGTGATGTCCCCATCTACTCTTCTCAGTATTTCCATGAATATAGTCATGTGTTTGTTTATTTGTTTTTCTTCCTTCACTTCAATTGGATTTGGAAACAAAAGGAAGATAAATGCTTATACCTCTCTGGCTCTTCATCTTTCTCTCTCCCATGTGTGTGTACATGCATGGGTTTCTATCATGTATACTTTGTGCAAAAGCATTCAAGACATTTTGGTTAAGTGGACATGCATAAAGAATGTAGGATGGCTTCTATTTTGTATATATGGAATTTATTGTCACGTTCTTTTAATTATTAGAGGACAAATTACACACATATAGTAAAGGAGGTGTTCAGTGTCAAAGCTTTCTGTCTTTACTTGCCACTCTGTAATCCATTTAATAGATGAAAATTACTAGGCATAAGTACAGTAATTATCTGAACACCAACCAGGAATCATATCATTGAACTGATTATTTTAAATTACTGTGGACAGAATGCACTCCAGCTAAAAAATAGTGCTTTACTTCATAGTTAAACTTTTCAATTTATTGATTTTTCTCTATTAAAACATATATTTCATAAATGATTATATAGTTGTCTTTCCTGCATTATCCCATCCAAAAGATTTTTAAAAGAATTTCATGTAGGGTAAACTAAGAAATATGCCTCAAAATAAGTATGTATGATTAGAAGGCATTTATTAAGTTGGCTTGTTTATAAGCAAAATATTTTAAAAATGACGGCAATATCTTGCTTTCACTGGCAGCTACAATTGGCACTCAGCCACCCATATCCTAATTTTGTAATTTTTATGCCTCTGTGCTAGGCAGATGTTTATCCAAATCATTTAAATCTGTCTCCTATATTTTAGAAAAGATGCTCCCTGAGTCACTGCATAGATTAAAAGTTAATTAAAAATAAGTTAAAGAAGGAGAAAAGTAATTACCTTTCCATAGACATTTGTTTCATTTTTGGCAAGTTAAAATTGAGAAAGTGAAATAAAGCCTTGAAAAGCAAATATTTTTTAAAAATCATTATTGTTTGCTTCTTTATATACTGAGAAGTGCCAAGTTAATTAAGAAGAGTAATCCATTTAGTAATACAGGATGGCTAATGGATAAAGTAAGCCCACTCATTCAGTAGAATTATTTAATTGGAATGATGTTTTTAAAGTTCTATACCTAAAATATCCATCAAAATGGAAATTACCAACACATAATTGGAAATTCTCAGAGGGTTTCAAATATAGTAGAATACAAGATGAGAAATTTGGGGAGTTTTTCCTAGCACTTTGAAAATATATAAACTCTAGTTGAAGAATACGTGCAATGAAGTGGCTTTATATATCTAATTTTGTACTGCCATGATTTAATTGGGAGAAAATCCTGCTAAATGGCTGCAGAATTTAGGTTTTCTCTATGTGCTCTCATGCTGTGAATATCTCTTTAACCTTTATAAATCCCTAGAGTTACTTCCTACAGTGGTATTGTTGGGGTGAAGAGATTAGTGTATACATATTATGGATCTCAGAAAATCTCCAGATTAGGACAAATTATTTTCAGCCTTCCCCAATAGAACACTGCTAATTGCCATGTATTTATATTAAATTCTTCATGATAATAAACATTGTAATTAGAATTGCAAAATTACTGCCAGTGAAAACCATTTTAATCACCTTAAATTAGCAACAACAAAAACTCTCTTCAACAGAAATAATATACTTAGTTATATGTAAGCAAGAGGTACACAAATACATTCTGATTTAGAGACAAAGATTCTTTGTGAGGGGTCTAGGGTTAATTCATCAAAGCAGATCATGTCCAGCTAAAAGTTATAGAAATAGTACACTAAGATTCTGCAGTTCCCATAACTATGGCTTTAGTTACTCATTCATCAGTTAATTAATAGAGTCCATTAGACCTCAAAAATATATTAAACTTTGCAAAGGAAATTTGCTATTTTCATATTTTCTCTCTTTTTAAAAACCTATCTTTTTTGCTGAAAGTATTACAGATGTCCCCTTTTATTTCCCAAGTCGACCCAACCCCTTCCACCCCGCACCCTCCCACCGTCAGGCCTTCACCAGCACTTTTGTCTGTCCATGGTTGTGCTCTATGAAACACCTTAAAAGCTTCTGAGAGGGACGTGTATAGATATATAAACCCTTGAACTAAGACTTCCCTCTGGATTTCTAATTACTAGCTTGTATTTAGCAACAAGGAGATAAAGGGTTTTCGAATAAAAAGGGGGGAAGGAAAGATAAGCCATTTCACTGTTTTCCTATTAACCTTTGAGTTCCACATAACACCTTAAACCAGGGGTCCTCAAACTTTTTAAACAGGGGGCCAGTTCACTGTCCCTCAGACCGTTGGAGGGCCGGACTATAGTTTAAAAACAAAACTTTGAACAAATTCCTATCCGCACTGTGGCCCGGGATGAGTCGGGCTAAGCAGGACAGGCAGCGGCACCCGGCGGGCCGGATAAATGTCCTCGGCGGGCCGCATGTGGCCCGCGGGCCGTAGTTTGAGGACCCTTGCACAAAATAAAACATTCAGCATTATCTCTAATGGCATATATTAGTACAACCCAAAGTTTAAAAAGGATTTCTAAACCTCACCTAGGTACACGGTAACAGGGGTCGGCAAACTTTTTGACTCGAGGGCCACAATGGGTTCTTAAACTGGACTGGAGGGCTGGAACAAAAGCATGGATGGAGTGTTTGTGTGAACTAATATAAATTCAAAGTAAAGGAGCAGAGGGGAGAGCAAGAGAACCGGATAGAATATCCGGATCTGGCCCGCGGGCAGTAGTTTGCCCACGGCTGGATAGAATGATGGGGAAAACACACACTTTGGCATTGATAGCCTGAGATTCTCATCCAAGTTTGCCTTTTACTAACTGTGAGGTTGGTGCAGTTACATCTCCACTTTTCTGTTCCATCACCCTTGCTGTTGTGATCATTGCGTGAGCAAACCTGCATCAGCTTGGACCTTGACTCCTGATAATTTGTGAGCAATACTTCAATCAGCACTGGGGTCTCTGACTGGCGCCCCATGTCAATTTTGCAGGAGTGAACGATCTAGAAGTAAGCTGGTTATGTTCCAGGGATAAGGTTTCTCTTTTGTGCTTCTCTGCAATGCCCTGGCTCATGTGAAGAGAAAGTCAAGAGCAGTATGATTACACAGAGGTTGAAGTGCTTCTAGAAGACCCACTCCTGCTTCAAAGGGTCTGACGTGTAATAAGTACTGAACACATGGTCTTACCTATTCTCATCTTCAATACATCTTTGCGTTAAAGCAGCATTAATTAGAGATATTTTTAGAATATCTACTTTTCACTTTGCTTTGTTGTAGTCTAGTTAAGAAGATTTAATATGAATTGCAAATTCTTCCTGATATAAATTAAAACTAAATTTAATTTTAGTTCAGATGGGATTAAATTCTAATCCCTGGTTCAAATGGAATAGCTGTCTTCCATATTTACTTCAGTATCCCTACCCATGCTTGAATTATAGGAAATCAGTGAAGTTATAACATTTCCCTTTTTATTCTTTTTTTTAAGTTAGTTTTTGTGTATCCATGTGTGGGGGTTTTGTGTTTGTTGTTGTTGTTGTTGTTGTTAATCCTCACCCTAGGATATTTTTTCCATTGATTTTTTAGACAGAATGGAAGGGACGGGGAAATACAGAGAGAGAGAGAAACATCAATGTGAGAGAAACACATAGATTGTTTCTCTATAGATTGCCTGCTAACTGGGGCAGGGATCGAGCCTGCAACCAAAGGTTCTTGCCCTTGACCAGAATCGAACCTGGGATCCTTCAGCCCTAGGGCCGAAGCCTTAACCACTGAGAAACCTGGCTAGGGCTGTGTTTGCTTTTTAATGGAACTGTGCTGTAAGGACAGGGGCAGTACAAGAAATGAATAAAAGTCTTGCCTGGAGATTCAGTATCAGCATATAAGGGTGAAACCAAAGTATAATTAAAATTGGCAGAGAAGATATTTTAGTTTACTATTCAAAAATTAACACCTCTTCTGAACTGAATTCATACTCTTGTTATCATATGTGATGCAAAGAGGAAAAACTACAAAACTATGTCTGGAAGAAACACACTAGACCTTGACTCCAGATAATTTGTGAGCAACAGAGCAATCTACACTGGAGTCTGTGGCTGATGCAGGCAAGTCAGAGTTTAGCAGATATGAATCATGTGGAAATGAATTAGTTGTGCCCCAGGGCAAGGTATCTCCATCATTCTATGCCAAACTGTGAGTTAAACCAGAAAAAGGTGAAAGCAGTGTAACCACCACAAAAGTCATAAACTTGTAGAGGGTCCACTTCTGCTTCAAAGAAGGCCACCTGGTGGTTGACCCTGGTCACCAAGCTCCTTGTCCAGTCTAGCAAGTTGGACAAGTTAATTGAATGTAATTAATCAAGCACTTATGAAGGAAGGACTCCAGGAGGTACTAGGTAGAGAATAATGCTAATGTTTATATTTTAAGGAGCTTTCTAAATTCCCTTTCTACTCCATATAAAACTGTTCTACCAATAAAATAATTTCACAACAGAATACTTGAAAATTGTTGTTTCAATTGACATGAATAGAGCTCCTGTAGCACATTCACATGTTTGAAAACAGTATACAAGTATATTCCATCAACATCAATTATGCCAGATAGGACAAAGAGGAAATCTATTATGCATTAAATAAATATGAATATGTTAAAACTAAGTCTGCCTCTTGGGCAAAATGTATCAAGTACAGCTAATGACATAGAATAAAACCCTATGATATGCAGCTGCTTGGAGCTTGAGAACAGATTACCAAGAAAAGTAATAGTAATGCGCATTAGCCCTCTAGGCTCATGGCCTGAGGAGTGTCATCTGTCACACACCGGAAGGCAGATCCCTCACAGTGATGTGAGCATTCCTGCTTACTCTGCTAAAATGCATCTGTCTGAGCTTCCCCATCGTGGGTTGTCTACTCTCTGGGTGCAAGAAAAGTTCTATCTTGAGATTTTTACACTGTACTACATACAACTGGAAAGGGTTTAATTAGAATGTTACAGTGGCTATAGTACACATCATTGAGAAAAGCAAAATGAAAGTCTGCACCCGTAAGGGAAGAGAAAATACGAACTCTGAAAGGAATGAGATGAGGAAGAAAACAACAAATAAAAAGCAAATGAACTTGATACAACTTTAGCCTCTATAGGGTGTTAGAACCCTTCAAATCTGTCCATTGTGTCATTCTCAGAATGTGTTTCTGCACTATTCCTTACAAGGAATAAAAGCTTTTCTTGGCAGTTCTTGGTCTTCTTTTTTCTACTTTCACTTGATAAATGTCTTTTCTTTTTGAGATATTATTCCTTTGCTATAAAATATTTTCAGAGAGGAAAAAAAACACACACACACTGAGCTGACTAAGAGACTGGCATACAAAACACTAGCATTAGCAAAATAGTATTGCACACCGTCCTTGAAAGGGGACCTTCTGAGTGGAGGCCCTGGGAAAAGGAATGCTAAATGCCAGAGGTATTCTTAGAGCTAAATTAAAACATAACAAGCCATTGTGTCATCAATATTAAAAGGTAAGACACTGCTGTGATTGTATGTTTCAAAAAGTACAGTCATAACTAGTCCTCAGAGAAACAAGCAGCCCCACTTCTCTGGCATGGCTCACCCTTCTGTGCTCTGAGTACTTAACAATAATATTTTAGAGTAAAAATGAATAATAGTGTTCTACCAGTGACTGTCATGGTTTGGCTTACACCCTATAATCTCCTCTGTAGGCTAAATTTTCTTTCAAAGCCTATAATAATTTTTAAAGAAATAATTTAGTTGCATAATTTAGGAGAAGAAAAGATCTGGTGACAGAGAGAGGAAAAAGAAGGGAGGAACAGAGAAAGATGTTTAGCAGTGCACATTAACAAACTTTGAGTGAGTATCAAGAGTTGATGGTGCCTCTTACCATTTTCAAGGAATGTCTTTTACATTAATTGCTTTATTCTAGATAAATAAGTGTGTTTTTTTATAGATTTATCTCTCTATATAAAAGCCCAGCAACCTAACGGTAGAATGACCAGAACGACAGGTCGCTATGATGCACACTGTGGAGGCCAACCACCCTATCCAGGCATAATTGGCCCCCTAACCTCCTGTGGCCCCTCCCCCACAGCCAGCCCCACCTCGATTGGGGGCGGGGCTGGTGGTCAACTTCCTGTGGCCCCTCCCTCCAGCCCCAATCGGCCCCCATTGGGTTGGGCCAGCCAGACCCCACCTGTGCACAAATTCATGCACCGGGCCTCTAGTTGTGAGTATAAAGTAGTAAAAATTAACCAATTCACTCATAACAATGTTCATATGGGTTTTAAAAATTATTAAACAAAGCTAGATAGAATTAAAGCAGACAGTCATGAACAATCCAAAGCAAGATTCTCTTTGAGATATAAAATTCACTCACTCATTCATTCATTCATTCACACATGCATACATTTACTCAAATATATTTATTAGATTTCTACTCAGAGTTAAGTGCACATCTCTAAAGATACAAATGTGTGCATAAACTTGTTCCCCCTCTTTTTGTGGCTTACAGTACTATGTGAAGAAGAATTTGCAGTTCTATGAGTGACCATAACAGTGAAATTTCACATATTCAGACTTTTCTAAGGAAATTATTTTAGTGCTGAGAACTAAAGGATTGGTAGGTATTAACTAGGAAAAGAAAGATAGGAAGACCATTATAAGAAGAGAGAACAACATATGCAAAGGCCTTGCAGAGTACTTACCTTGTTGAGTATGAGGACTATAGGAAAATCAGTTGGACTGGGCCAGAGAGATGGAGGAAGAGGATGATATAAAATGAGCTTGGGGAGATAGGTAGATGCCAGGTCATTTGAGGTGGTATAGGTAAGTAATATTAAGAGGTTTTGATTTTTCCTAAGAGCAAAGTAATGGTTCTTAGAGAGGAGGTGATGGGGTTGGAGGGAAGTATGAATATACAGATCATAGTACAGTTTGGAAAATCACTTTGGCCCACAATATAAAGAAAAAACAGGTATCAATTAGACTATGTATGAATAGACAAATTAAGACATTGCAGTAATAACTAAGGAGGTAACCCCACCCTTTGGAACTGAGGAGGAAATACCACTGCCTTTTGGGCCATTCTTCCCTTTTATTGGAGGATAATACATGTTCACAGCCAGATAGCTCTATTGTTCCATCATGTAGAATCCCAGATGTCCAACAGCCTTTTTTTTTTTCATATTGCCCCATCTCTGTCCCCTTTAGTCAAAGCCAGCAGTGCTTCTGCTGGTATAACCCATCTCTATTCCTGGCTTCTGCTGAGATGGCTGATTAGACACATGACTCACACCCATGATCTCCTTATGATGCGATTTTCCAGCCCTACCCTTCGTATTCTCTCACATACTTTCTTGTTTCTTGCAATATGGATAGGCTGAGAATTTTCTGAATCTTCAAGTTTCGGTTTCTTTTTCAATTCCTTCAATTTATCTCTTCCCTCTCACATTTTACTATAAGCAGCATGGAGAAACCCAGACTGCGTTCTTAACACTTTGCTTAGATATCTCCTCAGCTGCATATCCAAGTTCATCACTTGCTAATTTTTCACAAAACACTAGAACACAATTCAGCCAAGGTCTTTGCTACTTTACAAGGATTAACTTTCCTTCAGTTTGCAAAAACATGTTTTTCATTTTTGTCTGAGGCCTCACCTTCAATGTCCATGTTCCTGTCAATAATCACCTTCAACATCCATATTCCTGTCAATAATCTCTTGAAGGCAATCTAGGTTTTTTTCTAACATGCATCTCTTTCTGATATGGAAAACAATGCAACTCTCCTAAGTTTATTTTCCTAATTTATCTGGCCAAGTTCATCAAAGTGCTCAGCATTAAAAGGACCTTCCACAGTTACCTTTTTAGAGGGTAGTGATGATAAAATGTAGCCCATCTTCACTCTGTTAATACAGTGGGTGGAAAAAGGTTTTAAAATATATACCTGTTAATAGAAAACGAATCTCTTGAGGGTAGTAAGTTAACATAAAAGAGTAGATTTCCTAATTAGACTTATAAGAATCAGAGATCTTACCTAGTGTGAAGTTTTCTAGATATATCAAAAAACCTCAGAGGAGAAAGAAGGGTCTGGCATAACAAATATAGCTCCCCAGATCCTATCTTTCCATATTAGACACACACTTCTGGCCAAGAATTGTGGATAAGGTCTCTGAGTGACAATCTTGGGGTAACCTTGTGCAGTGGAAACATTTAAATTATGAAATACCTATATTTAATACGTCCAACACTGGTATAGCTGACATCACATTTTACAGGGAGCTGAATCTTATAGATGCTGGATTCTATAGTTTACCCTTAGCTAGAACATCCTGTGAGGTGCATTTTATAGATAAATTCTCTTTTTCCTAGAAAATATCAATAGTTTATATAACCAAATATCCAGTTAACAGGAAGATAAGATTAGGTCGCCTGCCAATATTCTTTTTCCTAGGGGCACTTAACCCCATAAAGGGAATGCTATGGTCTGAATGTTTGTGTCCCCCTCTGATTCATGTTGACATCCTAACTTCCAAAAGTGATGGTAGTATTTAGATGGAGCCTTTGGGGGGTTATTAGGTCTTGAGGGTGGAACCCTCATGAATGGGATCAGTGTTCTTAAAAGAGATCCCACAGTGCTCCCTAGTCACTACCCTCACCCAAGGATCCAGAAGCCTAAAACCTGGAAGAAGGCCTTACTGACAGTGCCTGCACCCTGACCTTGAACTTTCAGTCTCCAGATGGTGAGAAATAAATTTCTGTTGTTTATAAGCTATCGAGTCTTTATTATAGCAAACAAATGGACTAAGACAGGAGTTAATGGATAATAGAAGAGCTGCTTTAATTACTTCCTTCTAGCAATTTGATATGCCTTAATTTTTTTATATTTTCCTAGTTTTTAATAAAATATTAGATATTGAATGGAAAACGGGAGAAAAATAGTATAATGAAGAATATGTAGACTCCAGTATATAGATAGATAATGAGATAAGATAATTAATTGGTATTAGATTTCTAAGAAACTACATACAAAATAACATACCAGTGAAACAGCATTTAAAAATAATTAAAGATAAACAAGATTGATGAACCTCTAGCCAGGCTCACCAAGAAGCAAAGAGAGAGGACCCAAATAAACAAAATCAGAAACGAAAGAGGTGAAATAACAACAGACCCCACCAAAATACAAAGGATTGTTAAAAAATACTATGAACAACTCTATTCCAACAAACTGGACAACCTGGAGGAAATGGACATATTCCTAGAAAAATATAACCTTCCAAAACTCAATCAAGAAGAATCTAAACATCTCAATAGGCCAATAACTATGGAAGAAATTGAAGCAGTCATCAAAAAGCTTCCAGCAAACAAAAGCCCAGGGCCAGACAGCTTCACAGGGGAGCTTTACCAAACATTCAAGGAAGAACTAAAACCTGTCCTCCTCAGACTATTCCAAAAAATTCAAGAGGAAGGAACACTTCCAAGCTCATTCTATGAAGCCAGCATCACCCTAATACCAAAACCAGATAAAGACAACACAATGAAGGAGAATTACAGGCCAATATCCCTCATGAATGTAGATGCCAAAATCCTCAACAAAATTCTAGCAAATCGGATCCAGCAGTACATCAGAAAGATCATACACCATGACCAAGCAGGATTTATCCCAGGAATGCAAGGGTGGTACAATATCCGCAAATCAATAAACATGATGTATCACATAAACAAATTGAGATATAAAAACCACATAGTGATATCAATTGATGCAGAAAAAGCATTTGACAAAATCCAACACCCTTTCTTGATAAAAACTCTCAACAAGGTGGGAATAGAAGGATCATACCTCAACATAATAAAAGCTATATATGATAAACCCACAGCTAACATCATACTCAATGGGCAAAAACTAAAACCATTTCCCCTAAGAACAGGAACAAGACAGGATGCCCACTCTCACCACTCCTGTTCGTCATAGTACTGGAAGTTTTAGCCATTGCAATTAGACAAGAAGAAGAAATAAATGGCATCCAAATTGGAAAAGAAGAAGTAAAGCTGTCTTTATTTGCAGATGACATGATATTGTACATAAAAAACCCGAAAGACTCCATAAAAAAACTAATAGACTTAATAAATGAATTCAGCAATGTAGCAGGATACAAAATTAACACCAAGAAATCTATGGCATTTCTATACACCAATAGTGAACTTACAGAAAAAGAGACTAAAAAAGCAATCCCATTTACCATCGCACCAAAAAATTAAGATACCTAGGAATAAACTTAACTAAGGAGGTAAAAGACCTATACGCGGAAAACTACAGGACACTGAAAAAAGAGATAGAGGAAGACGTAAACAGATGGAAGAACATACCATGTTCATGGATTGGGAGAATCAACATTATTAAAATGTCCATACTACACAAAGCAATCTATAGATTCAATGCACTCCCCATTAAAATACCAACAGCATATTTCACAGACTTAGAAAGAACTCTCCAAAAATTCATCTGGAATAAAAAAAAGACCCCAAATAGCCACAGCAATCCTCAGAAAGAAGAACAAAGTAGATGGGATCTCAATACCAGATTTCAAGCTGTATTACAAAGCTACTGTACTCAAAACTGCCTGGTACTGGCACAAGAACAGACATATAGATCAATGGAATAGAATAGAGAACCCAGAAATCAACCCAAGTCACTATGCTCAATTAATATTTGACAAAGGAGGCATGAACATAAAATGGAGTCAAGACAGTCTCTTCAATAAATGGTGTTGGGAAAATTGGACAGATACATGCAAAAAAAATGAAACTAGACCACCAACTTACACCATACACAAAAATAAACTCAAAATGGATCAAGGACTTAAATATATGACAAGAAACCATAAAAATACTAGAGGAATCAACAGCCAGAAAAATCTGACATATGCCGAAGCAATTTCTTCACTGATACTGCTCCTAGGGCAATGGAAACTAAAAAGAAAATAAACAAATGGGACTACATCAAAATAAAAAGCTTTTGCACAGCAAAGGAGACCATCAATAAAACAACAAGAAAGCCCACTGCATGGGAGAACATATTTGCCAATGATATCAACGATAATGGTTTAATCTCCAACATTTACAGGGAACTCATGCAGCTTAACAAAAAGAAGATAAACAACCCAATCAAAAAATGGGCAACTGATCTAAATAGACACTTTTTGAAAGAAGACAGAAGGAAGGCCAAGAGACATATGAAAACCTGCTCAAAGTCACTAATCATCAGAGAGATTCAAATCAAAACAACAATGTGGTACCATCTCACACCTGTCAGAATGGCTATTATCAACAAGTCAAAAAATGACAAGTGCTGGCGAGGATGCGGAGAAAAAGGAACCCTCATGCACTGCTGGTGGGAATGCAGACTGGTGCAGCCACTGTGGAGAACAGTATGGAGTTTCCTCAAAAAACTAAAAATGGAACTTCCATTCGACCCAGCAATCCCACTTCTAGGAATATATCCCAAGAAACTAGAAACACCAATCAGAAAGGATATATGCACCCCTATGTTCATAGCAGCACAATTCACCATAGCTAAGATTTGGAAACAGCCTAAGTGCCCATCAACAGATGAATGGATTAAAAAACTGTGGTACATCTACACAATGGAATACTATGCTGTGGTAAAAAAGAAGTTCTTACCATTTGCAAGAACATGGATGGAGATGGAGAGCATTATGCTAAGTGAAATAAGCCAGGCAGAGAAAGATGAATATCACATGATCTCACTCATTTGTGGAATATAATGAACAACATAAACTGATGAACAAAAATAGATCCAGAGACAGAGAAACATCAATCAGAATGTCAAACCTCAGGGAAGGTAGGGGACAGTGGGGGTAAGGGGGAGAGATCAACCAAAGGACTTATATGCATGCATATAAGCCTAATCGATGGACACAGACAACAGGGGGGTGGGGTCATGAATGGGAGGTGGGGGGTAGTGGGGGAATAAGGACACATATGTAATACCTTAATCAATAAAGAAATTTAAAAAATAAAAATAAAGAGCTGGTATATATGGAAAAGAATAATAAAGTATATTTTAAATAATTATAAAAAAAGATAGTATGTGGGATTTTTTTCAGTGACATATTTAAACATGACTTAAAGAAATGCAAAAGATAGAATTTTATAATGTTGCCATAGAAAAGTAAAAAAGAACTGCAACAATGACATGAGCTAAGGGGTGAGCACCCGACTCATAGTCAAACCAATGTTTGTTTCCCAAATGGGTAATGCATCACATTAGCTGTACCAACAAATTAAAATAAATTTAATTTACTTATCTACAAAAAAAAAATAATTCAAGGATAGAAAATTTAACCAAGGATTTCATAGTTGACTACGTGGTAATTCAAGGATCAATTCTATTGTAAAACAGTTTTAAGTGCTCACAGAACCCAAACAAGAGGTAAATTGAGAAATTTCAGCAATAAAACTGATAGTGACCTTTTAATATACTTAATTGTAGATTTAAGACTCAAACAAAGAAGAGGTGAAGAATGGAATGTATTTTGTGATATTAGGTACATAATGTGTACTGTATGTTCTACAAAGTAGAAATAATGCAACTAAAAATGAGAGGAGAAGGGAGAGGAAAAAGGGAAGTTTTTTTTGTAGGTGATAGGTTAGAACTAAAAGTACATTATTCAAAACTGCAAACAACAAAGTAACATGCTATAAAAAGAAATCAGGAAAATAAATAAATTAAAAAAGAAATATTTCAAAATTAGCACATAGAACAAAACCAGTCTTTCCTAAACACCAAAAGAAATTAAAAAAAAGAGTCAAACTCCACTATTTGTCATATAGAAAAATAAATCCAATATAACATAATATATGGTAATTATTACACAAAATGAGAGTTGCAATCAAACCTTTCAGACTTATCAATAATATGAATGAATGGTTTAATTCTCTGGTAAACAAAAATGATTTTCAATTTGACTGACATAGCAAAACGCAAATATATTTGAGACACACACTTACAAATGATTCAGAAACTATACAGAACCCAGCTGGTGTGGCTGACCTATGAATCAGGAGGTCACAGTTCAATTCCAGGTCAGGGCACATGCCCGGGTTGTGGGCTTGACCCACAGTGGGGGACATGCAGGAGGCAGCTGATCAATGATTCTCATCATTGATATTTCTAGCTCTCTCTCCCTCTCCCTTCTTCTCTGAAATCAATAAAAATATATTAAAAAAATAAACTATAAAGAGATGGCAAAGACATATCAGGCAACACTGATATCAAACAAAATAAACCTCAGTTCTTTCCACTGCTGCTGAGCCATGGGCATCTCTCTGGACGGCTGGCACAAGTGCTGCAAAACCCGGATGAGGGTGCAGGGGAGGAAGTTCCACCACAAGAGCTGGACGCCTTGCTGCCAACACTAAGATTGGTCCCTGTCCCATACATACAGTCCACATGTGTGGGGAGGCAGCAAGATGTACCTTGTCTTGAAGTTGGATCTGAGAAATTTCTCCTGGTACTCTGAGTGTTGTACACACAAAGCAAGGATTACTGATGTTGTCTACAATGCATCCAACAACAAACTGGTCTGCACCAAGACCCTACAGCGGTGGAGGTCTCACTAGGCACTGCCCCAGGAAAATAAGAAGGGAGCCAAGCTGATTCCTGAGGAGGAAGAGATTGTAAACAAGAAGTGATCAAAGAAAATTCAGAAGAAAGGAAAAAAAGCATGCCAAAATCCACAGTCTTCCCCAGAAGCAGTTCCAGCAGGGCGAGCTTCTTGTGTGCATAGCTCCAAGACCAGGGCCAATGCTGCCAAGCAGATAGACAGCCAATGTGCCGCAGGGCAAGGAGCTGGAGCTCTACCTGAGGAAATCAAGGCCTGGAAAGGCAAATGAATCCTCCTGTCTATCTTAGCTCATACAGGTGTTTATTGTTCTAAAGAAATAAATAGATAAAAGGAAACTTCAAAGTAAGGTACATCAAATATGGCAAAGAATCATTGTTTTAAATGCTAGAAATATCAATTCCCAATAGAGATATAAAAATTGTGAATATCCACGCATAAAATAATATAGCAAACACCTGTTTAAGCAAAAGCTACAAGAGATGCAGAGACAGAGAGAGACATTAATCATAGAAAATTTTAATACATTAAAATTAGTTGGAATAAATGAAGTAGACATAAAGACACTATATAGAAGTCCTAAAAACTAAATACACACACACACACACACACACACACACACACACACACATATATATATATACACACACAAATGTATTTTTATACTTTGATAATAATGAATATATCATCTCAATCACTCAAGGAACAATCATTAAATTTAATCATATATTAAGTCACAAAATGTTTCATAATTATAAATATTACTAGGGGCCCAGTGCATGAATTCGTGCACCTTGAAAGGACCTGTGGCCACAAGGCTGCAGTAGGCACAGGGGTGGGTCTTGGTCCATCCTCCATGCCCCCGCCTGGCCCCTCCCACCATGGCCCCTGGTCACCTATCTGCCGGCAGCCCTGCTCCCACCCCCACCGCTCCCACGCAATGACAGTGCTGGTCCCACTTGCGCCCGCTGAAGGCACGAAGCAATTGGGGCCGGTGCCAGCAGCCCCTCAGGAGTAAGGGGAGGTGGAGAAGCCCTCAGGGGCAATCAGGGCCAGCAGCCGCCGCTGACACCTGCTGATGGTGCCAAACCACCAGGACCTGTGCTGAGCACCAGCAGCAGGTGTGAGAGGAGCCGTTGCAGGCAGCGTGTGTGAGAAGTGGTTGCCAGCCCCAGTCTCCCCTCAGGAGCAGGGGGAGGTGGAGAAGTCCTGAGGGGTGATTGGGGCTGGCAGCCACTGCTCACACGCACTAATGGCACTGAGCGACCGGGGCCAGAGCCAGGTGCTGGCAGTGGGTGCGAGCAGCAGCTCTGACGCTGGCAGCAGGGGCGAGTGGGGCCAGTGCCGGCAGCAGGTACAAGTGCCGGGTGGGACCATGGCGCATGGGAGCAAAGAATTTTCAGTAACCGCCAGAGGCTCGCCCCGATGACAGCAATGGCACCCTGCCTTGGTCTGGCACCCCCGCTCACCTGCTCCACCATCCCACCGCGGCCGACACCTGCCATGATCCGTGCACGCCCCCTGGTGGTCAGTGCACATCATAACAACCGGTTGTTTGGTTGTTCCGGTTATTCCACTGTTGGGTCTATTTGCATATTAGCCTTTTATGATATAGGATAATTACAGTTCTAATAACATTACAAACTTAGAAATTATTAAATTCAAAAGGTAATTTGACAGTAAATAACAAATCAAAAATATTTTATTATATAACTCCTGAGTGAATGTGGAAATCAAGTAGATAATAAAACTCAAGAACATTTAGAAAGAATAAAAATACATTAAAATGAAAACATATGTATATGTGTGTATCAGAATATGTGTCTGATATATATCAGAATCTGTAGGACACAAAGCAGTGGTTGAAGGAAAGTCTATACTTAAACACTTTGCCAATCAAAATAAAAGAATATATTTAAATGAATTAATTCAATTATCTGGTGAAAATCTAGATATATAAAACATATTTCAGATAAATGACATTTGAATAAATAACATTAACTAATGGGGAGACAGTAGAAATCTTACCCAAATAACAGTTCAATACAGTAGCAGTTGGACTATATGCCTTCAGGCTAAAGAAAAGAAGAACTCTAAACAAATGTTAAATGCTCAGTAGTAGACTTCCTTTCTTAGGGACCTGAGTAATACTGAAACTACTTTCTGTACATTATTAGATTAAACATATAAGTAAATATATTGAAGGTAAGGGGATTATTGTCTTTAGCAGAGAAGAGTTTTAAGTTTGGAAAGGAAGAAAATAGAATGAATTCTGTCATTGGACTGGAATTAGAGATAGTGTAAATCCATAGTTTTAATATAGCTAGTTAGCTATATAGATAGCTATAGAAGTGTGTCTGTGAATGCATTTATCTTGATATGTGTTTCTAGCTGTGTTTACCAAGAAGATGTAGAAGCAGTGACTTCCCTGCACTGATGAGAACATGTAGAACCCAGATCTTGACCTCTAATAACATTCTCCACTAAAAGGAACCAGGGCTTCTGGGGAAATGACTGATTTCAGTGTTAGGGCAAGGAAAATACAAGATGAGTCTGAAACACCTCATGCTAGAAGTGAGAAAATCTCTCAGAGAATTATGGAGATATGTATTAAAATAATGGCATAAAAGATTATAACTGATCAAATAAAATAAAAATACATTAATACATTTTTATATAAATAAAAATGAGGGAGAAGAGAAAGCTCTTCCTTTCAGTAGAAATCAAACTAATAAATGAAGAAGAAATGATGGGATTATAAGTTCACCCCAGGCAACAGCAATGATAATAAAAGTGACAATCATCAATGGATGCTAAAATGAGTAGGTGAAGTTTTGAGAAGACATGAGATATTTAATAATCTCAAAGTAACAAGATATTTATTAATTAAAGTGAAATACTCAGCTCTATAATGCAAAGACTTAGCAGAGTCTTCCAAAACCAAATGATCCAAGTTAACATCACCAGTAATGAGTGATAGATCAACAATATGTGTCTCCTGGTATAATTCCCAGAAAAGATCACCACTTCTGGTAAAGTTGCCTAAGCTGAATCTAATTAAGAGAAAACATCAGAAAAAAACAAATTGAGGGACATTCTATAAATAACTGGCCTGTACGCTTCCAAATGTCCATATAATGAAACACAAAGAAAAACTAAAGAACTTTTTCAGTTTTAAAAAAAATAACACTAAAGGAACTGAATGGATTAAGAAGTACAAATTGGTAGTTACAAAATAATCATGGGGATGAAGTATAGCATAGGAAATATAGGGTGTCCCCCCAAAATGTATACACGCTTTGAATAATTATTAATCCCAATGGTTTAAATCTGAAAAGAAAGAAACATCAATTGAGCTATCAGCTGTAAAGTGTGCATACATTTTTGGGGGACACCTTGTATAGTCAACAATATTGTAATAACTATGTATGGAGCCAAGTGGGTACTTGAAATAACAGGGAGTCCCTTTATAAAGTTGTCTAACCTCTATGCTGTACACCTGAAACTAATACAAAATAATGTTGAATGTCTTAATTGAAAAATAATTTTTTAAAAAAGAAACAACTGAATGGAACATATGATCCTCGATTTTCTATTATTGGGGCAGTTGGACAAATTTGAACAAGGTCTGTAGATTAGGTCATTGTGTCAATGCTAATTGACTGACCTGAGTAATTTTTTTCTGTGGCTGTTTAAGAGCATCCACTTGTTCTTAGACATTACGCAATGAACTATTTTTGGATTAAAAAATATGCCTACAATTTACTCTGAAATATTTTGGAAAAAATATATATGTATGTGCATATACAGGAAGAGAAAAGATAAAGCAAATACAGTAAAAAATGTAACACTTTGAGAACCTTGGTAAGTGAATATTGTATTATTGTTACAATTTTTCAGTAAGACGGAACCTTTCTAAATAAATGAATGACTGAATATATGAACACATAGATAAACAAATAAAACATTTTTTATCAATGTTTTGTCACCTTTACTACTACCCACTTGTTCCGCCAAAGTCTTCTGCCTGGATTGTGGTCTCCCTGTCTCCTTTCAGTCTATTCTTAACTGATAGGCAGGGTAATTCTCTGAAAATATAAATTAGATGATGTCACTCCTTTGCATCTAACTCTATGGAGGACTCATGCTCTTTTCACATTGTACTGAAATAACTTCTTTACATATTTTTTTCAACCACTAACCTGTAAATCACTCAAAGAAAAAAACTACACTTTATTTATACTTGCCTCATTTCCTCTGGCCCATACCTACACACGCATCAGAGTACTGAAACCCCATAAATGTTAATTTTGTGAAATTAACCTATTTAGCACCAATCATCGGGAAAGCACACGATCGTGCATTTGCTGTGTCTCCATCCATTAAACAAGTTCATTAGTTGTTACATACTAATACCTTAATTTGGTTCATACTGTTTTGATTAAAAACATTTCACTTTTCCTATCGCAGCAGGAAAATGATACAGTGCCTCTGACTTGCATTCCCACCTCCTGCCTTTCTCTGCTGCTTGATTTATCTGAAAATGTTTTTGTGGCACAAGAACATCTCTCTGTTAACAGTTTCTCAGATCTCTAAACAAGTGGTATCTTTCTGATTCTTCTTATCACAAATGTGCCCTGCATCATGGGTATTTCTGTCACTGGGACTAAGATGATGCCAGTAGAGGTAAGGAAAATGACCTTGACTATTTACTCACCCAAAGTCCTTATATCTCAGCTTTTTCAAACCAGAAACCCTTGTTGTGCTCCTTAAGGACATTAACATAAAACGAAAATATAGAAGTAGGGGCTTTATATCATGTTTGCTTTTATAAATTCTTCATTTCCTTATCCTCTTGGATCTGATCTTTACCAAGGGCTTACGGCATGTGATTTCCCCAGAATTCGGTCACACTGTGACTCTAATTGTGCCTTCTAGATGACAGTGGCACTTTATATTCTCCCCAGCTTTCCTCTGGATGTAGAAACACAGAGTCCTCTGGCAAAGTCTCCCTTTTTCCTCCAAACTGGCCCAAGCTCCAAGCAGCTGTATTCCTGCTTCTCTGTTACAGATACAAGCGATCATTATATCTCCTCAGTATGCTCAGACATTTTCAGCTCCCTATTATTCATTCTGCATTTCATGGCTGTGTTTGTGACTATTGACAAGAAATGATTAATTACGGAAGTAGTACCAGATTCACCACTTGTAAAATATGTGCTAACACCCACAGTGCATTTGGTAGGGGAGCATAAAGAGCTTTATAGCTTTTGAAGATCCCTTTTTTCTGTAATGCTGAACGAAGTGGGAGGCATAAGGGCAAAGAAAAGTAGAGTAAAGCCAAAAGGCCACTCAGGGTTAGGGCAAGGTATCAACAATCATCTGCCACAGTCCCGGTTTATATGCATCATCTCTGAACATGAAGCTATTCACTGAACACTTAGAGAATTGAATTTACTTGAAAGGTATAAGTCATTGATAGAAACCTGTGTAGAAACTGATAGAAATAACTATGGAACTAAAATACCAGCCATACCAGTTATATAATATGTATAAATGAATACGCATATTAACAATGGTTATTTGGAAAATCAATAAAAATATATTTAAAAATATTTAAATTATGAAATAGTAAAGATTTGCCACCTCTCTCTCTCTCTCTCTCTCTCTCTATATATATATATATATATATATATATATATATACACACACACACACACTTTTGAAAAAACAAAAGTTATTTCACAGATAATATACAGATAGTTAAATTAGTTAGGATCTCAGATCAAGTGATTTTAATATCATTATATCAGGGATATAGAATATTCTTATTTAACAATGTTAAATAACATTAATTCAGCATATTTAAATTTTATAAAATGCACATTAAATTTAAAATTTTGGTTTGAGGCACTTGATGTAAAATTGCAACTGGATCATCAGGAGACATGCAGTGTCCACAAAGATGCAGGAGGAGACCAAAGCATGCAAACACATTAGAAAATACTAGTGAACAACCGGGCTCTTAATTTTGCTGAACTGAAAATCCTTCCCAGACTTTATAGCACATGCCGGGCTGCAGCTCTGCTACATGGAATAGTTATTGGTTATGAAGAGGCAGAGAATATATTTCCTACACCAACCAGCATCCACCCACTGACCCTGAGTCCTATGGCCTCGATGAACTAAGACATTGACAGCAGTATGGTTCAAGTCCCATGAGCTGAGGCAAAATATAAAGCACACTGGTTCTGCTCCCTGGTGCTCTAGGCTTCTTATTCTGTCCTATGTTCCACAATTTTCCTCCCATCAGAATGGCAAACCTCAGAGAATAACTATAGGAAAATGTGGCAAAGACATGATGATTTTGGTGGAACCTGAGAACTGAAAAGAAGAAGCTTGGGTACAATAGTGGGCTCACCTCCCTGGTCTCACACCATCATCCAACCCCGGGCAGGGGCTGAAATGGCAGAAAACAATTGGGAAGAAAGCAGTAAAACTGCAGGTGACAGCACACCATTGATAATGAATGAACTAAAAGAAGACAGTCATGAATTGTACCATTAGGAGAATCACAATAAACTTCAGGAAGTACTGATTTCTCAAGAAAAAGAGAGAAAAAATAAAATAATATTCAACTAGTTTGAATTTTAAATGAAGAAATCAAAGCCAAACTAAAGTTTAAAAAATTGTCCAAAATTCTATGTCAAATAACTTAAATATCAATTACAAATTACATAAAATTATTAATTGTAGTTTGCATGTCAAAATATGCTTAACGGATATATACTGAGTGGCCAGATTATTATGCGTTCAGAGATCATAATAATCTGGCCACTCAGTATATAAAACACTTCAAAAAACTTAATAGTTACATATTAAAACATTAAGATAATTTTATCCTAATGCTAAAATGAAAGTGAAAAGCGGGTACACCTGTACTGCTCAAGGTAGCACCTAAATAGCTATGGTTAACATTTTATAAAGCCTTTGTCAATATGATTTAAATGCTTTGTTAAAATGTAGATTAAACAGCCCGTAAGTATATCTCAATGAAATGAGTTGATAGGTGTGAAAAGCACCTGCATGGATGTTTTTGCAATGTGGTTTAGGGTACCAAATACACGAGAAACAATCCAAATATCCATTAGCAAGAGACTGTGCAAGCAAACAGTGATTCACCTATATAATGGATTATATTGTATCCTCTGATAATGAAACGAGAATGTCTCTCTAATAATATATTTGCCAACTACCTCCCAAAAAAATTTTTTTTAAAGGTTTGGGGGAAATCCAAGAATCAATGGAAACTAAATGATGTTAAACTCCTGCTAGAAAGGGTCTGGTTGGGACACTGCCTTTGGTGAATTTCAGCTCAACAATACTTTAACTACAAATAATTTGCTACCTGATCCTCTGTCTTTGCATTACTACCCCCAAATTCATAGTTGTACGTGGACGTGCCTGTGTGCTATCTTCCTGGAAAACACAGAAACAGACCAACAAACTTAACAGAAAACAAGCAAACAAAAAGCCTCGCACCTTTTCAGCCCAGCCTTCCACCAAGTTTCATGTGTACAATGTTGGTTTTTCCAAGAACGAAAATGTTTCTTAGTGCTTGGCAGTCAAATAAACAACAAATGGCCATTTCCTTATAAACTTATTTTGTTCTACGACTCAATTTGAAATTTTGCCTTTAAAAATATAGAATGCAAAACTGCCACAGACTGATATGTCTGATTTTACTTCAGTTAATTTAAAATTCAGGGGACCTGTTATGTCAAGAGGAAAGGAGGGTACACAAGACGGCTTGTCTTATTTTTCGATATTTCCTTTATTGAATGGAAGGTTTGAGCATGATTAATGGTTAAAAAACACCATTTTATGTATGGAGCACTAATGGTTATTCATTAGAAATACACTTTAATTAGGTAATAATTTTCTGGTGCTGGGGTCTATAAAACAAGAGATGGCCTGTTATCTTGTACTGATAAAAGACACCGTAGGATACCAGAAATACTTGCCCAAAATGCTGCACTTCGTTTCTAGTTTCATCAGTGGTGCCTAAAAATTATAATTAACATGTAGTGCTACAATGGATTCAAAGTAAAGATGATCTTGAAGTAGAGCCAAGTAATCACTATTGAAACATTAATTGTTGGAATGTATAGGAGACTACAAGCAATTAGGAGACTATGAGCAAATGAAATTAGGAGACTATAAGCAAAATAGGTCAAATAAACACAAATTGATGCAATGGATAATAGTCACTGAGTCCTTTAAAGTGACAGCAACTCTGGGTGAAGCAATTCATAATGGAATTTTTCATATTACATATCATTTAACCCATGAACCAAAGAAACAGAGCTACAAACCACCAACAGACTTGCCAGTAGTATTCTCAGCTACCGATTAGGGGAATTTAACTTCCAAATACGTACTCCCAGTGTTAACACTGTGATTTAATTATTATTTCTATTTAAAAAGAGAATGCTGAACTTCACAGGTATTAAATTTCATGCCTTATTACACACAATCAGGAAGTCACAAAACCTGTATTCAAACTCCATTCTGTCTGATTTCAAAGTCTATATATTCTCTACACTATACTCAGGGCAGGGAGGGCTGAAGGCAATGCACTGGGGTTTCCTTTGGGTCAAATGCATTCTATGATAAGTACCCTCAATATTCTTACACAATAATATTATACCATGTTCATTCCAGTAGTTCCAAAAGTTTATTTTTTGCCAAGAGACCAGACCTAGGTCCTACTGCATAAAAAAAAAAAAAAATAAGGTGATATCCATAAATGTTAAACTAAATAGTTATGTTTAACCAAACATTAATCTTTACTCTTCTCTAAGAAAATACATTCTGATAAATGAGGCAAGGTGATGAAGTTGAACTTGATTTAGAGGATTTTTATTTTATTTGAAATAGTATCAAACTCAGTGTCATAGACAGATGCTTATAACTGCCTTTTGAACATCAGGTTTAATTTAATGGCATGTTAAAATAGAGATAGCATGTAGCAGTAAAGGCACATGGACTTTGAGGCTGGAAGGAACAGGGTTACAGTCTCAAGACCGCCACTTACAGCTGTAGACTTTTAAAAATGTTATTCAACATCTCTGATCTTCAGAGATGTGTTGGTGAAAAATATATAATATTTTCTATGATGGGGTGAAAATATTCTCTAACTTGAAATTCTATGTGTGATAATTAAATACAATAATGTTCTAAGTGCCTGAGGTAATAAATATGAGTTATTTTTATTAAAGCTAGTATTAAACAACATAAGAGGAACAGAGCTGTTTGGATCTACTATATCTACACTTAATACCTTAGATGATAATTTCTTTCCTAATAACACAAATATTCTAAAATTGATACAAATAACCCATTTCAACAAGGAAATAAAAATTGAGGAAGCATATGAGGGAAGTTTTTGAGAAGATTTAGCCCATGTTGTTTTTATTCAAAAGAAAACTTTTCACCCCAGTATTTTCTTTTAGTTTGTTCCCTCCAATCCTAAAATTCACTTCAATCTGTACAATTCAATATAAAAGACAGGGTAAAGGGGTGTCTTAACTTTGACAAAAGTGAAGTGTTGTCAAAAATGTTTAAGTTGCCCAGCTGGTGTTGCTCAGTGGTTGAGCATCGACCTATGAATGAGGAAGTCACAGTTTGATTCTCGGTCAGGGCACATGGCCAGGTTTTGGCCTGATCTCTGGTAGGAGACATGCAAGAGGCAGCCAGTCAATGATTCTCTCTCATCATTGATGTTTCTATCTCTCTTTCTTCCTCCCTTCCTCTCTAAAATCAATAAAAATCTATGTTTTTTAAAATGTTTAAGTTATACTAAACACTGGTTAGGAATTTGCTTATTCTTATGCTCTCATCCAAACACAACTTTACATCTTTATTGGATTAAACTTAAATGAACTACATGAGTATGAAAGAATTATTTGTATCTCTTAGAATTTTAAATAATTTCATAAAATTAACCTATCTGCATGTTTCAGTTAGAAACACACAAGAAGCAGTAATAAGAGGGAAGTTTATATCATTATAGGCCTATCTCAAGAAACAAGAAAAATCTCAAGTAAAGTAAATGCTTTTACATATTAAAAACTAGAAAAAAAGGAACAAAAGCAGCCTAAAGTCAGCAGAAGAAAGGAAATAATAAAAAATAGAGCAGAACTGAATGAAATACAGAACAAAATGACTATATAAATCAATACAACAAACAGATTTTTTAAAAGATTACATACAAAATTGACAAACCCCTGGCTAGATTCACTAAGCAAAAATTTTATGCAGTGTATAAGATATGTAAAGGAATGCATTTTTTTCATTAAATAACAATATTGTGAATATTTATACTAAAATGATTTAATATTTGATCATTTTATTGTATTAAAATATTTATTTTTAATTTATAAAAAACTGGATTTTTCAGATAAAAAACTTCTGCATAAAAAACAAAAAAATCTGATTAGTTGTCCCCTCTCCCACCCTTCTCCCTCCCTCCATTTATTCTATATCTATTTGAGCACCTATTATGCAATCATTTTGAAATCAGAAAAGAAAGCTCAGAGTTTCATGATAAGCAAATATTAGTAGGCAAACAACTCTAATATGATGTGACAGCTGCTGTAAGGATATCTAAAATATATTAAGTTCTTATATGTATCAGTCAATCTTTTCAGCATTTTACATGATTAATCATTCAGTCACATTGTACTCTTAGGAAATAACTACTACTATTCACATTTTACAAATGAAGAAATTGAAACACAAAGATTTTAGACAATGAATGCCAGGGCCACACTGCTCATAAGCACCAGAATTCGGGCTTGAATGCAGACATAATGACTGTGCACTGTTACTGCGCTGTAATCTCTGACATAAATAGAACATACCATATGATGTAAGCCCAGGATTCTATAGAAGCAATTAAGTACATTTATTTTTCAAACATATCTGCTTGTATCACATTATTGAAGCTATTAGTTATTACATAAAGAGCCAGCAAATGTGTAAGTCTTATCTTTTTATGAAAAAAAAAAAGTTTCACTTGTCAAGTTCAATATTTTAAGTATTTTATTTTAAAAACAGCAAATTCCAATGTGGTACAAAGTTTTCTTTGTTGCTTCTTGGGACTCTAATTCAGAGTGGAAAAAAATGGAGAGTTGTTTCAAAAAGGTAAAATAAGACTTTAAGAAGTAAATTCACCAGTTGAAGAGGGAAAGGTATGCTGGTAGATAAAATAGCAAAGAAAATGCCTTAAAAAAAGATCTTTGCATATAGTGGTTAATTTCACATAGTTAGGGAATAGGTGTTTAAAACTGATGGTAGCTGACATTTACTGAGTGTGAGAGCAGGAAGCTTTTGTGGAGGATTTGTGCAATATGAAGTTCATTGGAGCAAGATCTCCAAAGCCAGCTGTATCCCAATACTCGGATAACAATGCAGTGAGGCTTTCTTTGAGTACTGCAATCTATCATTGTAATTCGGAGCACTTTGAATATCTTTAAGCTGGTTAATTTTATGCAAACTAGTCCTATGCTGATGATAACATTCAGAATCTTTTGTAATGAGTCAGGGAATAACCAAGAAAATGTTTCACAGAATTTCACATTGTATTTCAGCAAAATATTATTTTAAAGTTGACCTTAAAGATGAGTTATGCTTTTTCTCCACAAAACATGTTATTCTAATTTGCTGACATTTTATGTGATGACAAATATTTGTCAACCATGTGCTGTAAGCAGATATTTTTGAAAATAATATTACAGTTAATCATCCTATCAAAGTAAAAGTAACATTTTAACTGAACAAAAAAAGGAACCATTAAAAAAAAAAGCTTGCTCTATAGAACATTTGTTTGAAAGTTTTTCCTCTGCCACATCTATGTAAGGGCAATCACCTGTAAAAGCTTTGGAATAAAATTCTTTTTTAAAATGTGGAAACAGGACTTTCTACTTTGAAAATATTTTAAAACTACTTCTGATTGGTGTATAAGACCAACTGGTCTACCTAAAATAAGAGAAATACCTCACAAACTTTTATCAAAATCCCTTTGCATAATTGGTGAGTAAATTTGACAATCCAGAATCTAATTGATAGCTATAGACCATGATGTTCTTTTTCCCTTTAGGGTTTTCTATCTTTGCAAGGGACCATTGGTAACTTTGATGGTTCCTAAACACAAGCAGAGATCTGACTTGTGAAGCATTTAATTATAGTGTTAAAACAGTATTTTTAGTTACTACTTTAGGAACAGCTTTTTGTCCAGTACAATTAAATTTTCTTGAATATTCACTTATTTCAATTAGCCTATTTAAATTAATCTGAAAAGTTGATTATTATTTTACTGTCAAATTTAATACTCTACCAACAATCTTGGTTTACCCTGTAAATAATTAGTGGAAAGGATTATTTGCATTCTTGAGTAGGCCCTGAGCATTCCTGGTGCTAGGCTGGATTTAGATATAGGGCAGCTGCTGTGGGCCAAGTCTCTGTCTGTTTCCTGGGTCCCATTCTGAGCTGGGCCAAGTCACTGTCTGTCACCTGTGTCCCAATCTGAGCTGGGCATGGGAAGCAAAGCAGCCATGGGGGCAGGAGACTTCCCTCAGACGGGGTGAGGGTTCAGGCCCCTGCAAGGTTGGGAGGGTGGGGGTCTGTGCCCCACCTCTGTTGACCCCCAAGTTCTCTCCTGATGGCCCCTCTGTGACTGTGCCAGTCTTAGGTTGTTCCTTCCCTGAGGAATCTTGCCTGTCTCTGCTAACCAGTCATCCTCCGGGGCCAAGCAGGGTGATGTGAGGTTCAGTTCTGTCTCCTTGGTAGCCTATGCCCCCGTGGCCTCCACGCTCAGCACCTGCCTTGGGATCCCCTGGCCTGCTGGGGGGGCCCCAGCACTGATCACATATCTCAGGGAACTCAGGTTTCTTCTCCAGGGAGGGCCCAGCTCACACGATTGGACGAGAGACAGATCCATGGTACCAGCCACCATGAGGCTTCAAGTTCAGCATGAACAGAAAGCTCAGGCAACAGCTGAGGGCAATTGGATTGTGAGAAGAGGGTCCCTGTTGGCACAAAAGGCAAGAGGGGCCAATATAGAATGCTCAAGTGCCTTCCCATTGCCTTAATTCCTTCTGAAAGGGATTAAATCCTTTCATGTCCTTTTTTTTTAATTGCTGCCAAACATTCAAAGAATTAGTTTGTAAGTTTGTTTGGGATAATTGTACAATATGCTGTTGTAAAATATCTAAAATTATAATGACATTGTAGAATAATATCATGTAAGGATATTCTTTGATCTAGGCCATGGCAATTCAATTTCAAACTGGCTGTCAATTTCTTTTTGTAACTTTATATAAACTTTGTCAGGGAGGCAAAAACACAAATTACTTACTTTAGTTCAAGAGGCCAAATATATTGACTTTCAATTACAATCCTTACGACTTTTGAAGGAAACTTCTCTTTGTTTCCTTCCAAAATAATTTTCGGGCTACAGAGAGTTTCATTTAAAAATCTTTGTCACATGAAACAATTTCTCTTAAGGTTATGGTGACCACTAGTATGGATTAGATTTAATATTTTATTTTTATTTTATTTTTTTATAATTTTCTTTTTACTTTTTTTTAATTTTTATTTTTTACATATGTATCCTTATTCCCTCATAACCCCCCACCCCTCACTTATGACCCACCCCCTTGTTGTTTGTGTCCATTGATTAGGCTCAGATGCATGCATATAAGTCCCTTGGTTGATCTCTCCACCTTACCCCGCCCCCTCCCCTACCTTCCCTGAGGTATGACATGCTGATCAACAAAGTAGTAACTAAAATTTCTATTGGTAGTTCATCTCATGGTAAAATTCCTGAACATGCAAAGAACCTAAAGCAGTCATATTTTTATGCAAAAAATTAAAATTTAAAGTTATCAAGACTGCATTATAAAATTTACAAAAGCCTCCATTAATCAAAAAAAGGGGGGATTGTAGGGTAATATCATGTAAGGAAAAATATCCTATAAGTAAATTACATCTAGAAAATTTTTACTTTACAAAATTAGTTTTCATTTGTAATGCTTACAGCAAGACACCCATGAAAAACACACATGATGTCTAAATAAGACAAAGGAAAATCGTTTGGGCAAAAATAAAAAGGATCCTGCCAAAACCGGTTTGGCTCAGTGGATAGAGCGTCGGCCTGCGGACTGAGGGGTCCCGGGTTCGATTCCGGTCAAGGGCATGTGCCTGGGTTGCGGGCACATCCCCAGTGGGGGGTGTGCAGGAGGCAGCTGATCGATGTTTCTCTCTCATCGATATTTCTAGCTCTCTATCCCTCTCCCTTCCTCTCTGTAAAATATCAATAAAATATGTTTAAAAAAATTAAAAATAAAAAGGATCCCAAATCAATTATATAGAAAAGATTCCTTTATTAACTTTTGGTCAAGAATATGTTTGTATATTTTCAGAAAACAACTCCAAGACCATGTGGATTCCTGCAACAGAGAGGAATTGACAGGTCTGCTCCAACCACGAAGACAAGAGGAGAAACAGTCCAGAGATGGAAGATGCTGACGACGCCTTGCCACGCTAGCAGTCAGCAGCTGTGCGTCGCGGCAGGTTGCCTAGGACCAAAACCAGAGCGGGTCGGACCTGCATTGCCACCATGTGCCCACCATCCAGATATCATTGCTGACATGTACACATAAGGAACTGTTTGACATTGAAACGGGGACTCAGAACTGTTGGACATTGAAATTGGGATTCAAACATTTTTTGTTATTATATGTTTATTCCTAGTCTGCAGAGGCAAGATTTTTTAAAGGAAAGAAATGGGGGGAAAATAGATACAGAGGCAAAGAAGCATTGAACAGACTGTCAAACTACAGCAGGAAGGCAGGGGAGGTTTTGGGGGTGGGGGGGCTGTAAGAGATCAACCGAAGGTCTTGTACGCATGCATATAAGCATAACCAATGGATACAAGACACTGGCGGGGGCGGGGGGGGGCAGGTAAAGGCATGTACTGGGGGGTAGGGGAGGCTGGGGGAAGGTCAATGGGGGAAAAAAAAGGAGACATATGTACTACTATTTGTAATACTTTAAACAAAATAAAAAATAAAAAAACAGTATTTTTGAAAATATAAGCACATTCAATCATCTTTTTTTTTTCCTCACTGAAATGCCATTTCAACACTTCTAATTTTTCAGTGAGAAGCAACAAAAAACTGGAGGCCATAATATAACAACATAGAATTGAGTCTGTTTCCTGACTTTGCTACCAGCCAGTCGGCTAACCTTGGGCAACTTAGTTTACTCTTCTAACCTTTGCTTTTCCAATTCCTAATATAGATAATAATGGTAATTCCAGTAATGATTGAATGGATGGTATAGGTAAAGTGTAGGTATTTAAGTGTTAATCAGAAAGTCACCTCTTGGAATAATGGGCTTTGGTACAAAAAGCCAAAGCTATAGTTATGCTGAGTATATAGGATTACTACAACATTTTAAAATAATTTATCTTTATGCTTACTCCCTAGTAGACTATGTGTTCATTAAGGGCAGGGACTCTGTCACAGCCACCAAGATCGTCAATAAGTATTACTAAGTTGAATGTGGCTGAGGATTAAAACCTAGAGAGAAAAGGTGCAAGCTCTGACCTTGTTTCCACATTCTGGCTTATGAATAAAGCCAGACTCCTCTGACAGTTCACCAGATTCCCATCTCAGGAAACCAACAGGCCTATGTAGGGTGCAGGTGGAAGTATGGAGTGGACAGTGGATGAGGTGCTAGACAGGATTCAAGAGTTTAACTTTTTTGGTGAGTTCTTTTTTCTTTTTACTCTTCTTTAATTTTTTTTTCTTTCCTGATTAAGGAATTACATATGCATCCTTATCCCCCTCATTGCCCCCCCTACCCCCCACTCATGCCCTCACCCCCCTGGTGTCTGTGTCCATTGGTTAGGCTTATATGCATGCATACAAGTCCTTTGGTTGATCTCCCCCCTTACCCCCACCCTCCCCTACCTTCTTTCTGAGGTTTGACGGTCTGATCGATGTTTCTCTGTCTCTGGATCTATTTTTGTTCATCAGTTTATGTTGTTCATTATATTCCACAAATGAGTGAGATCATGTGATATTTATCTTTCTCTGCCTGGCTTATTTCACTTAGCATAATGCTCTCCAGTTCCATCCATGCTGTTGCAAATGGTAAGAATTCCTTCTTTTTTACCACAGCGCAGTATTCCATTGTATAGATGTACCACAGTTTTTTAATCCACTCATCTGCTGATGGGCACTTAGGCTGTTTCCAAATCTTAGCTATGGTGAATTGTGCTGCTATGAACATAGGGGTGCATATATCCTTTCTGATTGGTGTTTCTAGTTTCTTGGGATATATTCCTAGAAGTGGGATCATTGGGTCAAATGGGAGTTCCATTTTTAGTTTTTTGAGGAGACTCCATACTGTTCTCCACAGTGGCTGCACCAGTCTGCATTCTTAGTTCTGCTTTAAAGAAACTCAGAGCCATCAGTTACTGAATCTTTTGGTTAAAGTTAAATCAGGAAAATGCCATATGTTGGACAAGAGCAGGTAGTCTAGGGAGCAAAGCGTGGCCACCAAAGGCAGTCCAGGTCACGAGCTCTGTGTCTGATTCATCGCAAGAGAATAGATGTCAGCAACTCTGACCATTGCCAACCCAGCTCTGAACAGCTCACAGGTGTATTACTCATTCTAGTCTATGCTTTACTGTACTCTGAACACATCCTTTAAAAAATATATATCAAAAGCCTTAATATTTTCATTGGACTTGTGAATGACTGAAAATGTCATTGCATTTATTTTAAATTGGCTTCTAAATCACAGATGTATATTGGGATTTTTTTATGTTGCTTTCTGGGAGGCATCATAAGTTTTCATTTAATGCTATATTACACATCATATTCTGGCAATAATAAATCTTATATTTCAATTTTAATAATGAAATAATCTTACTGTTTCATAACTTTGAGGGAAAGTACTGCATGTAGTCCTCCAAAGCTGACTAATTTCATGGGTTTCCAAACTGCAAGCTATTTAATAGCCTCTCTTCGGTAATTATAGAAATTTATATCCCTCTCCTCATCTCCCACAAAATCCAGAGCTGATCTGTCCAGCTGACTCAGAGACTGACTTAGAGGTCGGCACATTCATCATCTTTGACAATAAGGTGTTAGATTAGGATAATGATTTAAGACTAGTATATGTTTGGGAATGGGAGAAAGAAGTTTAAAACTAATTTATAGGAATATAATCCACTGGTCATTTTCATCAAAAATATTTTAGAGGATGTCTCAATACTAATTGATCCCATTAAGGTGACAAAATGTACTGTTCTTGCTTTACTAAGAAGAGAAGAAAGTCATGCATCTCCTGTTAGGTTCAGAGTTTTAGTATAACCTGAAAGTTTATAACTTACCAAAGAATTAACATAATCTAAAAGTTATAAAAAATTAGCATACTATGGGTTCAGTTGATGTTACAAGTCAAATAACATCATCCCTATCAGTATGTTGTACATTTTTTATTATATCATAGAAGGAACTATAGCTATCCTGGTTACCCTTTTCAATATGTCATAGTATTCAACTATAACAATTAATTTACATTTAACTCCTTCATGAACCATTGGGATACTAAACAGCTAATAATTCTATATTATATAAACAACATATAACATATACCTTTTTAAAACTATGTGTACAAAATCAATTTTTAAAAATCTGGTTACGTCAAGATTTTCTGTTTTGTGTTTTAAATACTGAGGTACATCTAAAACAAAATCACTAGTAGTGCCAAATGCAACTTTAGTGAAATGAGTCTGTTTAATTCTAGAGTTGTTTTCATACATTATTTGTAAATTTTTATATCATTATTTTATTTAACACCCTGCCTTGTCTAATTATCAATATACTAAATAGGGTGACTTTCCCTTTGTTTTATATGCTAAATCTATATTACAGATGCCAATTTAAATATATATATATATATATATATATACATATATATATATATATGTGTATATATATATATATATATATATATATATATATATATATATTGCCATTGGGTTTGAAAACATTTTCAGAAAATAAACACATTATATGGATTGTATTTCTAATCACTGATACATTTACCATTATTTGTAACATTTTATTTATACTAAAATATTTCAGAGCATTTTCTTAGTATTAATGAATATAAAGCTAGTATGCACACTAAAAATAAAATTACAAAAATAATTTAACAATATAAATTTTAATTTTATATTAAACCAGTTAAAATATATATCAATATTGATTAAAGTAGTGTTCTTTGGATTCACAATCTTTCTATGCACCTCTTCAATATCCATATGTTCCTCTATGCTAACGGCCCTGTGCAGGCTGAGTCCCTCTTTTCACCTGTCTCAGAGCTACTGTGGAAAATACAAATAGTACATAGAGAGCTCCCAGCACCAGGTAGGAAGGTCAGTGTCAATAAAAAACTCCATGCACTAAAGGCAGATTTATGAGAAGCAAGTTCTTGTAATGAGGACAGTTGTATGTACTTCCAAGCATTAGTGCTTTCGTTTTTTACATGAGAGAAAGTGCATAAGAGACACTTTCTGAGAACACTCCGTTAAAGCACTTTGAGAGACAGGAAAGAAAAAACTGAAATCAAGAGGAAATGAACATAAAATTTAGGTCACTGCTAAATGAATATTTTCCCTATGAGTTTTCCTTTACCAATTGCTTTTATATGCACTTCACATCTAAGTGTTGGGACTAAATGCATTTAAAATTTTGCTTTTCCACTGATGCTCCATTAGCAGAAGTGAACTCCACTGCATCAGGGTCCAAGCTATTTTAAAAAGGTTGTGGGATCTTTGTACCCCACAACAAATCACTGTGATTTTATTCTTTGGTCAGTGTCCACAGTATGCTTTTGACTCCTGCCTCCTCAGAAGTCTAAAGCTCTGCAACAGGTGAAGTTGGTGTCTAAGGCACTTGCAGCTCTACTTAAGGACTTCTTGTTCTCTGTTCATCCTGAATACATTTGCCTTAGAGGACTAAACAGAGCCCTTCGGACTGAACTTGAGTCCCTGTTCACACCATCTGTATGTCATCCTCATACTCCCTTATCAATGTCAATCCTATGTTGTATAAGGGAAGACAAATGGGGGAAATAATAGTTGCATTTTTTTACTCACCTAGGAACCAGAGACTATGGATATCTCTTTTTTTCCCCCCTATAATCTCCTGGAGTCTTGGTTTTCTTTCTTTTTTTTTTTTTATCTCATGTTTGTCACACTCATGCCCACTTTCTGTTTTGCTAAGAAAGAGGTGTTTAATCATGTAACAATTTCTTTCCCACAGAGGAATGCCACAGCTGCCACCATGAGAACAGCTGCATACCAGTAGCTGTGGAAGAGTCTTGGTTTTCTTCATTATTTTCATTAAATGTTGCTAAGAATGAATATGGAGATCCTCCTGTTTTACATATCTTGGCATACCTCAAATTACTAAAATCTGTGCTCAATAAGCATCTCTATTATCTCTTCTCTTTCCTGCATTTTCACCTTTTTCTATCCCCCTAGTTTCCCCCCTAATCAAATAAGCATGCTGTCTTATATCTGAACAAAGGAGGAGCCTTTATCTGACCCTAGAGCTACAATCTTTTCTCCTCTTCATCTTCACAGCCAAACTGTTTGAAAATGTAGTTCCCACATTTCATATCCATTCCTTCACAGCTAAATCTCTCTCCAAGCCACAGTAATCCAGGACCATCCAGTTTTAGCACTGAAAATCCCATGGCCCAGGAAACCCCTCAGTCCTAGAAAACCTGGGATAGTTGTTCACCCTGCCCCAAATCCCTCCTCCTCCTATAATCGCCAGCTACAATCACTTCAAATTCTGATAGTTAAATCTTTTATCTTTAATGCACTCAATCTTTTTTTATTTTCTTAATCTCCTAGTTCAAATTCTCATCTGCCCCTAGCCTGTTGTACTAGCCTCCACAATGAGACTGATTCCCTCATCCTACTATCAATCTTTCTAAAAGGCAAATCTGATTCTGTTACCCTGCAGAGCAGTATAAAACTTCAATCAGCTACTCATGATCCTGTATTTGTCCATCTGTATACCCTTGCCTGACATTTCTTTCTTCTTCTTTAAGTTCTATTCAAACGTATTATTACTCCCACAATATACCCTTCATGGCTTTGTACATGTGCTGCTCTTTCCTGCAATCCACGCTTCTCGAAATTACCTGATATATTCTACTTACCTGCCAAATCTCAGCTCAGGAAAGCACAGCCTACTCTCAGAAGCCATCCACACTCTTCCAAGCAGATGAGAGTCCTCCTTCTTGCTTTTCTGCTGTACCTTGTATATTCTTTTATTTTAACACATACCTCATAATCTTTTTCTCCCTTCCCTATTTAATTACACTCAAGGAGAAGCACTCTATGTTTCCCTTTCATATGGGCTGCACCAGCAGCATTTCTATTTCAATAAATAATTGAAATAATGTTTAATGAAGTAATGAAATTATTTTTATAGGCCTTACATTTTGGAGGCAGGGTAGATAAGAGTACATTGACAGGATCTTATAAATAGAAACTTACAACCTTCCCTTGCACAATTACTTTGTAAGTTGTATTCATTACCCCGAAGAGTGATTAAGAGTGACTGGGCTTATTAAAACTTGGAAAAACTTGACAATTTTCTTACCGTCCTTGCATCCCATATCGACAGGGACTTATCTGCAGAAGCTGTGAGGAGAGTGTTGGAGCAAGGAAAGAACTCAATGCTGTTGACCGAGTCTGTATGTCCATACAAAGTGCATCTGCATCTTTCACTGCAGAGAGAGAAATTGAGTTAAAATTGGAGTTAGCACCTACTGTTCCTTATGCCATCTAAATGTATAGAACAATGCTGATAAAATAGTTCAAATACCTAAGGTAGTTTAAATGGCAAAATGTACAAGAACAATATTTTTTAAAGTTCTAAAACTACCTTACATTCTAAGCACTTTATAAATTAGTAGCATAAAATTGACTAAATTTAAATTATCTTTAATTTAAAAAGCCACTTGCTAAAGCCATCTTTACACTATCTAATTTATTCCTTATCGTGAATGACTACATAGAAATTGTTCCCATATCATAAACGAATACGCTGAGAAAAGAAAACAGTCCACTACCATGTTAAGGCCAGATAAACTGCTTTAGTCTTTTTGTTTCTTTCCCCCTCAACTTTAACTGTGCATTAGAATTGACTGAGATACTTTTAGCCCATTCTTAGCCTCAAGGCCCACATATTCTATTTCAATTGGTCTGAGATGGAGCCTGAGTATTAGTGTGAATTAACCTCCCCTCTTGGTGATTATAATTTGCCTTCAGGGATGAGAATCTAAACCAGTGGTTTTCAAAGGGTCTTACACAGGCCGACAGCATCAGCATTTCTTGGGAAGATATCAAAATGCAAATTCGCCAGTGGGATTGAGGCCCAGAGACTTGTTTTAAGAAGCTCTCTAGGTAATTCTGATTCAGGCTACAGTCTGAGGACCACTGATCTAAACTGTTAGAAATAACTGAAAAGAAAAGACAACTGCAGTTTTGCCTTTTTTTTCATTTTATGAAAAGGGCTGTTCTTACTGAAGCAGGGTATAGGTATACACAGCACTATCTATCACTCTTCATTTGTAATGTTTGATTGCTTTTCACTCACTTTATTTATAAACCTATTTTAAAAATTGACAAAGAGTGGATGTAAGGTAACTAGTAATATTGTGAACAGATGAGTCAATATAAGTACATTTTTAATATGATGACCCATTAGTTAAGCTCTGATCAGTATAATTCTTTTTAAAAAATTCTTTATTATTTGAAGTATTACATATAGTATTACATATATCTCCTTTGCCCCCCATTGGGCTCTCCCAGGCAACCCCCACTCCCCAGCACATGCCCTCACTCCACTAGTGTCTGTGTCCATTGGTTATGCTTATATGCATGCATACAAGTACTTTGGTTGATCTCTTACACACACACCCCCGCCCCCTGCCTTAAGGACTTAAATAGACTTTTCAAAAGTGGACATACAGAAGGCCAAGAGACACATGAAAACATACTCAAAGTCATTAATCATCCGAGAGGTGGAAAACAAGATGACAATGAGATACCATCTCACATCTGTCTGAATGGCTAACATCAACAAATTGACAAAGGACCAGTGCTGGCAAGGATGTGGAGAAAAAGGAACCCTCATGCACTGCTGGTGTCAATGCAGACTGGTGCAGCCATTGTGGAGAACAGTATGGAGTTTCTTCAAAAAACTAAAAATGGAACTCCCATTTGACCCAGTAATCCCACTTCTAGGAAGATATCCCAAGTGTAATACTTTTTGTCTGAATTACTGATAACTTTAATTAGCTAATTTCTGATGCACTGTATGTCCTTCTGTGGAATTGGGTTTATATGCATTTATTCTTCAATTTTTGAAATTCTTCATAAGTTCTGGTTCCTTTTTATTATGACAGCTATCTTCTAAAGATGAATGGCAAAAGAAGGGAAATGAACTTAGGTTATCACTAATTTCTAACCACATTTATTGTCTTCCACAAAGACGTATCACCATGTTACTGACTTGTTCCCAAAAGTGCATCTCTCCTCCAATTTTTTTTTAAATATATTTTATTGATATTTTACAGAGAGGAAGGGAGAGGGATAGAGAGCTAGAAACATCGATGAGAGAGAAACATCGATCAGCTGCCTCCTGCACACCTCCCACCAGGAATGTGCCCACAACCAATGTACATGCCCTTGACCGGAATCGAACCCGGGACCCTTGAGTCCGCAGGCCGACGCTCTGTCCACTGAGCCAAACCGGTTTTGGCATCTCCTCCAATTTTGTATTTTAAAGTATAGATGTAGCTGTTGTAATACCTGCATGACAGCCTGTATTTTCATTGTAAATGCTCCTGATCCCCTACCACCCTCCACCTGCCTCACCTATGAAATCTTCTTTATCTCCATTATCTAACAATAGAAGTGTCTTGTTAGGATTTACATTTCTAACCCCAATAGAGTAACCAGTATTGTACTTCTCCTCTCACCATAAACAACTATCAAGTTACACATATTGTATAAGGCAACCGTTGCTGGCATTGAACTAAACACAGGGCAGGTTGGAAATCCCTTAATGAAGGGAAAAACAGCATGAGCGCCACGGCCTCCATGTTTTCTGCTTGGAAGCACTTCCCCGTTACCAGCTGCAGTGGTGCAAGGAACCTCGCTAGAACTAAAGTCTCACTGAGCCCAAGAGCAGTGAGAACAGTCTGGTTGCTGAATGCCTGAATTTGCAGGGTAGGGAACCTGAGCAAAAGAGGCTGCACTGGGAATGGCAGTTGTTTGTGTGAGGATTTATTATGAATCGTTGGCCAAGGTCTCAAGGGCATTTCTACAGAAGACATTTCCAGGAGCCTAGAAGAGATTTCCTGCTCTGTGGGTGAGAACTGCCAGAGACCAGGCACTGCTGGAAGACATTGGACTCTAATGCCAACCAGAGTGGAGAGGACTTACTAAGTACCTCGTGCTTTCAGTTGGGACTGCAGAAAGGTTCCACCCTAGAAGCAAGGGTCAAATTCATGAATTAAGTTCAAAGCTCAAATAGACTTTTCTGACCAAAGAATAAAACCAAGCTTAAAGGGCAAAAATAACTTGCCTAATATTTAACTGATTGCTAAAACTGAATTCACTACTTTTCATAGAAAGGCCACCTAACTCAGACTCCTTACAATTTGCCATTAACAATATTTAGCATATAATTTTTAAATAATTAATACTGTAACAGCTCAGAAATTTCATTTATTTAATATGACCTTTTATCCTTTCCTTCCTTTTGATTCAAACTGGCCTCATCTAGCACTCTTATTCATCTGCCTCTTTGTCCCTACATGGCACTCCCTTCATTATTAAGCTCTCAGGACAATGACAAAGCCTTGACCATAGAGACAGAGTTCTAATAAAACTAGAGATAACATTTAGGCCTCAGTTGTGTTTCATCTCCAAAATGACTCCACTGAACACATCTTTGTGAAATCAGATGAAGTAACACCATGGCTGACAACAGGACCAGATGTACTGGTCAACTACTCCCTACCCTAGTGTTGACCAATCAGTAGAGACCACAACCTTGACTATGACCCTAACTCCCTTAGTCACCATGAATAATGATTTCCCCCCTATATAAACCCATCTGTTAGAAGCCATTGGGGAGACAGATCTTTGAACATTAGCTCACTTTTGACTCTGGGTATGGTGCCATTTCTTCAACTAATAAACTTTTACTTTCTTTGCTGAAAACTCCTGTTCCCATCTTATTTGGCTTTAACACATGCAGGCAAATGGACCCCATTAGTTAGTAACACTACACATGTGAAGAGGTGGAAAATGTGACTCATATATATATTTATGAATAACTAAATATTTATAGTAATCCTATTCTTGTCAAGTATGTTTTTCATACATGCATGGGTCAAGTTACATACATGTTCACAGAGAGAAAGAGAATCTTTAATATTTGGAATAGCTACTCCATTGACATATATGTCTTCTGCTTTCTAAAGGCATGATATATATAGCTGCTGGGAGGTGTTTTATGTTTAATTAAATGGAAATAAAAAGAAAAGAAAACATAAAGATAGATAAAATTTCATAAAAATTTAACAAAACAAGCAAGATAATATAAAAGCAATACAGATTATTGCAATAAAAAAGAAGGATATATGTGAACAGCATCAGAAAAATATTAAAGTATGGTTCATATTTCTAACCTCCTATGAGCAATTACTGAAACAAAAGTTCCATCTGTGACAAAATTAAGCAGTACACTTTGGAAGTGGTTGATTAGTGGCAACTTATTAAAAGGCTATATTTATTAAAGAGAATAAAACTAAATAGGATTTATATTATTTTTAATTGGAGCATTTCAACATATAAAGAATTACGCTCTTTAATTTTTTTACAATAAAGAATTAGCCATTAAACTAAGTATTCTATTTGCAAAATTTGGTAATATTTTTAAGGCAAATGCAACAGTATTATAAGTATATTTATGTCATCACGATAAACACCTAAGAAATATAAATACACAGGAAATGCATAATCTAAGTAATGTCTGTCCTTCCATATTATATGCACTACTGAGAAGGGGAAAAAAAATGGTGCACATTCACAATTTATATTCAGGGTTTGTCTGTTATCATTAAAACCTAATTCAATTATTTTGGAGTGTATATTCATTTAAGGTGGTGAGGTAGAGGGAGCAATTTCTCAGTTATACATTAAAATTCACATAGCTTCCCAAATGAAAAGGGAAGGATGGGTCTTCTTATAGCTTAAGGAAGAACTGCTCAAGGGGGAAAGAAATCGGCTCCAGAGTCACTGGCTAAAGGTGGGGGCACTCCAGGCAGAGGAGTTGCAAGAGCAGGCTTGTGAGAGATTAATTAGCTGCCAGAGAAGGAAGTCCTGCTCAGAATTCCTTTGCAAGGTGAAAATGGACTAAAGTGATGGAGCATGACAGCACCGTAAGAAATGGAAGTGATTTGTACATTTCCATCAAAAACATAAACACTGAAGCTTGATGCAATTTTCTCTCTGTTGCCCTGTCTGCTGGTTTCCTATCATATTTGTAGGCAGAAGTTAGTTCACAAGCAATAGCTCATTCTTCACTCACCTCCTGCCTTTTCTTTATTTCCCTTTGTCTCCTCTATTTTCTTTCCCTGCCCCCTTGATTTAATTTATTATTCTAGTAACCAACTGATGGATATTTTTCTGAACTTTCCACTCGCTGTAAAACAAAGCTATCTATTCTTCTAGAGCAGTTACATTTTCATTTAAAATGCATTTCCCATACATATGTTAACTCATAAGACTACACCATTTCTCCTTTGTGAGGCATTCAATTTTAGAAGTTTTATTTTATTTTTTGGTGTGTTTGTCTTAACATTATAATATTGAATATGAAACCATACCTTTAAATTTAAGGTTTGTATGAATTTAGAGATCAATAAAATGTGGTTAATGGAATTATGGAATAATTACAAAAGGCAGCAGCAATGTATGTTTAAGTAAATATGAAGAAAGGGGCCCAAAATATATAACCTTGTTTGAAAAAATAAACTGGAATTCATTATCTTATTAACCCTTAGTAAGACCTGGATTTTAAATAGTCTTTATATAATTAAGCCAACATACAATGATAAAATATTTCATGGGGTTTATCTTTATGAAATACTATCTAAAATAATTATAAGTGAAACCCATTTAAATCCTCATATTGCAATTCGTAACTTTCAAGTTCAGTGAGGGATTCCTCTCATCTCTGGATTGTTGGTTAAAGTTTATATATACACTAGTTTTAAAACCCACCAGACTTTTTATCTCAGCAAGGCAAACTCTTCAAGTGACATCCAAATTTTGACTTCAGAAGTTAATAACATGTTAATAATGAGAGCCTTTTGTTTGCTTTGTATTACCACAAATAATATAAAAACCTTCACCAGGCAATAGTTTCTTTTCTGTTACTATGGAATTCAGTTGAACAATTAGTGAAGGAAGTGATATTTACATAAAATCTACCAGAGAGTCTGCCACAAACTCTACCTTCAAGTTCACTATAATCTACCATGAAATAATAATCTGTGATGTGTTCTGAGTACCTCATGGAGGAAAGATCATGAAAAGGTCACAGCTGCTGGACAAGGAAAGTTCTTGTCTAAAACCCTAAACCATAACATACAGTCTGAGCATTACTTTGAAATGGTAATAACACTTCACAAATGTAAAGGGCATGTTCCTGGTGAACTCAAATACCTGAAATGCAGCCAGGAGGTTGGGAATAAAAGCAAAAGGTGAATAAATAAAATAACTGTAATAGAGCTGAGCACTCAGAGTACCAAGTCCTCACTCAGACTTGTTGAAGAGTCAACTGAATTGTTTTTGCTAAGGGTGTGGGTGCAGGGAGGGGTTAGAGGCTGCCCTGCTCTGCACATTGATAACAGTGAGCAAATGTGGATGCTTAGCAGCAAATGGCAGTAAACTGGGAAATGAAAAAAATAAAATAAAAAGACCAAATATTGAAATGGCAACCTGAGGGAAATTAGTAAAGGCAAAAGAAAATAACTCTTTTTACTACACAGTTCCTACATTTAACATTAAGCATCTATTGAGTGCTTACTGTTCTAATTCATATATATTAACACCCTGAAGTGCAGTTGGCCCTCATTACTTGCAGATTCCCTATTTGTGAATTGCCCACTTGCTAACCATCATTTATAA
The DNA here is from genome assembly GCF_963455305.1 of Plecotus auritus. Classification (NCBI taxonomy): domain Eukaryota; kingdom Metazoa; phylum Chordata; class Mammalia; order Chiroptera; family Vespertilionidae; genus Plecotus; species Plecotus auritus. The sequence continues at coordinate 19,657,155 of NC_137776.1, read as the reverse complement.
CCCCCAATTCAATGATTTTGCAGACATTCCCAGATGTGGCCATGCACAGAATGGCAAAAAATTGGTCCCATGATGTGCACATTTCCTGCTGAGGTCAAACTAGGCAAAGCTCCGCCTTCTTATTTCAAGTCTCATACTATATATACAAGAGGTCCGTTGTGCAGCTTTAGTGCCACTGTTTTCACATTTTGTGCTTTTTATAGTATTTGCTGTTCAAAATGGCCTTCAAGTGTAGTGTTATCCAGTGTTCCGAAGAGCAACAAAGCCATGATGTGACTTACGGAGAAAATATGTGGGTTAAATAAGCTTTGTTCATGCATGAGCTACATAGCACTGTTGACTATGAGTTCAAGGTTAATGTAGCAATAATATATAGTAAACAAGGTGTCTTTAAACAGAAACACACACAAAAAAGTTTATATATTGATTGCTTGATGAACCAGCTTACAGGAAACTAACCCTGTGTTTCTCTTAGGAACAAGGATTTCATATTCACCAATTCAGTGTTTGCTGTGACTTTATAGAATACTAGAGGACCGGTGCACAAAATTCATGCATGGAGAGGAGGGTTCCCTCAACCCAGCCTGCACCCTCTTTAATCAGGGACATCCCTCTCACAATCTAGGACCACTGGCTCCTAACCGCTTACCTGCCTGCCTGCCTGATCACCCCTAATCATTCTGCCTGCCTGCCTGATCACCCCTAACCTCTATGCCTGCCTGCCTGATTGCCCCTAACTGCCTCTGCCTGCCTGTTTGATTGCCCCTACCTTACCTCTGCCTGCCTGCCTGATCACCCCTAACTGCTCCCCTGCTGGCCTGATTGCCCCCAACTGCTCTCCCCTGTTGGCCTAATATCACCCCCAACTGCCCTCCATTGCCAGCCTAATCACCCCTAACTGCCTCTGCCTCGGCCCCCACTACCATGGCTTTGTCAGGAAGGAACTTGGACGCCTGGAAGATGGCTGGTCAACCCAGTCTAATTAGCATATTACCCTTTTGTTAGTATAGATGGATTATATAGGATAGGATTGCTTAAATGGGGGGAAAGCCTTTTTCAGCAGGAGGAGATGCTCTTGGCAGACAAAAATACATAATCCCTATATTGGACTAATAGCCAGCCATATGCACTATACTACCAAACCAGTTATTAAAAAATTGAACCGATTTCCTACACCTTACACCAAACAGCTGTTACCCTTAAAACCCCTCCTCAGCCCCCATCTTAGGTTCTGCCTTTGCAGTTCACCCAGATTAGGTTCTGATTGGTCAGTTTCTATGGCAGTCAATGGTAAAAGCTCCACCTCCTAGGCAGCTGTTGGCTCCTCACAGTTCACCCAGATTTAGTTCTGATTGGTTGGTTTCTATGCCAGTCAGCATCAAAAGCTCTGCCTCCTAGGAAGCCATTGGCTCTTCTGGAAAATTCAGAATGGCCCTGAGGACTGCTGCCTTTTTCTCTGGGTCTATCACCGGGCCTGATCCGCAGCCTCTATGGCAGCTGCAAATCAGGCCCTGCCCCTCTCTCCAGGCCTCTCTCTGGGCCTGATCCGCAGCTGCTGCGGCAGTGGTGAGGTCATTAGGCCTCTGGCCCAGCCCTGTGCCAGAGGCTAACAACCTGGCCGTGTCCGCCTCACCCTGCCCCCCCCAACCCCCCACCGCCAGCCTTGCTGTGATAGGAGCCTGTGGGCTGCGGGGGAGGGACCGAGAGGTGCTCCATGCACTTCCTGCTGACTGGTTGTCTGTCTGGTTGTTTAGGTCCTGACGGCCCTAGGATATTATTAGTATAGATAACTAACCACCTTATATTACAAGAACCAACTGCACTGATAAGTTTCCCAGTTTAAAGATAAGAAAAGCTCAATATACAGAATCCTGGTAACTGTCTCAGTATTACACAGGTATTTAGTGATGGAGGTACCATTTTCCCCCAAAATAGTTGGCTTAAGACCTTGAATTTACACTATCTTCCTCATTGCAATGCATAATATAATGCCAACTAAAGACCTTGGATCACCAGCCATTGATGAAATTATGCTCCACAGGCAGAACAGTACAACATATATTTCGTAGAAAGTTGTTTTAAGAAATAGTTACTATTAAAATAGTTCAGTGCTTGAGGTGAAACATTATCTAGAAAATTAATTTATGTTAGCCTATCCTCTCCCATAGTGCCAGACAGATCAACCTTTATGAATTAGGAACATTTTTAAATTTAGAATGTTAGCAGGTCTGGCATAGTGGTGCATCTATTATAGTCAATTTGTACGGTTCACAAGACAATGGCACACATCTCTCCCTAGTTTCACATTTAGTGACTTCACTGGGGAATGTGAAATTTGTCACTGTGGGAGACTTAAACCATGGAAACTGACAACTGCCACACATCAGGGTTCTGTTTCTCTGGGAGTGGTTTACGAGTACTCCACTGCCTGATTCCAATAAATTCAGCTAGAATTTCCTTACATTTCAAATTTATTTTAATTAAAGATTTTTTTAAAAATCCCATTCATCACCTGATCACATTTTGCATGTATAACAAGTGTTTCCTTTGCATCCTTTATTTTATTTTATTTTGTGTTATTTTGTGACGTTTATATATTTTATAATCCAGTACATTTGATATGGTGAGAATAAATGTAAGTGCCTCGGTTCTTAAGAATGCAATACCAAACTATTTCCTTAGTAATTCCCTGACTCTTCCTTTACATTCAGAGCATAGGCTTGTTAGCTGCCATTCATATCTTCCGGGTAGTTTTGAACCTACTAAACAAATCCAAAATATTCTTTTTCCTGAAGGACAGAAAGGGCTAGAAGTGAGATTGTCACATTGACTCATGGTCTAGGTGTCTAAAGTTAATAGACTAAACGAAATGGTTACTTATGCTTTAGAACCTGTGTCTTATGATGTGGAACCATGAAAGGCAATCCTTCATGTGCCTGAACTGCAGACCCGAATAAGAAAGTGAACGCTCGCATGCTTTCAATCACACGCTGTTGCTTTTTTTTGTCCTGTAGTTAGATGAGTTTCTAAAGAACTTTGGATTCTAACAATTCTACAATTCAAATCTATCAACCACCTTTTTAAATGTCTTGTTTTTTACCTACAAACAAATCAACAGAGTTGTTTTGAAAATTTTTTTCTTGCAAACAAAACTAAACAAAATAGGAAATAAAGTAGCTTTAAAGATCATTGTAATCAACTTCATTGTTAACAGGAAGTTGATCAATAGATGTAACATTTAGTACTTTAAGTCCAAAAACCACTTCTGAACTCTTCCATTCAATTTTCTTTTTACAAGATATTTTAATATAATATGATCAAAAGTAGTCACATTGATACATTTGAATCTTATACTTCTTTCCCTTTCCATGTCAAGACTTTGAAAGAGAGTTTAGTCAGAAGCCAGGATTGGGAAAAAGGTTGATGACAAGAGGCAGGGTCTCGAGCCACCATAGCTGGGCTCTAGGAGAGCAGGGAGGCCAGCAAGCACAGCGGAAAGGAAAGGAAGCAGGGCTGAAATGAGGGGGGTAGCCTTAGATATCCAGGGACTAGGATGTTGGGGGTGGGGAGAGAGATTTCAATATGGGTTTCCCTCATGCTCAGAGTTTTCATTCAAAGCTCGGGTTTCTTGCCCTGAGCAGTGCGGCTCAGTTGGTTGAGCATTGTCTTGCACACCAAAAGGTCTCCTGTTTGATTCCCGGTCAGGGCACATGCCCAAGCTGTGGGTTCAGTTCCTGGTTGGGGTGCATATGGGAGGCAATTAACTGATGGTTCTCTCTCACATGAATGTTTCTCTCTCCCTCTCTCTCCCCCTCTCCCTTCCTTCTCACTAAAATCAATAAAAACACTAAAAAAAAAAAAAAAAAAAAAAAAAAAAAAAAAAAAGATTGGTGTCTTCTGACCTTAAAGAGGTGAAAAACTGAATGGACCCACAACACTCATCTGCCACATCACCCCATTTGTTTCCTTCAGAGCACCAATCACTGGGTGAAACTAGCTTGATTGTTTTTGTCCTTGTGCCCTCTCCAGGAGGGCAGCATTACTTCCCAATACTTAACCCTCAATCCAATTTCCTTCCCTTTGGATTTCATCTTAAAATAATGAATATATTGTTTTAAAATAAACTTAACTGAGCCATATGTGGATTTTAATTAGCTTAAAAAAAGAAAGAATTATATGACTAACACAAATGTTCCAAGAACCAATTCCCCCTGAAGACACTGTAGAAACTGTCAGTTTAGGTTAGTTTATTTTTCCTCATCTAAAAGTGGAATCTCGTTAACTTAAACTTCTTATCTTAATTCACAAGCTTATTCTTAGGAACAAGACTTTAAGAGTATTGAATTGATAAATCCTATATCATCATTCTTAATGGTATCAACTGGTGCTCCCATTTTTCCACTGTATTACTTTGGAATGTGAGTAAAAATGAGCATTTTCAAATGTTTGAATGAGAATAAAACCATTGGTAAAGAAATGTTGGGAAACATTTTAAGCCTACCAGGGGACCTTCAGTGTTGTCATAGCACATCTAGTATACAATGCTCCTTGCAACTTAATTATCCCTTGATTGCTGCCATCAGCTGCCCAGAATAATTTGACACAGAATGGTCTTAGTTCCCCACTGTCTCTATCTGCTATATATATCTAACACCTTTCTGAGTTGGAAAAAACAAAGTTTATAGCAATACTTCAGATAGAGTCATTTTTAACATCTGAAAAAAATTGCATGGAACTGTCTGTACACTTTCATCTGTCTGTCCCTGGGGTGTCTTCCTATTTCCTTCTCTTCTTACTCTTTAATAAATTCTATAACAACTGAAGGCAAGAATGAAAGATGGAGATCATTGGCAAAGGTTACATGGACTCTAGAAGAAATACAATTAAACCCAGCTTGAACTTCCTAAGTCAGGATACATTTCTTTATGAATGCCCTCCCTGGAAATGAAAATACTGGAAATGGTAAACAATTTAAATACATATCGTTTTTCTCAATCAATCCAACTCTCCTGTTTGCCCTCCTTCTATCTAGACCTGAGGGCTTTATACCCACCAAACAAGAATATAAAATATATAAAAGCATTAAAAAAGACAAAAACAGAAAGGGCAGTTTAGTAAAAGCATTGGTGGAAGAGCTTCCTCATTACTTTACTATCATTTCAGTTAGGGATACAATGTCTTTACACCTGCCTTTACTCAATATCTCTATACTGAATACAATGACCAAACATTCCAGATTTTCCTGACGTACTTGATTTTGTATAATTTTGTTATTTTCAATAAATATGATAATTACAATATAATACTTTTAATATGATTTAATTTCTGTGTCTCCAAAATAGTTACATGAATGATACACAAATCAGACTAAACTCCTTGTCATAATTTAGCCATTAGGTATTTATTTTAAATTTGTATTTTGGAATGAATTTCTTTTACACAGTGAGCTTGGTGATGTCAGTGTGTGAGGTTATTTCTCTATGACAGCATAATCTGTTGAAACATTAATCTACATTATTTTCCTCCTGTTTGCCCCCAATCCCTTAGTTGAAGCAGGGAGAGAGGCTTTATAAATCCTTGCCTCTGGATGTTGGATGGACAGACAGCAGAAAATACACAGAGACAAAGGCATTTCTCATCTTTTGTTAAACTTTAACCTTTAGCAAGTCATCTCTGAAGGATGGAAAGCTGCTGGAAAGCTTTTGAAGGTGAGGAAAATGAGTGAGAGGGATTTCCTTGAAGGGGGAAGAGGGTATGGATGCTTGTCAGGCTCCGTGAGAAGGAATGCTGTATCACTCATTGCAGTGCCTGGAGAAGGGTGCCAGATCTCAGAGGGAAAGGCTACCTGGTTCATGTGAGGGGTTGCTTCCCAGGTTCAAGGCCCACCCTTTGTCCAAAAATACCAGGTACTCTAGGTGTGACACCAAAATGACAGACATCACCATGAAGCTGGGACACTGAGAAGTACGTTGATAACTTGACTAGGGGTGTCCTGATTTCCAGTGGCGAATGAGGTCCTAGGTCATCAGTACAGTTCTAGGGAATGGATGCACTGATAATGCCTAAGTTACAATTTCCAGCTAGACTTCTGAGAAAGAGACACAAGTTCAAATTATCTTGATTCTATAAAATATTTCTCCCATGCCTGATTTGTAGGCAGAGATTCATGATCAGGGGTTAAACATATATACTCACATAATTAAATAACTCCACGGATGTTATTTATGGCAGGGAGAGAGAAGTTAGGAGGGGTGGAGTCAGTCTTTTCCATGCTACAGCATGAGCACCTCCAGGGTCCTCTCAAGCCCTGGATCTGCTTTCTCTGACTCCCCCATGCTTCCTGGAGGCTTCCCAGGCTCACCTCTAGGTGGACCCACCTGACAGTAGTCCTTGCTACTCATCAGTTCCCTAAGGGCTTTGGCTGTTGTTTCTAAAACATATTTATACTCAGTAGCTTTTCTACTTCATAATTCTCAGGTCAAGCTTTGGTGAGCATCTAGTTAATTTAATTAATTAATCCTAATGCTAATAAAATCAGAAGGATGCATAAGAAGACTTCCTTTAATCTAGTGTCCACCCTCCCTTTTCTCTTGGGTCTGTTACACCAGAGAATATTTTTAATAGTTAACTTCTGAATTTCATCATAAATGCTATGTAAAAACCATAATAAAGCTATGTGTTGATTCTTCTTCCAAGAAAAGTCATTCTAATTGTAGGAATATTACTCCATACCAGAAAAAAAAACAAAACACATACAAATAAGATAGTAAGCTGGTAAGAAAATAGATATTTGTGGTCACAAAGACCTTGTAATAATTATTAAATTGTATGATTAACTCAACTGTCTCTGTTTGCATCTGTTCTTGATTATGAAAATAATTTTGCTCCAGTGATATCTTTAAACAAAGTATATCCTTTTTACCTCCTTTATTTTGTAACTGTAATGTGGAGAGCAAACTTTAAAAAGAGGTTGCTTTTCAAAGCTGCCATGAATCTCTGTCTCAGATTCACTGAATGGAAGCAAACACTTTAATAATAATACAAGTAATTATTTTCTACCTGCACCTTAGTTTTCTAAATAACTTAAGGAAAATGGTTTTCTCTCCTTGAAATATCTACGTAATAGCTGGATTGTAAGAGATGACTTCTAAAGGGGTCTCGTTTTTTATCTGTAACGAGTGAATAAAACTTTGATCATTCTGTTTATCAGAAAGGATTAACTATCATAGGAATAATTTGATATTGCAAATTTTAATGAATACTTAAGCATCTGCTTTCATGCCTCCACTTTACTCAATGACCTCTACCCTTTATATTGAAACTGACATTCTCTTTTTTCCTGAGCATCCATTTACCAGTCCATTGAAATATGTCACCTAATGTGTGCTCCTCACCATTATTATAGTGAATTATATATTAGGGCTCACTGCATTTGACTGCTGTCAGGATGGCTATTCAGCCCTCCTCCCCATAAAACACACAAACACTGAACTAATTAATGTTTTAAATAAAACTACCACCTGTAAAAAGTATATATTAAACCAAGTTTGAGAAAAGACACACATGCTTTTCTTTATAACATCATATTGAATTGACTTTTCTTAACTTCCACCTGCTGTTTTTGCTTCACAAATTGATTTGTTAGGATCTGAATATATTGTTAGAAAAGTTCTGCAGGATCTCCTTACATATTATTATAAAGATATATTATTACCTTGGTCATGTTGATAGATTGTTACCAACCTAAAGATAAGGATCATGAAGAGAATAGCATTTGTATCCCCCACCCACCATGTGCTTCTTATCTCTCATATGTGATGTGTTCAAATCAGGGGACAGAATTTGTAGTGAGGACCCACATACAAGCACAGTAAAGTGACCAGATTAAGATATTAAAATGCCAGTTTATTTTATGAGGTTATAAATATTTCCTATCATGTCTTTACATTTTATGACCTCTATTTTATTCCTTGGTAGATGCACATAAGACATACCCAATTATTCATGTCAAGAATTTAAAACTACCAGCGTTTCAATAAAGACATATTTTTTTTTTTTTTGGTTACTATAGTTTATCTTTGGTTTCAATATATTTCTTAAACAAAGCCTAGATTTTATGGGAGAAAACATTGTTTTCCTATTAAGCATATCTTTCTTAAAAAGCAACAGTTAAAGTTGGATTTCCTCTGCTTTCTGGCCTGGACCTGGAAATGGACTCAATATGGATATAATTTCCAGAACAGAAATTGAATACAGTATATGGCTCTAGGGCAGAGCCATTAAAATTATGCTTTAGGGTGCTTACTTTTGAATGTCCATTTTTCTTAAGAAACCAGAATCAGCACATTACTTATATTTATACTGATGACACGGACTCCATATTCTTGTTCAAATGACTTCAGCTATTCCACTGAGTCATATAAATAAGGCAATATCTCCTGCACTGTGTGATTGGGCTATTGACCTTGAGGTTTCCTGTTCATAGGAGTGGGGTTGAAAGGACTGATTCCTGTCAGGCAATGCTCCCTCACAAATTGCAACAATAAATAAATATGCCGTCTATGTATGCTGTCCTTTGCGTTAGAAGCAGCTGTTACCTGCAGGGCGTCATTCTCTGTAAGCTGTCTCTTCGCTTCATGCTGAGCATACTCCTCTGTTTAAATGAGGCAGTGAAGCAGCTCAAATTCTGCTTGCTTCAAGCCAACATGAGCTGCTTGTGCTCGTGCCTGTCACTTCTTAGCTCATTATGCTGCTGTTAGTTTTGCTTGAAGTATTTCGTTTATCCTTTGGGTATGGCCACCCTCCTTCAGATAGTCACATAATTGTTTTCTCATTCAGGTGCCATCCATTTTCATTACATGACTGGTCAGCAGGGCTGAAAGTTGATAAGGATGACTCATATGCCCATTAGACACGGGCATTATAAGGCCAACTTTTACATGACTTTGTTTTATCATTTATCATGGGGAAGTATATGGCATCACTTATACACAATGGAAATGTCAATCAAAACATATAAGTGTGTCAATAATTCCCAGCAAATCTTTTTTTCAGGATTATATAATTAGCACTTCATATGTTCAGCTAAGAAACTTATACAATTTTTGCATTGGTACTAATCTGCTTAATTACTTCATGCACTAATTCTTAATTCTATGAACTCTAATGGTCCCTCTGAAAAACAAATATATAAAGCTCTATCTACTATATTAAAATGAAATTAATAGAAAATAGTAACTTATAAAAATCAATATATTGACCTAATTATACTATAAAGAGCAATATAAATTCAGTAATTTCTAACAAAATACCATTTTCAAAATATAAATGCTCAGGTCCAACACTAGTAGACATAGTGATGGAACCAGAGGCTCACACCTATATGATAAAATCATCAAGGTTGTGATGCTATAAATGCAAATTGTTGAGGTCTGTTGCATTGGAGATGCAAATTCAACTGGTCTTACTGCCACTGAGGTAATTTTCTGCAATGGTAAACAAGTATTGGTAAAGTTCTGATAAAAATTTACAAAGTATCTGCATTCCTAAAGAATAGTATGTGATTAAAGCTTCGCAATGCTTTGTGTTTATTTGTGTATGGAGTTGAGTTCTAGCTAATAATAAAACTTAAAAAGAATTATCAATATGATTTTCTTTCAACTTCATGAATATACATTGCGGCATTTGGAAGTCATGTAGTACACAAAAAATGCCTTCATGGTATAGGACTGCTTCTACCCAGTTAGATGTATGCCATGCCTAGCCCCAACCACTTCATGCCAGTAGCACCCATGAATCCATGAATCATTGAAACAGTAGAAAACACTTTCTGAATTACTAAAACATCCCTTTGGAAGTAGTACTGCCCACTGACTACCCTGGTAAGCCACTGACTTAATGATTATACTGATTTTGCTACTTATTCTTACCAATCAATGCATTGACCCCAAATAACACTTTGAAACCCATCCATTGAAGGTTCCAGGAAAGCCAGTTTTGCATTTATTAGTGCTCTCCTTTAAGTCCATCTAACATATAAATTGGATGCAGTTGGGCATGTGACTCATGACTATCCTAGTTCCCTCCAGTAGTTGGAGAGTCAGGAGAAGTTGGCAAAGTAGCATAAGACAGATGAGCAGGCTCTGGAGGCCCAGGATATGGGAAATATCTGGAGTTAGGTGAAGATGCCAAACCAAAGTGATCCAAGTATGATTCTTCTTGGCTGAGGTCAGCTATAAACACAGGAGAATTAGTTGGGTCATGTAGAATAGGTATTTCCATTCAGGGCATGCTCAAATAAATGTATTATATCAGAGCTTTAAAAACTAAAGAGTCAATAATTTAAAGTGAAACACACACACACACACACACACACACACACATGATAACACATCATGTGATAATGCAAATGTGGATATAATGCAATTGGCATTTGCTCTTGCTTCTTAAAAAATGGGTTGGATAAAGCTCTCATCCTTGGTATGGTGGCCTGAGAGGATATAGAGAAAAGGGTGAAGATAGCCCAGTCAACAGTAGGAAACTCTGGGGAAATGAGAGGATAAATAAACTATGTCTTTAGTTTCCCCTGGCCCAATCGACAGAGGATTGGGCCCACAGAACCAGCCCTAGCTGAAGAATCATTCTCACTGTTCTAGTAGCTTTGGCCCATTATGGAATCCAGAATCATCCCTGGACTCAGCACAAATTTGGATCCAGCATTAAACTCCTGCAATTACTAGCATTTAAGTTGCAAAACCTTGTCCTGGCTATTTCAATAACGGCAGTAATAGGACTGCACTTTACACAATTGAATTATTTGTTTACATTTAAAAATATTATATGTTTTTTAATAGAAATTGCATTACATTTGCATATCAATTTATGGAGAATTGACATCTTTACTACATTGAGTCCTCTAAACCATAAAAATATGCCTGTCATCAAGGTCTTCTGAGATATTTTTCTTTTCTTTTTTAAAAATATATTTTTTATTGATTTCGGAGATGAAGGGAGGGGGAGAGATAGAAACATCAATGATGAGAGAGAATCATGGGTAGGCTGCCTCTTACATGTCCTTTACTGGGGATCAAGCCCACAATCTGGGCATCTGCCCTTGACAGGAATTGAACCTGGGATCCTTTAGTCCGCAGGCTGATGCTCTACCCACTGAACCAAACTAGCTAGGGTCTGATTTTTTTTCTTTATTATTTTATTATTTTAGTGTTTTAGTATACTTTTAGCATACAGACTGTATTTTTTAAAATTAATCCCTAAGTTTTTCCATTTTTGGAACTATCATGAATGGTTGCTTTTTAAAAGAAATTGTGGTACAATGTGTAATTTAGTGTACAGACAAAATAAGATTGTTATTGTTCATTAACCTTGTATTCTTCAGCCTTGTTAGACTTTATCCTACCAATTTTATATGTTGTGCTTTTATCTGATCAGATTGTTTCTAATTTCCTTGTGATTTCTTCTTTGACCTTTGAGTTATTTACAATGTGTTTTTTAAATTTCAAAATATTTGGAGATATTCCAGATATCTTTCCATTATTGATTTCTAATTTAATTCAGTTTTGTACAGGAAACACTCTGTATGATTTAAATCACTTAAAATTTATTGATCTTGTTTTAGGGCCCAGCATACAGTCTATCTTGGTGATTTTCCATGTGTATTTATAAAGAATGTATATTCTACTGTAGTTGTGTAGAATACCCTATAATTAGGTAAATATGGTTGATAATGTTCAAATTTTCTATATTTTTTACTGCTTTTCTATTTGTTCAATCAAGTACTTATAGTATGTATTTGTGTGAAGGACCTTGGTTCATATAAACGTTAATACAAACATTTGGAAAAGTTTAAGTAAGCGCTTATCCAACGAATGATCTATTTGTATCTTAAACGATCATCTCAACTCCCTAGGTTTACAGTTCCTTCCTTCTCCCATTTCAGTTGGCTACTTCTTGACAGTGTAAAATGTATGTAAGTAAAAGTGTTCCCACCTTAGAAAGCTTTTTATGATCTCCCCAAAGTAGATATAGTTCCTCTCTTGTAGCAGTAGCACAATCTTCCTTGCTTGTGTATTGTTGTTCACATAATTTATTAGAATTTAGGGACTTTGTGTTTAAAGAATGTACATATTTTATTGTCCAGTATTACTATTTCAGTCTCAGACAGAAGCCAGATAACCAAAGATGGGAATATGGACACACATATATTGGATTATGAATGGGAATTTAGAGAACCCAATCCAAAAGTAGAAGGTACAACCTATCTTGACTTACCAAACATATTTGTTTTGAAGTCAACTTGATTTATTAGAAAATTAGGATAAGACTGAAAACACAGCATAAACAATTAAATGCAGTTCTATATCCAAAATTTAGCCTCTCTCTCTCCTATAGGTTGGTGAGCCTCTGAATTCCTAATACAGATTTAATTCAATTAAATATGAAGTAGGCAGGCAGTAGGTGGCAGAAAAGTTTGAAAGTATCAGTGCCTGAGTGTAAATAATGCCAGGGTTCAGAATCAGGCTAAAGGAGTAAATATAAAGCTGCAATATCTAGCATAGAGACATAAAGACAGAAATACAGGTAGGAGAAGAAAGAGAAGAAGGAAGGAAGGAAGAAAGGAAGGAAGGAAGGAAGGAAGGAAGGAAGGAAGGAAGGAAGGAAAGAAGAAGGAAGGAAGGATTACAATACATGACCAATTTACCATGATTATCATGACCTTGAACAAATGAATTTTTGATGTTCTATCTCCTCCCACTGGGATTTTTGTAAAAGATAAGTATGATCAGATCTCAAGATTACTTTAAAAAATACATTGTATATTTTGTTGTGTTACCCTAACATCTTAAAATAATGTTTTAATATTTTTGTAATTTTCTTAGGTTTTTTTGTTTGTTTGTTTGCTTTGGTAAAAGCTAGGGGCAGAAAACTTGACTAGAAATTATTTTCATTTAACTGGCATTATTAAAAAAGACAAAAGCTTATATTACATTTTATTAAACTGCTACAGTTATATACACAGTCCAATTTCTTTTTCCCCAATTTCACAAGTTGTAATAAGGCATGGTTTAAAACCTGTTATATGTTCTAAAGAAATATGAAAATGTGAGCATTTTTTAATTTAAGAATAATGTGAAAATAGCTGTTTGGATGCAAGGTTTCTCTCCAACTGTGTGAATTATTTCTTTGAAGCATTCTAACAAATCATTGTGTTCCTTTTGTAGCCACTCTAGTGTTTTATAGGTTTAAAAATAGGCACTTTATAAAATTTTAATTTCATTCTTTACCTAAAATATATTATAGCTTTATTTCCCATAGATTTCAGTACACTTCCAAGCTAAGGTTTAACGATAAACACATTTTAAAATATGGCCTCTTAAAAGCATTATATTTAAATGTACATTAAACAAGTATCTTTCTTGGCAATATTCAAGATAGAATTGAGTCATTTATTGTTAAAATAAATTAATATAAAACATGTCAGAGAAATAAACCTAAAATAAATAGTGAGAACAGCATAATCCAGTTAGCTTTATCTACTAACCAGTTCTTTGCATATTTCTGCTCCAGAGATCATACTGTTTGCTCACTTGAGAATGTCTTTCCAGCTCCTGGGCAACCCAAATTCTACCCAACCTTCAGGCCCACCTCTAGTCCCACCTTCTCTGTGAAGTCTTCCCTTATCACCCTGGAAATGTAAGGTCTTTTTTCTATCTTCCCTCAAGACTATAAATCCTCATTATTTTCTTGTAGAGCTTCCTACTTTCTGCCTTGTATTGTTATAATTTATAAATATACTGTTCCCACATTTCTTTTAGTGAAGAAAGGCAACTCTTTTTCCTCATTCCTCCATACAGAGAGAGAAGTTACCAATGCGCTTCCTCAGCATTCATGACCTTAAGTATAGCAAATTCACTGTTATGTAGGCCACTGTGTGTTGGAGGGTCATAGCTGTGTAACGCCACTCTTTCCTTAAGTCCTAAGCTCTTGAAGATGTGCCAATATGGCCTGGCCTCAGCAGTCTCTGCCATTTCCCTGTCCGGCTCTCTATTCTCCTTCATATACTAGTATTAGAATTGATTAGTAGAATGATTTTCTACTCATGAGAGTACTGGGTAGTCTGTTTGGGTACTTTGCCCCTTTATATTCATTCCCCCTTGGCTCACACACCTTAGAGGGCTGACTACTGTCTCAGATGGCATCTAGCCAGGACTCTGCATTATCCCAACATGCAGATTCTGTCCGCTCTCTGGTGCTTTTGTGCGTAGCTGCATGGGGGAATTTTATTTGAAGAAAGTGACTCACAATGCAAGGCTCAGGATTACATGAACCTTCTTGCAGAATAATATAAATTGTTATCAAACTGTACAGATCCTACAAAAAAAAGGTTTATCTTTGCCAAGTTGACTTGGCAATCTTTATGCACAAGGAGAGTTTTATAAACTATTTTAATTTTATTTTTAAGATTATTTAATAATTTCTAGAATTATTTAAAGTAGCATCATAAAATGCACTTCAAACTTATGCTACCAAGTGTCACAGGTTTTAATAAATCAAACTTTTTTCAGACATAGAGATCTTATTGTTACAATTGGCAGTTCTGAAAGAGAAGGGAGCCAGACATAGTTACGCCTAACTGAGTGGGGAAACAGCAGTTTCACAGTCAGCCGGGGAAGTAACTGGCATAGTTTAATAGCCACATTGGGGAGCGGAGGTGGATAACTGGCACTATTCTTCTGGATTAACCAAGGGAGGGAGAAAACTGGGAGGGGAATTCCTTTCATTGAGTGCATGCGCAGTAGAAGCCAAGATGGCATCATAAAGGCGGGGGCAGCGGGGGCAGCGGGGGCAGTGGGGGGGGGGGCGCGACTGGCCTAGAGAAATCTGGGAGGATAACGGCACAAAACCTTGGGATATCTGGGAAATGGACTAGGTGGGGAGCATAAAAGCACACCTCAGGAAGAGCCAGGAAAGAGGCTGGTAGTTTGAAAGAAAGGCTGCTCTTTTCTGAACCCAAGAAAACACATGGAGGCTTGGCAAGGACCTCAAAGAAGCCACGACGATAGCCTGCCCACGCTCTACCTCTCCGAGGGCATACTCTCTCTTTGCACTCTACTAAATCTTCCCACTATCACTTCAAATCCTCCTATGCCTTTCCTGCAACACCACAGAGGAATCCTATTTCCAGATCATGCTGTGGCAGACCAGCCTCTGTCCAGGTCTTCCTCTGGTGACATCATTACAAAAGGCAGTGTACTTAAAAGCCCATTTTGCTCAACTGCAAAACATGAAACAAAAACTCATTGATAGGGATGTGAGGGATTCACTTCTTCATTTTTTCATTCAACAAATATTTTTGAAAGACCTCCTTTTTTCTATACTATATTCTGAGCAGTAGGACATAGTATAATTCTGATAAACTTTTCTCAGAATTCTTGTTTATGTGAGACAATGAGCAAGTAGTAAGTTCAACAATGAAACATAAGAGTGGTATAAGGTTCTATTGAGGTAGGTAGCCAGGGAAGTCCTCTCTAATGAGATGATCATAAGCAGAGGTTTAAATGAAGTGAGGGGATAAGCCACGTGGATACTGAGAAGGTGATTTCTAGGTGGAGTAAGGTCGCTGAGGCATAGGCTTATTTGAAGGAGCAGCAGAAAGGCCAGTGGCTTCTGGACAGGAGTGAGGGATGCAGAGAGTGGAAGCAGATAAGGTCAGAGATGGAGCGGGAGGTCATCTCAGGAAGGCCTGGAACCAGGATAGGAACTTCAGTTCCTTTCCTGTCCTATTTGCTTCACCAAAGCTATACCTAGGGACCCACCTCAAAACACCAGTGGCCTGATGGAGCATAGCTTTAAATGTCTGACAGTGATAATCAAAGTAGAAGGTGCTTGAACTTGGGTTATCCCCTGACTGCTTCCCCATATACTGAGAGATGGGCCGGATTTGGGAGATACAGCAGTGTACAAGCAAAACAAGGTTACTGTGGAACTATTCTAGGAGACAGGAGGAAGTATGGAAACCAGTGGAGCTGGAGAGTTATGGTGAACTGTGCTGTCTAGTCATCCAAGTCTAAAGGACACAAAGCAGGCTTTGATATATAGTACACCATTTTATATATTCGACATCTTTATGTATGTACATATGCATCTATATGTACTTATCCATGCATTTAGTTGTTTTTCTTCCACTGTGGGCTACCTTTTACAAAAGTCTTCATGTTTTTAATATTTGGATGATGTACTTTCCTAGTTTTTGCTGGGGATATATATTTTCTCTTCCTTTGACATTGTAATGATAAATTTTAAGCAGAGAATAAAATCCACAGGCCTGATTACTATCTTGGATTAGAAGTAACTCACATGTAATTCTGAGGTTCCACAGATAAGGTTCTGATAAATTGTTTTTACACAGCGATAATTGTTATCTCCCTTCAGGGCTAAGTGTCATTCTGTAGAGGACATTTTGATTGCATTAACTATGGGTGATGCATGACAGTGAACATGCATTCTATTAGTTTCAATAAAATGGCTAGAATGAACCTTAATGATTCTCTATATACTAGAGGCCTGGTGAATGAAATTTCATGCACTGGGGCGGGGGGTGGTCCCTCAGTCTGGCCTGCCCCCTCTCACAGTCCAGGAGCCCTCAGGGGCGGGAGGTGACCCGGCAATCAGGGGAAGGTGACGCCCCATCACACCTCTGCTGCTGCCACTGCTGGCAGCACAAGCCTCAGCCATCCCTGGTTATCTGAGCCTCAGGTGGCCCTGGGTGGCTGGGCAGCCACCATCCGAGGCTTGCCTGCACCTTGGGCCGGCCCTGGGTGCCTGGGGCTGAGGGGACTGGGGGACTCTGGAGGCAGGTGCACGGAGTGGCCGGGTCCACCTGGGGGCGGGCCTGGACTTGCCACGCGCCTGCTGCCTCAGTGGGGCTGAGGGGACTGGGTGCCGCCATCTTGTGGCTGTGGGCACCACCATCTTTGAGGGTGTGGCAGTCAATTAGCATATTCCCTCTTTATTAGATAGGAAACTTTGTGGAAATTATTTTTCCTTCCAGTTTTTCTGGGACAGATTAATCTATTTTCATCTTCGTTAGGTATTACAACAAACTAATGTAGATGGGAGACAGCCACAGAATACAAGCAAAAGATAGTAACAATAAATCGCTGGTCATGGAAGAGATACTTAGTATTTTTGTCATTATAGTTGTACTCTGGTACATGAAGGATTGGGGTTGGCATGGTTTAGAGCAGGTGTGGGCAAACTTTTTGACTCGAGGGCCACAATGGGTTCTTAAACTGAACCGGAGGGCCGGAACAAAAGCAGGGATGGAGTGTTTGTGTGAACTAATATAAATTCAAAGTAAAGGAGCGGAGGGGAGAGCAAGAGAACTGGATAGAACAGCCGGATCCGGCCCGCGGGCCGTAGTTTGCCCAAGGCTGGTTTAGAGAGTAGTTTGGATTAATTAATATTAAAGAACCAAAGCACAGAAAATTATTTTTATTACAGCTATGGGGAATTTTTTTAAACAAAGTTGTTCACTATTTTATTGTCTGAAAACAACATTTATTAAGTAGTTAATGTAGATAAAACATAGCAGGGCATTCAAAAGAACTTAGAAGTAATGGGATAAGTAAAGTATGTTGTTAATTGACATAGATCTATGTAACAGAATTCTTAACTTTGATTAATTACTAAGTTGGCAAACATTTTTAGAAATGTTTGCAGGAAGAATAGATAACTTCTAGCCACTGACAGACTAGGTACAGAATTTAAAATATTTTGGAATATTTTAAATAGAAAATACCAGCAATATCTAAATAGGAGCCAAAATACTATAATTTGTAGTGTGTTAGATATAAATAATAAACTCTAGAAAATGGTTTTCATCTCTTTTATAAAATATGGTGGTTTTTTAAACTACTAATTTATTATTTTTTTCAAATTAGATGTAATTTTTAATTACTCATACATGAAATATAAGGATTCAGCTACTCAGAAAAATATCCCCATCTCAAATCCATACATACTTTTGTGTTCTCATTCATTCTACACAACACAGCCAAACTGAACTTCTAAAGCAGTAGCTTTAATCATAGCATTTCTTTGCTTAGAAGTTTTTATTTTCTTTGTCTTCTGAATGTAGGAGTAATTATCATTTGTCTCCATCTTCCATTAAAACTCTACATATAGCCTTCATACTTATACAATGGATACCTTCTGTTTCATTTTTCAGTCCTTATATTATACTTATGCTGTCACAGCTGAACCATTTTGGCCAACTATAAAAATCTTACATAACCCCCAAAATCCACCTTAAAAATTTTCCTTATTAATCCTTTCCCAACTCCTTTGGATTATAGCAGGTCATAAAGTACCTTGTTTAACAGAAATTTATATGCTTGTCACGAGTCTCCACATTCCGTGAGGGCCAGTCTTTCACCTGTCTATCGCCTACAGTACTTGATATTGTGCCTGTCTTACAATTCTCAGGTTACTTATTAATTCCACTGACTCATTAGAATATAAAACTATAGTACAAGAGTGTGATGTCAGCAAAATGATAGAACAGGCAGCTCAAAGACCTGTCTCTTCACCAAAACCCTGAAAAGCAAGCAGAAACTGTCAGAACCAACTTTTCAGAACCCTGTAATAGTCAAAGGGATACAGCAGCTAAGTGAATGCTGAATCAAGAAAAAGGTAACTTAAACATGGCAAGAAAAAGTTGTAGAATTCTTACATGCTCTTGTCCAAACCCACCCACCCCCGGTTGCGGTCCTGAGGCTGGAGGCCCAGGTTTCCCACGTGGGAACACAGTCCCTAGTTCTGGAGGGTGCAGAGCAAGAGCAGGCCTATAGACACATGATTGTGATTGTCTCTTCTAACCTGCCTGGGGGATACCCTAAAGACTGAATATGTTAAGAATGTTTACAATGCAACAACGAAAAGACAATCTTATTTAAAAATGGGAAAATGTCTTAAATAGGTATTTCTCCAATAAATACACAAAAAATAATTAACATCATTAGGAGAAATGAAAATCAAAACCAGGAGATACATAAGCTAGATTAGCTATAAAAAAAAAAAAAGAACATTACACATCATAGTAAGGATGTGAAAAAATGGAACCCTGCACTTTGTTGGCAGTGAGTAAAATAGTGTAGGCGTTGTGGAAAACAGTTCTGTGGCTCCTCAAAAAGTTAAGCATATGAATGTACACTGGTATACATTCTGAGTCCCTGCTTCCAAGTCTTTTGGATATACACTGAGTGGCCAGATTATTATGATCTCTGAACGCATAATAATCTGGCCACTCAGTGTATATCCTATATAATAAAAGGCTAATATGCAAATTGTCCCCTCAACCAGGAGTTCGACCATCAGGCAGGCTGGCCAACCGCCCAAATCCCCTGACCCTGGCCAGGCTGGCCTGACCCCACCCATGCACGAATTCATGCACCGGCCTCTAATACACACACACACACACACACACACACACACACACACACACACACACTGAGTGGCCAGATTATTATGCATTCAGAGATCATAATAATCTGGCCACTCAGTGTATATCCAGAAGTGGAATTGCTGGATCATATAGTAATTCTATGTTTTAACAGTTAGAGGTACCGTTTTGCTTGGTATGATGAAAAATTGTGAAATAGATTCTGGTTATTGTTGTACAACCTTATAATTTATATCACTGCCAGCTGTACACTTAAAAATAATTAACATGGTAATGTCATTAGATATGCTTATAAATACTATAGTGCATTAATTTTATATTCAAGTAACATGTAATCATTAATAAGCAGATGATGGCAGATATAATTTCTAAGGACTTGGTTAATTCAGTTTCAAATATATAAGTATTCCATAAATCATCCATATTTTTTAAAAAGGTGTTAAAATATTCATTTGATGGGAAGGTAAAGAAAATACTTAATTCAATTAGTGATAAGGAGTTTTCACTAATGGTACAATTGTTATGATGGAAAAGGTATCCTTAATAGATTTAGAATATCAACAATCTTCTTCCTTCTTAAAATTTTCTAATTAATCTTTGAAAATTTATTAAAACAGTGCTTTCAAATAAACTAAATATACTTTGGGAAAAGAATGCTTATTTTAATTGTTAGCTAGATGACTAGGATTATCATCTGTTGATTACATTTAATTGAAATGAAAAATGAAATGAAACATATCAATTTGTTAATATACATATTATATTCCCTGTCATCAAAACAACCTAATTATTTTCTTGGGTATCAAAACAAGTATGGCATTAATATGATTAGTGTAGGAAAACCGTAGTCATGCTTAATGAAAATTAGGCCAGTTCTGCCAGTGTTATGAGCAAAAGGGATAATTATGTAAACTTAATGGGTAAATGTACTAGCTACCACGTATTCACTCAGCACACATATTTCCAAGCATTTACTATGCATGATAAACCTACGCCTGCACATATTATAGAAACTGGCTGGGTTCATGCATACACTTGGAAGAAGGGCATCTATCAAATATCTCTGAGGCCAGGATACACTTTCCCTAAACACAAGGTCTGCAGATACTAGGAACTGAGAGGTTGCCCGTCCACTTTCATCAGTAGAGTATCACACTGAGCATTACCTGACCGTCCACATTTGACTACTGTGCCTTTTTCTTTTCTGTTTAATAATTGTAAGCAGATTGGTTGTGATTTTTTTCTTCCACATTCTATCCACGCTCAGTTCATTAAGCTGTGTCCCTTGAGTTCACAGTTTCAGGTCTTAGGAATTAACTACCTGGCATTTTAAGTAAAAATGTACAAGGCACAGGAATCACTTGGCCATAATCTGCATAAAGAATCATTAAAGAATTCCGATGGCTCCACGCTGAACCAACGAGGAGGTCCTAACTTGGCCTCTCTGACTCTGCCCTCTGGTATCAAAATACTTTGCAAACCTCAGCTTCCACCACATTTCCTTTTATATCCTATATTGGTGCTCTAGCCTAGACTTCATACCACTCATGACATAGGGAGTTCTTGGTCCTGTTCAGAGATCATGCTTTTCCCTCTTTCTGGAGCTTTTTTCCTTCACTTAAAAAAAACACAAAAAAACCTTAAAAAATATTTTTATTGATTTCAGAGAGGGAGAGGCAGAGAGAGATAGAAACATCAATGATGAGAGAGAATCAACCCCAGCATGTGCTCTGACTAGGAATCGAACCATGACCTCTTGGTTCATAGGTTCATGCTCAACCACTGAGCAACACTGGCCAGGCTTCCTTCACTTTTCAACCCCACTTCAAATGCCACCACTTCAGTGAAGTCTCCCATGCTTGGAGAGCTGTTCCTCTACAAGCCTCCTGTAACTTTGCACGTCTGCATGTTATCTGACTCTGAGTGAATGGTACTTGTATTTGCCCCCTTTCAGGGAAAGGGAACTCAGCCTAAAAATAGGGACTAAATATAGGTGTGCTACATACAAAAGTTGGAATGAAGCTCTGCAATTTACAGAACACTTTTATATTTATTCATTTGTTTCTCTTAAGGCAAGAGATATTACAATTCCCATTTCACAAAACTGATCTAATGTTCATAGAAATCAAGAAATATGTCCAATGTCAAACATCTAGTAAAACTGGATGAGGCCAGATTTAAATCAAAGACTATCACTTTCAAATTTATAGTTTTATATAACTCAGAGAAGTGAAATGAAATAAAAGGTTAGTTAAATCATTGCCCAAGGATATAAGATTTGAATCCAGTTCTGAATCTAAGCCCTGTAAATTTTCTATTCTATCAGCAGAAGCCTAAAACGATGGGCTTAAAAGAAAATAGATATTTTGAAATTACAGATAAATTAGTAGATTGAGGCAGCTGTGTGGACAGCTTCATATATGTTGGACAACATAGAAGTGTACTACCCTTACAACTTGCAATCTATATATATAAAAAGCCAGTGTTCATGATGACCAGGATGACGAAACAAACAGTCACCATGAGGTGCATTGAGCACCTCTCAGTCCCTCCCCCGTGGCCCACGAGCAGGGAAGGGTGGGACTGGGGACTGGCGAGCAAGCTGAATGGCTGACCTCTTGGTCCCTGCCCCCAGCCCGCAGGCTCCGATGGATCAACGATGGTGAAAGGGGGAATCAAAGTGAGTGGTGGGAGGACCGAGCTGATTGTCAGAACGTTGGGCAACCATCTCATCCCTGGCTGCTCAGGGGCTCAGGCCTACGGAAAAGCAGGCACTGGTGACTTCACCTCCATGCGCATGCACCGGGCTGGCCGCTGATGGAACCCGCTGCCCGCTCCTGGCTGCTCACACCTGGGCAGGTAGGTCACTGGGGCACCCCACAGATTCCATCAGCACCTCAAGCCCCAGCAGCAGTGGCAGTGGCAGCAGCAGTGGCAGTGGCAGCAGCAGCGGCAGTGGCGGCACCTGCATGAGCGACCCCAAGTGGGCAGCGTGTTCCATCAGCTGCTGGCCTGGCACATGCACATGGAAGTGAAGTCACCAGTGCCTGCTTTCCCACAGGCCTGAGCCCCAGAGCAGCTGGGGATGAGCTGGTGATCCCAACGGCCTGACAGCCTGGAGGCGGAGGCGGCGTTTGGCCTGGGGACTGGCGAATGAGCAGAAGATGGCCCTGATGGCAGGAGGCTAGGCCCTAGGGACCCTACTGCATGATTTCATGCACTGGGCCTCTTGTCTATATATATAAAAGGCTAATATGCTAAATGTCTAACAGTCCGACCGGTCGCTGTGACGCGCACTGGCCACCAGGGGGCAGACACTTAATGCAGAATCTGCTGAGCTGCAGTCAGCAGCAGTTTGTGGGTGACTCACCCTGATACCAGAGAGGAGGGAGCCCGATTCCTCGTGGGACTGCGTGATTCCACCTTCAATCGTGGGTTATGTTGTTGCTGGGGCACTGTCAGCCCCAAATCTGGTTTATTGCACACTTGCCTTTGCGTTCCACACCCTGTATGACAGCAACTTTGCAGAGTGCCCTCTTGCACTCTGGGACCCCTTGGGGAATGTCGGAGAGCCAGTTTCCAATCCCTGCAGGCCAGGCTGAGGGACCTCACCTGCCAGAGGGACCCTGCCCACTCTGCAGATGCTGGAAAGGGACTGTGGGAGGTTGGCTCAAGGGTATGTCTGACTCATCTCGCCAGTCCTGCTCCGCCGGCCACCTCCTAATTAATTTTCTTTCAATGTGCACAAATCCATGCACCGGGTCACTAGTATATTAATAATTGGCCATTAAATCAATCAATCAGATATGCCATAAAAGGCGGCACAACCATTATAAACCCCTATTGTCATTTAAAGAAATGCTATCATCCTTCAAGTACTATAAAATTGGCCTAAATGTAGTATACACAATGATTATTCAGACTCAGCAAATAATAAAATGTGTATAAAGTCCATAAAATACTATACTTTCATAATATAAAGTTTACTTAAAACTAAAATGCTAGATATAATCAACATAAAGTATGACAACTTAATTTATAATTATCTTTACATTTAGTAATCATAGCAGAGGTTAGAGTAAAATTTACATTTTTGTTCTTTTCACAAAAGTTTAAGTATCTTACAATGTTTTTACATTTTTCTATATTAAAGTATACATTTAAAATTGATCTTAGGATCACAAATCAAGACAGTCTTTTCCCCCCACATACCTGTGTTAAATCTGAATATTTAAAAATCTTATAAATCATTTCATCTGTAATTTTACTGTCTTTTATTCTCTCTTTCCTTTAATCTTTTTATTTACCTTTGAGATTTGGCTTTGCTGGACTTAAGGGGCTTTATTGGGTAAAATGCAAAGTGAGAGGAAACCAATTTCCTAATGAATACCAAAGGTGAGATAAATAGATTTGATGACTGTCATATTCTATGAGTTCCACATAAAGTGCTAGGATCTAGTACATTTTTATGTTCTTTTAGAGGAGTGTAAAAGAGAATAGCTACATTAGGTATGTTGAAGGATATAATAGGTTCCAATGTAAAAATCACAAGAATGACAACTGCTTTATTTATAGGCAAAGAAAGTAGAACTGGATAGACTCTCGATTCCAATAATACAGGCTGTTGTTGTGCCTTGTGATTAAGCCCCTATACTATTCCAAGTTGAAACAGATCCTCCTGCTGAGTGTAGTTAAACCGCCAGCTCAAAAGGTGAGCTCTGAAGCAATCTCCCAGAGCTCCATGTCACCTAGGACCCAGAAGGAAGACAAGGAAATAACTGCTGGTATGAGAATTTCATCTCCCCTCCTGCTCCCCTTGGTGAGCACAGGAACAGAAGTGGCCATAACAGGTCACATGCCATATCAATCAAGACAGAGATAGCAAAGGTGGTCAGATGACGGGAAAAACAATCAAGAAAACAGCCAAGAAGCATGTGATGAAATTCATTCAAACATTGTCTAAGGTCTAAGAAAGGCATTATCTTTTCCATTATTATTTTTAATAATGCTTTTTCCTAATTATTAACTAAATAAATGTATATTGTAGAATACTTGAAAATATGCGAAGACGTGTTAGAGAAAATAGAATCACCCTTAATCACACAGCTCCGAAAAAAGTATTTGTAACATCTTGGTATACTGAAGAATATTATTTTGTTCTCTTACTCTCAGCTATGTTTATATTAATATTTTTGAAAGGATCATACAGTTTTGTTTCTGCTTTAACACCAAATCTAATATTGGGGCACTTTTCTAATTATAAAGTAAATTAATGTTTTGTTATACAGGGGTTGTTAAAAGTAGGTTTACAGTTGCTCATTTGGAAAATAATACAGTAATTAATAAATAATAATAAATACTGTGCTTCATGTATCAAAACTGTAAATCTACTCTGCATACCCCTGCATACATCACACAGTGATATTTTATTTTATAATTTTAGCTCTTTAGTTTATTGAAATCTTTGGTTTATACAGGAAAATTAGGATGTAAACTTGAGAGTTTTTCCCAAACATTCACTAATTATCTAAGCTCCTATTCTAATGATAGTAGCTTTAACATTTTTATATGCTCAGCACATTGTATATTTAATACATAATGTGTCAATTTCTACTCTACTTCTTTCCATTATGGAATTCTTTCTGTCATTTTTTTCTTTTTTAAAAAGAGAATTTAAAAAATACTTTATTTATTGATTTTAGAGAGAGAGGAAGGGAGAGAGAGAAAGAGAGAAACATTTATTTGTTGTTCTACTTATCTATGCATTCATTGATTGATTCTTGTATGTGCCCTGGCCAGGGATCAAATCCACAACCTTGGCATATTGGGATGATAATGCTCTAACCAACTGAGCTATCCGGCCAGGGCAGTGTCATTTTCCTTATGTCTTATTTTGCCTGATAATTTTTTAAATAAGCTTTGCTTTACCAAATTATAAAGCGTTCATAGGGTCAAAACTTCCAGGAATAAGGGTAAGGGTAGATCCTTTATTACATCTCATTTTATGGGATGTACACTTCAAGTTTCAGCCATGTGGCAGCATGTGTCTAGTACTGTTGAGGTCATCATTTCATGCACTGTCTGCATTCCCTGATGAAAATTCTTCCTTACTACTACTAATACAATTGTGTTTTTCTCTTTAATACTTAGATTTATTGCATCTCAAACATTTTCACTTATACAAATGCAGTGTCCTTTGCATGGCTAGGTGAAAGCTCAAAGCTGAGTGTTACTCAGAGTTAGGAAGGGAGTTATTATGGCATGCATTTGGTATATTATAATGTGCATTTTGGTATATTCCTGCTTCCATTTTTACTCTACAATGTTTATCATCTCTTATTTCTTTCAACTTTAATTTCTACTCTTCTGTCATATTTTGTTTATTCTTGTTCAGTTGTTTAATTATTTTCTGGAAGTATAATATAAATAAATAAAATTATGAGTGGAAATTAAGCTTGGGCCAAGCATGCCTTTGCTTCTCATTTATATTTACTGTGTTTATGTAGTTACATCTTTTGTATGTTGTATAACTACTTACATTAGACACTGGAGAAATCATGGCGGGCTTGCTATGCTGCCATGTTGGTTTTGAGCATTTCTCTACCTTAAAGGAACATGTTATTACTGAGATCTTTAATTTATAAACACTCTATATTTCTGCTAATTAGATTAATTTTAAATTCAATTGAATTTAATTGACATTTCTGTTAGAATGTTTATTTTGTGTCATCTTAGTAGCCACATTTTAAATAATACAGGTTTTTATAAAAGGAAAGTAGATTTTGTATTTTCTGAAATGTTCAATTTTCTCACTTATTGAGAGTTTATGTGTCATCCATCCCCAAATTATGAATTCTTGAATTTGAACAGCAGAATTTGAGTCCTATTACCACACATGTTTGAATATGAACACTATAATTTAAAAACCTTGGTTATCAAACTAAAAGTATTTCTGAGATTAAATATTATTCAAAGTATGCCAAATATATTATAAGGAAAACTATGTCAAAGGGGAAATGGGAAACAACTTATTTCTAAAGCAAAAGAGATACATCCTGAATAATGTGGTTAAAATGTCTTAAGAGGTTATAGAGGCAATTTGGAAGCTACTGACATCTGCAATATTCTGAAGACCTTCTGAACAGGAGAGGCCATTGTTCAGAGCTATGTGACCTGGGCTCATATTAAACTACAACAGACCAAAGATGAAGGGGAAGGGCTTAGCACTGAGATGAGGATGTATGTGCATGCGTACCCATCCCTTTCGTTCACATACACAATATTAGGACAAAAAATGACCATAAGAAGAGAAAACAATCACTGGACAGTGTGAGGTTTTGTTTTCAAAATCTCATTTTTTATCTCAATTTTTAGAAGAGGAAAGGGAATGGAGATAATTTGCAAAGATTGTCACAGGCCACAGGAACTGGAATCCAAATGAGAAGCACTGATGTGTGAAGCAGCCATTGCACAAAAATTTCCTTTGGTACAATAGATCAGCTTACTTAATTCCAAGCTTGAATATATTAAGGGTTGATAACAGTTTTAAGATTCAGGTGAATCCTCCTTCTGGTGCAGTAGAACTCATGAATAAGAAATATGTGTCAGTTCATGTCACCTAACTACAGATATATGCAGTGAAAGAGGCTTCAGTTACTTCTGATCCAACATTATATATTTTGTGTCATCTGAATAAAGGCTACATTTTGTTCACACATGTAAGGCTTGTACTTGGTGAAGTGGAGTTATACAGCAAAGATTTGCTAAAGTGGCAGAGAGAAAGAAATCATCATAATTAGCATTAATATTAATCTTAGAAAATAACCCGTAGATAGTGTTTGTGTTTATTTAATTTTGTCAGACTCAAACCTGCTTTCATATACCTGACTATACAATCAAAGTAACAGGCCCCGGCCAGGTGGCTCAGTTGGTTGGAGAATCCCCTATACTCCAAAAGGTTGCAGGTTCGATTCCCGGTCAGGGCACATGTCTAGGTTGCAGGTGGGAGCCCCATTTGGGGTGTGTACGGGAGTCAAATGATGTTTCTCTCTCGCATCAATGTTTCTCTCTCTCTCTCTCTCTCTCTCTCTCTCTCTCTCTCTCTCTCAAAATCATATAAATAAAACATATCATCTGGTAAGGATTAAAAAAGATAAAAACAAGCATATGTAGACATGGTAAATAATAATTGGAGTTAAATATTCAGTGAGAATATTCTTTCAATGCCCAGTTAAAACTTAGTTGCTTTCAGGAGAAGGACTGAGTACCAAAGACATTTTAGTACTCATAGTAAAAACAAATATATATTTAAAGTAAGAAATGGTGATCATGCTGGCAAAATGCTTTTAATTCATCAGAGAATCCAGTTATCCAGTGTTGGAGGAGTAAAAATAAAAAATAAGTGTGATAGTTGAGTGTTGACCTAGCTCCCAGAAAATAACAAGGTACGTGTGTGTACACTATTTTCATCTATTTTGTTTTCTCTCATCACCTTATCTTGTAATGTAGTGAACCATCTAAAGATAATCTCAACAGGTGCTCAGCTTCCTTTAGTTCACATTCACTATGGCTATGCGAAGACAAGCCAGACAGACTCTGCTGCAGAAGACAATGAATGAAAAGTTACAAGAACCCTTTATTCGAGTTCACACACTGCTGTGGATACCTATCTTTCTAAAGAGAGAGGAGTTGTGGGAGAACAATTTAACTACGTGCCATCAACTCTAATAGAAATATATGTGAAATATAAAAGTAATTTTACTTTCAAAAAGGGTAAAGATTTAAGCATAAATTCTAAGTAAAAATGTGAGACAGAATATGAAATAACATGACATTAGTTAACTATTAGAGGCTACATAGGGTATTTTGTTGTTGTTCTTGTTAATCCTTACCCGAGGATATTTTCCCATTATTTTTTTTAATTTCTTTATTGATTACGTTATTACATATGTGTCCTCATCCCCCCATTACTCCCCCATACTCCCCACTCATGGCCTTACCCCCCTGTTGTCTATGTCCATTGGTTAGGCCTATATGCATGCATATAAGTCCTTTGGTTGATCTCTCCCCCTTACCCACCCTCCCCTACCTTCCCTCTGAGGTTTGACATGAACAACATAAACTGAAGAACAAAAACAGATTCCCATTGTTTTTTAGAGAGAGTGGAAGGGAGAGGGAGAGACAGAGAGAAACATTAATGTGAGAGAGACATCGATTGGTTGCCTACTGCATGTACCCTGACCAGGGCTGGGGAACCTGCAACCAAGGTACAAACTCTTGACTGGAATTGAACCTGGGACCCTTCAGTCCTCGTGCCAATGCTCTATCCACTGAGCCAAACCAACTAGGGCTCAAGGACATTTTGCAGAATAAAAACAAGCCAATTGCAGATTATCACATATTGTAGGATTCAATTGATTTAAAAACTGAATTGACAATTATAGTGATGAAGTACAGATCAATGATTGACAAATGTTAGGGTTGGGGACAAAGTGTGATTATTAAGCAGTTATATACTGTAGATGTGCACAAAACTCAAAAATAAATTTTAAATTTTATATGTGCACCTCAAGGACGGGGCCTACATGCTTAGTATTCACTGTGGATTGCAAATATTTGGGGAAGAATTAAGAGGAGGAAGTCTCAGACTCCATTAGAAAAGGGACTCAATTTCCTTAAGGGGTGATAGTTAAGTAAGAAGATAAAAGAGTATATTGAAGAGATTGAGGATATGGAATATTTAGCTGATGACTGGCATTGAATTCTAGTGCATACAGTGGAAAGGATATCAGAGGTGTGAGAGAACAATTCTGATTGGTGGGTATGTAGACAATAAATAGATTATAATGACTGGCTTTACTGTGGTGAGCCAAATAAACACAACAGCTGTTAGCCTTATTAACACATGGCCTCGTAAAGGATGGTAAACAATCAGTCCCACTTTGGGGATAGGGTTTGTAGGTAGAACATGAACATAGACAATAAGAGCCATGATAATTCAGATAATTAAGAGTTAATTTATTGTTGGATATATCATGGAAAGTCTTAAGACTAAGATATCATCACCTGCTTAGACATAAGTAGAAGGAAATGAGAGCAAGGAGTAGGGATGACTGCATAGGTAATTAACATATATTTATTAGTAAGTGTTATTTGTGTAAGGGATTTATAATTCATATAGGCAGTATATTTGGGTGCAGACATAAAATTTATTATTAGAGTTTTGCATATACCTATAATATATTAATTTATGTATGTAAAATAGTAAAGTTACATTTATTCTGGAAATACTGACATTGATATCTTCTAAAAAGTGCTTTTATAAACTTATCAGAAATCTGGGCAAAGATAAGAAAAAAAAATCAACTACCCACTTTCTTGTACAGTAGTTATAGCTTTCACATAAAGATATGTTTTGTGTTTCTAGGCTAAAACATTTCACCTTTTAAAATGCACATTTACATAATCACCATGAGTTTCCAACAACAACTGTAAATCTTAAATTTATGGTTAAGAAATTTTAGTTGGACATGTATTCAGACAGTAATACATAAAATAACTATAATTAACTCACTCTACATCTTCAAGAATAAGATTTAAATGTCTGCATTACTTAGTTTAAGAAAAAAAAAATTTTTAGATCCCTCTGAATCTGTCTGTACACTTAGACAACACATAATTTAGATATGCATTTTACTAGCCAGTGGTAGACAATTTAAACATAAGCAGGGTGCTGTTGGACCTGCATTACAACCATTTGTCCACCATCCAGAACTGAAATATCATTGCTGACATGTACACATAAGGAACTGTTTGACATTGAAATTGGGACTCAAAAGAACTGTTGGCCCAGAAAGAAATTCACTACAGACTGATTCATTTGCCTTTCAGCATAACCATTATTGCTTGTCTCATTTTCGGTTCTTATAAGTGTATTTCTAGTATCACATGATCTCACTCATCTGGGGGAAATAATGAACAACATAAACTGATGAACAAAAACAGACCCGGAGACAGGGAAGCATCGATGAGACTGTAAAACTTCAGAGGGAAGGTAGGGGAGGGTGGGGGAAGGGGGAGAGATCAACCAAAGGACTTGTATGCATGCATATAAGCCTAACCAATGGTCACAGACAACAGGGGGGTGGAGGCATGCGTGGGGAGGGGTTTGGGATGGGAATGGGGGGATGAGGACAAATATGTGATACATTAATCAATAAAGACATTTAAAAAAATAAAATAAAATAAAAAATAAACATAAGCAGGGTGGCATACAACACATCTTAGAATAATTATTTCTAATTATAGCTACTGAATAGCATTTTAGATTGTTTCTTGCCAATGTATATTATTCTAAATTTCATCCTATTCTTTCTTACAAAAAAACAAAACAAAAAAAAAAAAAACAACCCTGACTGATAACCCAAACCAAATTGAAATAGAAGCATCACAGGAAGGTTCACTCTTTATATGGCAAGTGCATTAAACTACCTTAACTGGGTGGTTTGGGTACCTATCAAAATGTGTATTTTATATGATTTAAAAGGAGTGGCTGGCTAGGTATGTAGTTGGTAAATATTGTAGACTTGAATAATAAATTTCTCAGTAAAAAGCAATATTTAGTAAACCTGTGGTCAAACCAAGTAAATAATGCAAGAGATTACAGGCCAAATCAGAAGGCATGACTTTTCTAGAAGGTGAAATCCTGCTAGAGGTCTTGCTTCCTACAGGATGTTCTAGGCTGTAAGGCAACCAAAGGCTAGACCCAGGGCTCGATCATTGCATATTCCATGACTGAAGATCGTCTGCTTCATTTTCTACTCAGGGCACGTTAAGTTCTGCTCTTATTGGTACATGTTAGGATTTTGCACACACTTCTTTCAGACAGTATGAAGTAATATTTAAAATTTCTATGAAAATTTTATTTCCTGGTGGTTTATTGAACAGAACAAATTCTCCTTCGTTATCTAAATAGGAAGTATTTTGTATCTAACAACATAATTTTATATGAAAGTAGTTAATTCTGCCTAAAACTTTATTGCTTGCTATTTTTATATAAACTAGTTTACATTTTATTTTGATATGATGCACATAGACATTCAATTCCTTTAAATAACAAATAAAATCTTAGGGTTTTCTTTATATGAAAACCATTTCAATAATTCCAAAATAATTTTTCAGGGCATGCTAACAGTTTTTGCTGTGTTTGGTTTTTTTAAATATGTTTTTATTGATTTAGAGAGAGAGGAAGGGAGAGGGATAGAGATAGAAACATTGATCTGCTGCCTCCTGCATGCTCCCTACTGGGAATATGAAACCCACAACCAGGCATGTGCCCTGACCAGGAATCAAACCAGTCACCTTTTGGTTCATGGATTGACAACCATTGAGCCACACTGGCTGGGCAGTTTTTGCTGTTTCAAATAAATGGTTTACTATAAGTTGGGTTTTGGAGTCATAGATAAAGAATAATTAATAAAATATTATTTGATTAATATTTATCATACTTGAGTAGTAAAATATTTATGCACTCTAAATTTAAAGTTGAATATTTAAACAATGCATTTATACTAATATATGTATATACATCACCATTTTAGTATATATACCTATGCACACAAATTTATGATTAAAGCTTAAAAATAAAAATACATTATATATTTTAGTTTTTTGCCTCATCTGTATTATACTTGTATATCATTTTAACATATGTCAATAAGGAAACATATTAAAACCTTTTAACTATTAGCAATAAGGAGGACTAAGACATCTATTGACCAGATTCTTGGTGGGGTGGAAACAGGATGCGGGAATTTTTATATGTTAAAGTGCTTGCTTAATTGGTGGTAATCTTAATATATAGAAAGCCAGGGCCTGTCACGACCAAAACAACTGGATGGATGACAGAACAGCAGGCTGCATGGGGTGACGAGGCTGGCAGGGGCAGCAGTTGGGGGCGACCAGGCTGACGGGGGTGGGGGGGCAGTTGGGGGTGATCAGGCAGGCAGGCAGGTGAGCAGTTAGGAGCCAGCAGTCCAGGACTGTGAAAGGGATGTCTGACTGGTGGTTTAGGCCCGATCCCCGGGATCGGGCCTAAACCACCAGTCGGACATCCCCCAAGGTGTCCTGGATTGGAGAGGGTGCAGGCTGGGCTGAGGGGACCCCCCCTCCCCTGTACAAATTTTGTGCACCGGGCCTCTAGTAGAGTAATATTATAACATGTTATAAAATACCTATATTAAGTCTTATTGGAATATCTTTAGCTCCGTCAATACTCATCCCAATTATTTCTAATATACAATTTAACACACAAAGCCATATTGGTTTAGAGCTTCCCAATTTTTTAATCATGGCATAACTTGCTAGATGAAATCTAAACTTAGAAGCAAGGATCTACAACCAAGTTTACTCCACCCAGCAAAACTATCATTTAGAATTGAAGGACAAAGAGGGTCACAGGTAAGAAAACGCTAAAAGAGTTAATCACCACCAAACCATCTATAATAATAAAAGCATAATATGCTAATTAGACCAGATGTTCTTCTGGACAACCTTCCGGATGAAGCCGGTGCTGTGAGGGAAGCCCGGATCCTGGGTGCCAGAGGGAAGCCTGTGCCAGCAGCCAGGGGAAGGAAGGCCTACTCTTGCACAAATGTCGTTAATCAAGCCTCTAGTTAATTATAATCTAGCTAAAGTCAGGCTATAGCAAAGTGGACATTTTCACATTGATATCCTAATTAATTTTTTTTTTCACAAAGATCAGCCAGCATAGGATCTAGTTCTGGCCTTCTAACCTCTTGGATTTAGAAATGGAATTCCATCTAAAGTCTGGAATAAAATTAAACTTAATTAAAAATAAATAAATCTAAACTTAGCTTTAACATATATTTTTCTCCCTAAAACAGGCACTTCTTGAATAGTACTTATTAGTTATGCACTGTTTTGGGGGAAAGATGGTATTCACTTTTTGGGCCTCTCCATATATTTAAGTTCAATAATACTTTGGTATAACTTAAAGTCTATATTTTAAAGGGGAACTATTAACTTGAATATAAATGAAAATCCAAGAAGATGTAAGAATTGATTTATTATTCTTAGAACAGGATAAATTGATCACAAGAGGTCAATTTCAGTGTTACCATTTCTTTTAATGTAACATAATTATGTTTCAAGAACAGCTTCAGCAGTGCATTAATATATACCGTGGGTGCCTTTTCAAGTATAAGAAGGCAAACTGGGGGGTGGGGTCTTCACAAGACAGGTATTAAGGTAGAATATTCTATGCCCTGGAGTCTTCATACTTCTTACATTATGTTTTAAAACCATTAATATTGTACAATATGTTCTTCATTTCTAAAATATCCAACTTTGCAAATGAATCATAAAGAACATGAAATGCATTATTAATGAAACACTTCCTATTATAAATACTAAGCTCCATTTTTATAACTTATTTGGTGCTCTCTTATTATTACTAATTTTATAATAAAGAAAAAATAATCCTTCCATTTTAGAGTCCATTATTAGCCCCAAAGAAGTTTACAGTACATTTTATTAAGAGAAGAAAACTCATCATAAAGGTATCTTAATATTTCACATTTTTTTCTAAATTTTAACTGTTCCCATTATTTATAGCCTCCCATTTACTTCATCTCAGCCCAGGGATTATGATTGGAAAATGAATTATTAAATTATAAAGAAAGCAATGCTGTTGGGTAGGAAGGAATATTCCAGTCTCTAATGGAAATGACATGTTAGATGAACCATGTGAAAGCATTCCTCATTTCCACAGCTGTTCTGGAATTCCAGTTGATGAATCTGGTTGGAAAAGCCTTTTATAAGGTTTACATTAGTGTTTCAGTATAAAGAGAATAAATCTTTGCTTTTCAGGTGTCTCAAAATATAACAGGTGTTGTTGTTTTTTTTGTTGTTGTTTTTTCTCCTTTTCACAATAGACAATACGTCAGCAATTCCTATTGGCTTTATCTTCCAAATCTATCCTGAATAAAAACAAATTTTTATCACCTTTATTGTTCCAAGTATGCCTCAAACCTTCACTGTAATTTGCCTGGGTTGTTGCAATAGCTTCCCAGCTGGTCTTTTTGTCTTTAACCTTATGCCACATCCCTTTTCTGCCACCGTCTAATCTCAACAAGGCAACCAGGGTCAGTCTGCTAAAATGTAAAACATACTATGTGGCTCTACTGTTCAAAACACTCCAGTGGTTTCCCATCTCACTGAGTCAAAATCACTCACATGTGCTATGAGGCCGTGTTATAACCCATCTGACTAGCTGCCTTACCTCTCCCATTCACTCATCTGCTCATTCTACTCCAGTCACACTGGCTGCCTTGCTGTTTCTAAGTCACACAAATCCTGCTACCATGAGAGAGTTAATATCCAGAAGAGCTTGGGATATTCGTCTAGACATCTTATTGGCTTGCTGCTACACCTACTTCAGGTTATCCAAATGTCTTTATATTGAGAATTTCCCTGGCCATCTCATTTAATATTGCAATTCTTCCCAGTGTTCACCATTCCTTTCTGGCTTCCATATTTTTTTTCTAAATACTGTACATATAATTTTTTTCATTTGGCTTTTTTTTTCTGACTCCCAATAGAACATTATCTACAAGAGGGCAGGAGTGTTTTTGTTTGTTTGTTTGTTTTTTTCTATTTTGTTCACTGCCATAGCTTAGTGATTAAAACAATGTACATAACAGAGTACTGAATGCGTTATTTATTGGATTTATAAATAAATTTTAAAAACTTGTTAGGGCACCCACATGGAAGGCACTATTTGTACTCCATCAGCTTGACTGCAATCAGCAAAATGTATTCTCATCAATAAATATGGTCAAGCTACTATAAAACTGCGATCCTCAGTGCTTTTTATTGTTTAAATGAAATAATTATTATTAAATCAGATTCCCACTATTGGAAAATAATATATTATAGTTGCATATTTTCTTATAATTTACAGTTATTTTATAGGCATTAACTTGCATATAAGCCAGTTACTCAACTTGCATTATTACTGGCAAGTAGGAACTCATAGTTCCAACAGGATAGCAAGCAAAGTCTGAGTTAAAGGAGAAGGGGAAAGGAAAAATAAAATTACAGGGAGCTGTAGAGCCAACCATTATCAGCACAGACTATCTGTTACTTCCCTATCCAAATAATTTTGAGAATATTGCAGGGCTTCTCTTTGTTGACTTA
Organism: Plecotus auritus; assembly: GCF_963455305.1. Classification (NCBI taxonomy): domain Eukaryota; kingdom Metazoa; phylum Chordata; class Mammalia; order Chiroptera; family Vespertilionidae; genus Plecotus; species Plecotus auritus. The sequence continues at coordinate 19,621,457 of NC_137776.1, read as the reverse complement.
TTAATATGTCGTGGGAGGAAAACATCACCTAAAAACTATTTACCAGATGCCTATACTGGACTGGACAGACTCAACTGCTATAATAAATAGACTAGAAATATAATATCTCAAATAAAATAAAATTTATTTTCTTGTTGCTAAAGAATCAAGAGAATGATGAAGGCTAACTGGAGGTAAGGACTAGGGGACCGGAGTGACTTTCACTTTAAGTAGGCTGAGGATCGCTCTGTCATTTTCCGTAACTGGCTTCTAAGATGACTCTGGCCATTGCCATTGATATTCCATCCGACCACAAGGGGGGAAGAATGTAGAAATGGCATATATCATTCAACTCATATTCTATTGTAGAGAATGTACTGACATAACTACACAACTGAAAGGAAGGCTGAAAAGTACCATTTAAATAGGCAGCCAAGTGTCCCACTAACAATGGAAGAAGAAGATTCTGGCAAACAGCTAACAATACCTGCCATAGTTTGGCCTTTGCTCACCAAATATCTGTGCCATCCTTCCTTCCACTTGCAGGGTAGTCACTGCCCCCTCCGTTCCCCCTAAAGGAGACAACACTCGTTTGCTGCATGGATTTCACAGTCCTTGATCTCTGTATGACACACAATCTGCTCCAATGGGGTCAGAGGTATCACTTGTGTTCTGGTGTCCAAAAAAATAAAAGCCAGATTTTCTGCCTCCTCCACCACCAGCAGCACAATGCAAAACAGTGAACCAAAGACAGAATAACTGCAATACAAACTCCAGTACAGAAAGTAGAAAAATGGAAAACTCATGAGATAGAACTCTGTGCAGGATCATGAGGAACTTGCCAGGGCACTGAAAACATTCTTTGACTGGATCATGCCTCTCTCCCTAAGAGGAGATCCTTTGTCCGCTGCTCTCTGTGGCCTCTAGGTTTATTCCACAGCCAAGGTTTTTCCTTGTCCATTATCTCTATGGCCACATCTGATGTGGGTGCTATGGTTTGTGCTTCCACTGAGGATTGTAAAACACTATGAGTCCACTTCCTCTGGACGTGAGTTCAGGTCCTGAGGATGGTTTTACGGTTTGAAGAGTCATGGGGATATTAGGCATGGATTCATGGTTTCTTTGTCAATATACTTCCCTCAAAAACTTAGTAGTCTTCCGATATATTTGCTTACGGTCAACGCAGTGCAGCAGTAATCACAAATTACTGTTCTAAACAAAGTTTCTAAACCTGCTTCATTTTTCTCTCTCAACTTAATCTCGAGGAAACGATACATTTGGATATAAGGGCAACAGAATTATCTCCCACTGTTGGAGGTCCAGAAGCTGTTGAATTTTACAAAACTATTTTTCCTTCCATCTTTACTATACAACCAACTCAGTTCTTCTCTATGTAGTATCTTGTTAAAAACAGTGGGGGCAGCTACATCCAGTAACTTTGGCTCAGTCCCTTCCTCTCAAGCAATGAAGTAGGCACATGGTCTGCCTTCCAAATATCATAGTAATGGTGTAGAATAACTACTCAGCTAATTATCCAGCTACCTTGGGAGAAAGACAGCCAGAAGTAAACCAGAACACCCTACCTAATATTATAAATTGCAGATACAATGCATATTCTCTGCAAAATTGCTACATTTTAAAATTACTTGTAATCTCACTGAGGGCATAATGGAATATTAGAGTTTTCTAATGTCTGTAATATAGCCAGACACTGGTAATTCATTTCATGAATACTTACTGATAATCTTATAATTTAAAGAAATACAAATTATTTTTATAGTCTACTGAGATATTTTCTGATTTTCCTATCCTGTTTTCATAACGTTACAGATTCATATAGAACTAGAGGCCCGGTGCACAAAATCTGTGCACGGGGGGCGGGGGTTCCCCTCAGCCCAGCCAGCAGCCTCTCCAATCTGGGACTCCTTGGGGGATGTCTCACTGCCGGTTTAGGCCCGATCCCGGGGATTGGGCCTAAACTGGCAGTCGGACATCCCTCTCACAATCCTGGACTGCTGGCTCCTAAACACTCACCTACCTGCCTGCCTGGTGACCCCTAACTGCCCCCCTTGCCAGCCTGATTGCCTCCAACTGCCCCCCCCCCCTGCTGGCCTGGTTGCCCCTCACAGCCCCCCCGCCAGTCTGGTCACCCCATGCAGCTTGTTGGTCAGTCGTTTGTTCATCCCTCACTAACCCCCCTGTCAGCCTGGTTGCCCTACGCAGCCTGCTGTTCACTTGTTTGGTCGTCCCTCACTAACCCCCCTGCCGGCTTTGTCGCCCCATGCAGCCTGCTGTTCGGTCATTACTGTGAGGGTATACTGACCAATTTGCATATTACCCTTTTATTAATATAGATAAGAAAACAATTAAATTATAGTTTGAATGTGGGTGGGAGCAAGGAGAACATTTTGTTCTATGTATGTGTTGATTTATTCTTTTTTTGTCATTCATGCAACAAAACTGCCATTTGTCAAACACTCTCTATTTTAGGATACAATAATGTATGTGTGTGTGTGTGTGTGTGTGTGTGTGTGTGTGTCTATGCAGAAATCAGTGATTACAAATTGAAACACATATAAATTTCCACTTTATATAAATGATCATTAAGAAGATCATCAAAGTGCTACTGTTAATTATTTGTAGAAATCTTGTGGATTGCTGATCATCCAGACTAAGGGTGCCACAGATATTGTTCTTATTAGAATTTAGCAAAAGTGGCTCTTGATCTGGATTTTTTACATGAATTATAATTACCAGTTATCCAACTTTCTGGTAAGGAGCTAATGAGATTATCTTGGTAGATAATGCCCAATTCAGGAACAGTTGAAGGGCTAGGGCCAGGGGTCCTAAGGGTAGGGCAGAGTGTAAGAGAGAATGATATAGTCTGAACTTGTCCTACTTTGGTGAACAGCACAGTCTATCAATATAATTTGTCTTATTAAGAACCATGTGGCATCAGGATTAGAGTATATGACCCAGAATAGAACAGCTTCTACTACCAAAATCTCACCAAGGCAAATAACCTCTCCCCTTGTCATGAAGCTGGCTCCATTAACCTATGAAATTTAAAAAGCATATACTAGTACTAGTTTTAGATAAATCTACACAGCATTGATTCATGAGTAATCAGAAATTACAGTTTAGTGCTTTGATTTTAGCTGTGAAAGATATATCAATAGTCATTATATAAATAATCAAGTTCTCCATTATTTGTTAAAATTTGTCTAGCCCCTCAGCTTCAAAATTAATATAAGTTTTGGTCTTTGATGATGAAAGTGAGATCTTAACATTGATGGGAATTTTGAAATGTAAAGGATTTTTGGCATCAATCAGGAGAAATGTCAATATATTATATCTATCTCTACTGAGTATCAGTTGGAAGAAAGCATTTAGATATCAGGGTCATGGGGAAAAGCTGTCAAGTCAAAGTCTTTGAAGTTATTCTAAGAAGGGCTGAGTCTATTAGGAATCCATCTTTAACCATAGTTAAAGCACATTTGAAGATATGTTATATTTTAGGACAGGACTCAACTTCTATTAGGCTCCTCATCTGAGACAAAGGTGATAAATATTAAAATTAGATACTAGTATTAAATTTTCAGTTATACAAGATGACTAAGTCCTAGAGACATATACTGTACAACATAGTACCTATAGTTAACAGTACTGTATTGTATGTTTAAAAATTTGCTAAATTAGATAAAGAGAGCAGGGATATATTTTTGGAGGTGATGGGTATATTTATGGCATACATTAGTGATGATGATTTCATGCGTGTGTACTTAACTCCAAACTCATCAATTTGTCTACATTAAATATTTACAGCTTTTTATATGTCAATCATACCTCAATAAAGTAGTTTTAAAAAATTCCAATAATTATAGAGAATATTTATAAAATCTGGTCACATAATTAGAAACATAAAGTTAAGATTTACATGATTGATTATTCAGATAACCAAATGGTACCCATTTAAAAATTAAAACTTACCTCACATTGTCATTATTTTAAGTCTAAAATTAATTATTCATACCCCTGTTTCCTCATATAGCATATTCCAACATTTTTAATCTGTATCTTATAACACAGGTGGCTTATGCTATTTATCCACTAATTAATGCCCTGTACCTGTCCAGGTCTAGTCAGGATACAGAATTTGCACCCATCATTTTAACAGTAAGGATTTAATACATGGGATTGTTAACTACCAGTATATAAAGTTGTTAACTAGGTAACTAAAGAGAGAAAAAGAAAACATTAAGGTATTCTGGAAAAAGCAACTGCAGAAAGGAGCTACTTTCTGTAGAACTGAGTGAACCAAGGGAACAGGGTAGACTTACTGAAACTCAAGAATCTTGGGAAGGGGTGCCTGCAGAGCTAAAACTCAGCCCTCTGAGTGGGGCATCTACTTTTCTGCTGATATTGGTATTCTACAACTCAGAGGAGGAAACATGCAGAGCTGGGAACACAGACCTCTAGAAAGAGGGCACCTAGTTGCTGAGGCTAATGTCTTTGATGATGGCATGATGCACTTGCTGGTGCAGGCTTTGGGAAAACTTCCAACTGGATTCAGCTGCTGTGATGAGAAGGACCTGCTGTTGCTGAGGTGAAGTGCTGCTCGACTGATGCTCCTGGGGACTCTAAGTCCAGAAGGAGCCTACAGAAAGGAGACAGGAAGAAGCAAGTCCCCTCTTCCTCCTCCGGCCTTGCTGTCTTCTACAAGTATTGCTAAAGCCTAACAGAAAGTCAGCTGGGCAAAGCAAAAATGTGGTATGGAAATTTCCAATTCTCAGCATTAGCAAAACTGGTACAGAAGGGTGATTTTGGTGCTGAGAAAGAATAGCATAATACCCGGGCACATGGCATCAGTAGATAATCAATTTACCCACAGGAAAGAGCACACACTTTCAATGAATCCTCCCAGAAAATCTGCTGACCTTTTGCAAGTACCTTACCTGCGCTTCTTCTAAATATGTTACCCATGACTCAAGGAAGAATGGAGAAAGTTTGTTCAAGGTTTTACAAATGACCTCAAAGCAACAGTGTCCACCTTTGAATTAGTCAATTTTTCTTTTCAAAATAAACCACAATAGCTCTCAGTGACAACTGTTTACCTAAATTTTTAGGAGTCCTTATGACTTATATTTGGAATCCGGACATTGTTCAATAATTCAAGTGATCAGAAACTTGACTGATGATTTATAATTCTTTAGTTAACTGAGGCCATCATGATATTTGAGAGCAGCTCTTTATATCCTATTTGTATACCTAACAGAAAGTAATAATCATCCAAATATACATGAAGCACATGTATTTTGACACTGTAAACATAATAGACTAGTAGCCCTGTGCACGAATCCGTGCACCACTAGCTCGCCAGTAGCTCACTGCCACCCTCCAGTAGCTCTCTGCCCGCTGCCCCACCCTCCTGTAGCTCCTCCCACCCCCTCCCCACAACCCCCCTCATAGCTTGCTGCCCTGCCCCCTCCTGTAGCTCTCCACCATCTGCTTGTAGCTCACTGCACCCTCCTGCTGATCTGTGGTCTGGTCATTATACGGTTGGTCACTATACTTCACGGCATAACGACCATTTGCATATTACATCTTTATTATATAGGATATGTCTGTCTTGAATTAAGAGCAAAATGAAAAGTTTCTATATTCATATGGCATTATATAGGACTTTGCATACAATTAATTGTGTTTTTATAATTTGTGAATTACCAGAAGCATTTAATTTGGGAAAATAGTATATTAAAATCAAGCTAAAACAAGTAATTATTTCTGTCATATTTATGTCTATTAAATTGTTAATTTGATAATACAGAGATAATAATCCTGTGAAAAGGGAGAACTAACAACCTGTTTAAAATGAGTATTTGTTTCTATTTTGCCTAAAATAAACAGCTTTCCAATGAAGCAATTCTAATGTAATACATAGGCTTGATCTTGATACCTACTTTTGGAAAGAACTCATTATATAAACAAAGACTAATGGAGTTAGAAATAGATTTCACAAAACTTGTAAGTAGCTCTCTACAATTTTATGAACTAACAGTTTTTTGATTTTTAAAAAAAATGCTTCCCAGTGGTAGTATTGAGGGAAAACACACACACATACATTACTGATGTATATTTACCAACATAGAAGGTGAATAATGTTTGAAGTACTTCTTACCTATTAACATCCCAGATTTTGCTGGTAGTATCCAGTGAAGATGAAGCCACAAAGTCACCACAGGAATGCCACGTGCAGGACCATACTGCATGTTTATGGCCTTCAAAGGTCAAAGTGCAATTGCCTCCAGTCATGTTCCATAATTTAACTGTAGTGTCACCACTTGATGTAGCCAACATGTTGCCACTATTTGCAAAAAAGAAAAAATGTCATTTGTCAAAAAATCTATTTACAAGTAATTTATTTTTTATGAATGTTTGTATTCTGTGTGTGTATATATTTTAATTTTACTTATAATGGCATGTCTAAATGCCTAAGTCTTATTATCTTAAGTCTACACAATTAGATGCTTACTTACATTGTTTAGTAATTCAAGTTGATAAAACTGGTGTCACACACTTTCTAGATTAATTCTTCTATATGCTTCTAAATTAATTCAGTAATTCAATATTTTTTAGTATGCATTAGGTTCAGGGCTATGTGTTAGGCTTTGTGGATGAGGTAGTCTCAGAATGATGAAAGTGTAGACACAGGTTAAGGACAATTTCAGAAACAATATACAAACCAGTAGGTCAGCATTGCTTATGCTTGCATTAATTAAATACTCCAGGAGTAGAGTTTGGATAATGAAATAAGAAGTAAATCAGGAATGAGGGGGCATTTGAGCTAAATCTTGAGAGATGAAAGATTTGAAGTGCTGGGTAGTTAAGATGAGTCTTTGAATTTTCCATTCAGATCATTAGTAGATGTAAAAATAAAAAAAAAATTAAAAAGCTGTGACTTTCTTTTTTTAAATGTTTTTTATTATTGACAGTATTATAGATGTCTCCCATTTCCCCACACTTTACCCCCCTCCACCCAACCCCTACTCCACCAAGTCTTTACTGCCCCAAAGCTGTGACTTTCAAATGGTGAACACAATCTAGTTTAAGAAATGAGTGGGTGTCAATAACATAAGCAGAACGATCTAGGTTTTTTGTTTTTTTGGTGAAATATCACTGCAAGAAGATTTCTATTCCATCATCATCTCCACATTGCCCTGTATTGCATTATATTTCTATGTTCTCTCTTTTTTTTTCATTGTCGTTATTATTATCATTACTCTAGTTGCTTTATAAACATATCAGCTTGACCCAGCATTAACCTTTTCTACATGTATAAGTTTATTTTTATAGTTTATATTTAAAACCAGAATGATTTTGATAGTGAAAGTGTTTAACTACATGAGAACAACAGGAGTAAACTAACATAGTTTTAGTCAAACTAGGATAGATGGTTGTCATACATCAAATGTTGTGCATTTGCCATCGGTGACCTGAGGTCATTTTTTAGTGGGTATAGTAGAAATACTACTGCTTAAGGAATTTCTTAAGCTGAAAGGAAATTCAAAGGCCATCAATTTCAATTTATTGTTACATAAAAAGTTTATTTTTAAGGCTCAGAGACGTGAAGTTACTTGCTCAAGAATATAGCTGGTTAGTATCTGAGCTAGACTAGACACTCAGTGCTTTTTTCTTTATTTTTTATTTAAACTCTTTATTGTTTAATGTATTACATAAGTCTCCTTTCCCCGCCCCCAAATGACCTCTCCCTGGCCGCCCCTAACCCCCAGCACATGCCCTCACTGCGCCAACCCCCCCCTTATCTGTGTCCATTGGTTATGCTCATATGCATGCATACAAGTCCTTTGTTTGAGCTCTTATCCCCTCACCCTTATGTTCTCTTAATATCTCTCTCAGTGAATATAATAAAATGCTTATTTTTCTGCTTCCTTGTGCTTTTTTTTAATTGTTGTTAATTCTCACTCGAGGATATTTTTCCATTATTTGTTTAGAGAGAGTGGAAGAGAGAAGGAAAAACAGAGAAACATCAATATGAGAGAAACACATTGATTGGTTGCCTCCTGCATGCACCCCGATCAAGGCCTGGACTTGGAAGAGCCTGCAACCAAGGTATGTACCCTTAACCAGAATCAAACCCAGGATCCTTCGGTCCATAGGCCGAGGCTCTATCCACTGAGCAAACCGTCTAGGGCTTCTTCCTTGTGTTTTCAATGGAGAATTTTGTTTCTTCTCCCTGTTTCTACACTATCAAGCATTATGGTTGACCAATTGAAGTGCTAAGCAAATGTTTCCAGAATAAATATATCAATGAACTTATGCTAACAGTGAAGAAGAAAATATGCCCACGATTGCTAAGAGACAAAATGGCAACATCAAGACAAGTGTTTTGCTTGCTTGGTTTTCTGGGAGAAAGTGAGGGGGGTTTTATTTTTGTGCTGAATTTAATTTTTATTTGTAGAAGAGAAACAACCATTGGAGAGGGAGAGTTCAATAAAGCTGTTGCAGGAAAAGTTGAATTATAGTGAAGAAGTTCTCATTAAAGTTATAAAAGGATATCTATTTTATTTTTTAAATTAGAAGAGTTGAAAAAAATGTTATATTGCAGGCAGTCCTTTACTAATAGATAGAAATTAAAACCTGCCTTTTGCTTTGTAACTTTTTTATTTGTACATAAAGGGTGGGGCAAAAGTAGGTTTACAGTTGTTTGTATGAAAAAATAATGCAATCATTAATGAATAATAATACAAGATCAAGGTGTCAAACAAGGACAATTTGGTTCATAGTAAGGGCTATCTTCCTAGCTTGCAGGTATCTGTATTCTTTCTTATCCTCATGTGGCAGAAAGGAAGCTGTGGTGTCTCTTCTTGTTTTTATAGGGGTATGAATCTCATCATGGAGCTCCATCCTGATGACCTCATCTAAATGTAATTATCTCTCAAAGATTCCACCTCCTTATGCCATCACATCAGGGGTTTATGGCTTCAGCATATGCAGTTAGAAAGGATATAGACATTCAGGTCATAACAGTACATAAGTTAAGAAATAGGGATGATTAAATAAAAAAATACATTTTCCTAATCAAAATATCAAAATAGAAAGGCATAAAAGGCTCGATGCAACACTCAGAGAATTAGAGATTGATAACTTGTGTAAAATAGAAAATTTAAGAAAAGGGCACATGTAAAATTTTTCACCAAATAACTAGTAACTACACATTTTTCTCAAGTATATGTGGAACATTTATAAAAACAGACAATATAAGCCATAAAGCAAATCTTAAAAATTTTAACATAATTGTTATAGAAATTATATTTTCTCATCAAGATTCAATTGGTAAAATAACATGATTATATATTTTTAAAATCTATACATGCATTAATTTTAAAACACAGTTTCAAAAAACCTACATATCAAAAAGAAATATTACTGGATATTTGCAAATAATTAGAACTGAATGAAAACAACTTATCAAAACTATGAAGTAAAATAGTATTTTGAAGGCAAATTAATTTTAACCTCTTTATAATGAAAAAAAAATACAGCCTCAATATTTCTCTGCTAAACATGGGGCTCTAAGTTTAGAAATATATATATATATATATATATATATATATATATATATATATATATATACTATAAAATAATACAATGGAAGATCAATAAAGACCAAACTGGTTTTCTGAAGAAACTTATAAAATAAACAAATCTCTGAAAGGTTGGAAAAAAGAAAACAGTCCCTCAAAATGGCAATCTGTTAAGCCAGATACTAATGTGATTTTACAAAAGTGTAGTATTATTCTCTTTATTTTTTGTTTTGTTTGAGAATTATATTTATTTTTTATAAAAAATGTTATTTATATTAATATGATTTTTGCAGCTTATGAACAACCTACAAATAAATCATGTCAAAGCTGTTTGGGTCAAGCAATTTATACTTTGCAAACAGTAAGCAATATGTATCATTATACTTAGAAATACTTCATATACACTGAATGGCCAGATTATTATGATCTCTGAATGCATAATAATGTGGCCACTCAGTGTATATCCTGTATAATAAAAGGTTAATATGCAAATTGTCCCCTCAACCAGGAGTTCAACCAGCAGGCAGGCCTGTCAACTGCCCATGTCCCCTCCCCCTGGCCAGGCTCTGGCCGGACCCCACCCATGCACGAATTCATGCACCAGGCCTCTAATATATATATATATACACACATACACACACACACACACACACACACACACACACACTGAGTGGCCACATTATTATGCATTCAGAGATCATAATAATCTGGCCACTCAGTGTATATTGTAATTGCTTTATTTCACATTTTGAAAATCATTGATAGTTTTTAAAAATGACTTCAGCTTTGAGAACTAAATACATTTTGGGTTCCAGATTGACTCTAATTACTTCTTTTTAAAGAAATATGCTAGTGTTGCATGAGAGAGCATGGAGTGGAGACTGAAAACCTCCAGTGTCAGGAAACAGGAAGGGGAAAGCACAGCAGCAAGAGAACTTGTTTGCCCTCTCATTCTCCTCTGTTAGACAGCCCACGCTAGCTCAGACAGACCATTTATTATTTACATATAACATCTCTGAATTTCATTGTTCTTATTTGAAAATAGGGATAAGTTCTGCTTAATATAGCTTATAGTGATGTTTCAAAGGTCAAATAAGAGAATTCTTACAACAGCACATTTTACTTCTAGGTACTTCTTCAATTTAAGATTATTTTTTAAAATATTATCTTTTGATCTCTACTTCAGTTTTATTTTTTCTATTTTTATTTTGTAATATGTTTTTATTGACTTCAGAGAGGAATGGAGAGAGTGAGAGAGATAGAAACATCAATGGTGAGAGGGAATCATTGATCAGCTGCCTCCTGCACACCCCCTACTGGGGATCGAGCCCACAACCTGGGCATATGCCCTGACTGGAATCGAACCAGGACCCTACAGTACCCAGGCCAACGCTCTATCCACAGAGCCAAACTGTCTAGGACTCTAATTCACTTTTAATATGGAGTTGATTATATCCATATTTTCATAAATAGTGGAATAGAACCATTACTCCCCTTAGATTGTAGTCTCATCTCCCTGTGCCTATTTACTCAATAGGAATATTTGAATTTATAAAGAACCATCAATCACAATGTTCTCACTGAATTTCATCAGTAGCTTCCTAACTGCTTCTGCCCTGGTCTTTCCACAATCTTTTTTTTTTTTTTTTCAAACACAGAACCCTAAAGGATCCTGTTCATGCTGCTACTCTGCTCAAAACCCTCCAATGGTTTCCCATCTCCCAGAGTAAAAGCTAAAATCCTTATGATGAAATAAGACCCTACATGATCTTCCCTACCACCTATCTCATTACCATTCTCTCCACACCACACCACCCCCAGCCTCTCTACTCTAGCTTCAGCAGCCTTTGCATTTGCTGTTCTTTCTTTCAAGAATGTTTTTTACCAGAAAAGCAATGGTGTGTTCTCTTCCTTTCTTTGGGACTTTATGGAAAGATACATCAGGTTAGTCTACCTAAAATGCATTTTCTATGATAGGCTTGTACTTAATTTTGAACCTAATTATTTTGAGATCTATGCTTTGTATAATCACAACTATTCTCAGATTTTGGTAAATGATTCTCAAGTCTACTAGTAAGTCTTAGCATAACACTTGTATTTTTCACTTAGCTAAAAAATCTGTCTAAGTCTCGATTGCAAAGTGTAAGACATGCCATTCTTCCAGAAGAAAGTCACCCCAAACTATGCTGCTGCTTCTCTATCTTCTTCCAACGCCTGATCTGACTCAGAAAAAAATCTTGAATTTTAGAATTTTTCAGTGTACACTATTCTGCCTTTCAGGCATACATGGTAACCAAAATATACAAGTGTGATGCAAAGTTCATGTCTTATGAGGATTGATTTGACAAAATATTCAAGGTCAATGGAGGCAGGATACATACTTCATCTCTTGTAGCCAATGACTAAATATAGAATGGATTACTTTCTTACTTAGCAGCAGCTTCTTAGAAACTAAGAGTTATTGTACAAAGCTTAAATAAGACAAAAAAAAAAAAACCAACAAAAGTGTAGTGAAGAGGACTACTTTATACAGACTTGTGAAAGTTCTAAGTGAAGTTGGAACACTATTAGTAAAAAAAAAAAAAGTACCATTCTAGTTATGTAGATAATGTGATAGGGTATGTATGTGTGGGGGACCCAGGGTATATTAAAAATCTCTGTATACCTACCTTAATATTGTAAACTTAAATCTCCATACACCTATCTCAATATTGAAAACTTAAATCTCTGTACACCTATCTCAATATTATAAACTTAAAACTGCTACAAAAGAATAAAGCACTGGGAAATTAGAAGAAATATGAGTATTAACCAACTATAGGTGAAAAGAACGACTTTCTGAGCTATATGTTCACAGATTTTTTAAAAAAAACAACTCTCCATCCTCCCCCAAAATATTAACACTACAAACTCCAAAGTTCAATATGCTAAAAGTTACACAAAGGAAAAAATAGACAAGTAAAACAAAATATTACTAAAACTTCATAGAAAGAAACATTTGGATTATAAATGGTTAATTCAAATTGAAAATAATTCCACATGAAAAATGATTATACAGGTTATTAACAAAGGGGAAAATGTAAACTTGTCTACACACAAAATAATGGTCAAGGAAATAATTAAAGAAATATAAATAAAGCAATCTTTTCTGTCTGTCAAAGTAACAAATGAGTCTCATTTTAAATTATTATTCTTGATTAAATTGTTGCATATTTTGTGAAGATATTGAAAGTTGTAAAGAAAACAATGGAAATGCTTCCCATTTCATTACTATTGAGATTTCTGTTTTACAATAGACTGTTTCTAATAACTAATTGTGCTTTTTGTAGCTTCAACATATTTACTCACTTCCTTATGCAAATAAATAATCGAGGTCATTGGGAAATATTATATGACTACAGGCCCGGTACACGAAATTCGTGCACTGGGGGGGCGGGGGAGGGGTGGTCCCTCAGCCCAGCCTGCACCCTCTACAATCTGGGACATCCCTCTCACAATCCAGGACTACCGGCTCCCAACCGCTCACCTGCCTGCCTGCCTGCTTGCCCCTTAACCGCTTCTGCCTGCCAGCCTGATCACCCCCTAACTGCTCCCCTGCTGGCCTGGTCAACCCTAACTACCCTCCCCTGCTGGCCTGGCCACCCCTAACTGTCCTCCCCTGCAGGCCTGGCCACCCCCAACTGCCCTCCCCTGCCGGCCATCTTGTGGTGGCCATCTTGTGTCCACATGGGGGCAGCCATCTTTGACCACATGGGGGTGGCCATCTTGTGTGTTGGAGTGATGGTCAATTTGCAGATTACCTCTTTATTATATAGGACTACTGAAAAAAGAATGTCATTTAGTAATACGATCTTTCAATGTGGTAGGTTTTCCATTTCCATTTCCATTTCTGGTCCTGACCAGGTGCTCAGTTGGTTGGAGCATCATCCCATACACTAAAAGTTTGTGGGTTCAATTCCCATTCAGGGCACTTACCTAGGTTGTGGGTTTGCTCCCCAGTCGGGGTGCCTACAGGAGGCACCCCACGCATGTTCCTCTCTCACATCAATGTTTCTCTCTCTTTTTCTCTCTCCCTTTCTCTCTCTTTAATAATTTAAAAAAAAAAACATATCCTCAGGTGAAGATAAAATAACAATTCACATTTCTGTATTCAGGGTTTCCCTGTGAATATTTAACAATGCCACTGAAGTCATTAGCTTAGAGATTTTTCTAAAAAGTGCCCCTCTCACTCAACTTACCAATATTTATAAGGCTTAAAACTGCTTAAGTGGCTTGAAGGGATGCTAATTTATGGCTGATGTTGGTCTGCTGAACTTGAACTCAAATTATACTACTTTCAGGAAGATAATTACAAAGAAAATTACTTAATGTTCTCACTTCATATTACAATAATTTCATCTGCATATACTACCTATCACACTATAACATGACTCCATGATAAATTCCTTTTTCAAATAATAGCGTAGGGATTTTTAATGTTTTTATATTCAGAGAATATGAAATACTTTACAACCATGAAATTTTATCTTTGTGTACAAAGTCTAAATATTTCACAGATTAGAAGTTTGCCATGAACAGGTTTCTATATCATTATTTTTCTCAAACTTTCAGAATAGGGAAGTACTTCACATAAGTAGATGTTAAATGTTCCAAAAAAAGTTATGTTTTATGAGACAACATTTTTTTTCTCAGCACTACTTTTCCCTACCCTGAAAGATACTTAGTGGGAAAAATATCTATTTCACTGCTCAAGGAAATAACATAACCATAAATACAAGTTTTCCTTGGTAGTTTAATATAATAACTACACATCTGAAAATTCTTCTGAGGTTTCCTCGGAGTGATAAAATTTGCAGAGTAAATAGTTTACATGGGAGGTTCAGTATCTTTTAAAATGTTATGTTCTATACAGAGGTGATTTAAGTTGTTGTTGTATACATAAAGTTAAAATGCTTCATTTATTTTTAGAGGTAATTTTAATTTATATTTTGGATGCAAATGGTTTATCTTTGCACAGTACAATGTCTTGACATTGTAATTAAACTGCAAAATTGTTCAAGAATTGGAAATATAGCTTGGAAAATGTATAATGAAAATACACTTAAGGTATTGTCTTCTAGAAACCCCTTATAGTTCTTTATAAATATTTTATGGTGCTTTAATTTTAGTAAATAATTAATGTTAAAGCAGAAATATAATATATATAATAATAGGTCATTCATATAAATAGTATTTCAATATTATAAAGTGAATTTAACTTTATTCTGTACATTCAAGAATATCTTTTCCTTTTGTAAGAGTGAGGGAAGAAAATATTTTCCTCCAAATCTGCTTTCATAATCTCAACTAGCTAGCTTCTCACCAGAATCATTAAGAATGAATTGGCTATACTCTCAGCAATTCTCTCTCTTTTCTGACTCTCAATCATGGCCTTCCTTTAAATATAATTTATCTAATTTTTAGATATTATGGTTTATAGATATTTGAATCCATCTTAAAATGTTTGCCTGAAAGGAACTATTTCCCTAATGTAGAATTCAGAGCAAACCTTCTCTTTGTAAAATTTAGCAAAAAAGCCAATAAAAATTTATATATACATGCATGCATTCATATATTAATTATTTAATTTATAGTCATTGTGAATATGTTTTAAATAAGAACTATGAGTAAAAATTATAAAATACATACTATGCATAATATAAAATAGGCATCAAATACTTTTATGTCTAAACAACTAATATTAAAAAAATTCTCTTGCAGTCAGTCATCAAAGAATAGCCTCACTTGAGTGAAATTTTAGAACTACTTTAAATCTAATTTTCCCTATTGTGCCAATCACTTAACAGCTCTCAAAAGCATACATAAATGGCCAAATTTAGGATAGTCCTAAGTATCTGAAAGCTCTATCATGTAACTGAGGACCAAATCAATAGTATACTAGTAAATATAATTCCTAAGACAAGAGAAAATACATATCCATTAATATCACACAAATAAATACCTAATTGCAGTACTAAAATGTACATAACTGACTTGAAGACATCTAAATACACGGAGGAGAATTTGCTCAAAAACAGCATTCTCAACAGGAGCTTTGACAGAAAATAAAAGTATTCTTCAATAACTGCCATGAGAAATAAAAGTCATAGGTTATCCTGAGTTTACCTAGTGGAAGATGCTGTGGACAGATGCACAAAATGGTAGGACTTGGGGAAGCACATGATGATCTTCTCAAAGAAGTTTGCATTTCCCAGAGCTTAAATGACTGGAGAATCCCCATGTTTTTACTCATGTTTCAGAGAAATACACCTCAAGATAAGTCAAAGAACCTTTCTTCTAGCTTTGGTATCAACTAATCAGAAAATTTTATATAAGAAAAATGGATGCTTAAAAAGTTAAATATTAAAATTTGAAAGTTAATTTAAAGGTTTAAAGATTTTAAGTTCAGGCGCATGCTCTCACAAGCACAGATTTGTGGTGTCTACTGAAAAGGAAAATATGTAAAGTGAGAGAGAGTCTGATAGGCTACTCAACAGCTTCTCAGTGCAGCATCCCTTGGGTTAGACGTTGGGCGGGAAGACATTATGGTGGACCAAGCATAGAAAAGGCAGAAAAGGATTATTCATTCTAAACAAATCCACAAGCCATGGGCAAACATAAACCATAATGGCAATTCTTAGTAAAAAACATAGCTGGTAGTTCTTTAGTGGAATACTCAAATCCTTACCTTTGCTTACCGAACGTTAAGTGTCTGAAATGGAAACCAACATATGGTTAAAATATTATTTGGTGATCATGAAATTAGACAAAAAGTGTTAGGTTGTTTTAATATCTAATATGTGGAAGCAACCATCCTTATTATACACAGGTTCCTGACAATTCTTACTTTTGTTCCCACTATTTCCATGAAAAAGACTTTTTTTTCTGCTAACATATACTTTTTCCAGACAAATTACAATAAACTTGATATAATTATTTTATTCATACTGTCTAACATTAATCACTTTACAGAAAAACCTTTCCCAAATCTCCATCAGCACATTCAAACTAATTGATTTATTTAAGTTAAAATCCCTAAGATTTAGTCCAAAAGGATTAGTTTTAGCCCAGTTGGAGGTGTTTGTTCTTTAACAAGATAATTCTGTTTATATATTAAGAGATTTCATGGAAATTTTCAAGTATGGGATGTATTACAGTAAGAGATTTTTAAGCCTTAAATATTATCTGAATATTAAAAGAAATATTTATATTTGAAGGACCAGCATGACTTTAAATAGTCATGCTGGTCCTTCAAAGTACAGAGTTCATCAGAGTGTATCAATTCAATTTACTGTGTTAGCCATCAAAAGTGGAATATAAATAGGATACCAGCTTTCCTTTCTCTCAAGAATATCACAATATAGAGAAAAAACTAACAATATGCTGAAGTAATTATAGCCTATCACTTGAGAATATTGGCTTCTATCTGGGGATTTCAGATTCTTAGTCCATGATGATAGTAATAGATCTCAAGAAATATACATATGTTATGAAAGGTCTTGACTACCATAAATATCATGGTTATAGAGTGGATGCACTGGAACATAATATGATAAAATGTGTTTTGAGAATGACAACTCAGTCAGTTCTGAACAACATGTACTTGAGAGAGGCAGGTGGAAAAGTAAGGCAGTTTGAGCCATAATCCATCAATGAGATTACAAAGTCTTAAAATAGCAAGTAGAGCCTTAGCATGATGACAAATATTTTTTCAGTGCCACAAGCTGTTGGGAATCCAGAAATAAACACTATTGTTCCCAGAGTTCTCAATCCAGAATTCTCAATCCAGTCAAGAGAACAGGTATTCTTAAAAAACAATCTTTTCTGTGATGAATGCTGATAAAAAGATGGTAGGTGTAAAAGTACATCTGGGAAATTTTCCTAGTCTTGAAGAATCAGGGAAAGATGCCTTTAAAAGTGACTCTGAAAGCTCAGTGCTATAGACTGAACGTCTGTGTCTCCCTTTAACCCCCTCCACAAATTCATATGTTGAAATCATAATCCCTAAAGCGAACGGACGTATTTGAGATGAGGCCTTTAGGAGGTAACCGGTTCATGAAGGTGGAGCCCCCTTGTTGAGGTTAGTGCTTTCATAAGAAGGACAGTGAAGACATTCCTCCTTCTCTGCTCTCTGCCACAAGGATACAATGAAAAAACAGCCATCTGCAAACCACCTCACCATGCACCCCATCTATCAGTTCCATAATCTCAGACTTCCAAGCCTCTAGAACAGTAAGAAATATGGGTTTGTTGTTTGAGCTACCTAATCCAGGATAATTAGTTATACAATAACAAAACTGACTAAAACACTTAGCCCTGGAGACACATCAAGAGTTAATTATATAAAGGACAAGGGAAGGGGAGAGTTTGAAGAACAATCTAAGCAGAAAGACCCTGAGGTAAAGGCTCTGAGGAGCTAGATAAATATCATAACCAGTTTTCTGGAATTTTCTATGATAATCAAAAGTCTCTAATAAGCAAAATAATTGAAAAGACAGTTGAGCAGAGCAAACATTAGCAGAATTATCTTGTTAAGCATGTTTTCTTTTCTGTACAAATTATGAAGTTGTTGGAATTTATGAAGTTGTTGGAATAAAAATAATTTGTATAAATGAGTTGTCATATTTCTTTGAAGTCTGTTAACAAGTTGAGTGACACATGGCCTAACATCAGAGCATGAACTCCAATGTTGAAATTATGGAAAAGCAGAACTTAGTTCTGAGGCATATGGCATTATGACAAGAAATGAGGCCAGCCAATAACACAGATCAGTTAGTAAGGGAAAGGGCTATTTAGCTTGGGAAGTGGAAGGGTGAAGGAAAAAAGTAAATATTTTAATCAAATCTAATACTTTGTTATTGATTTATCTCTGCCAGACATACCTTGCAGAATGCTTATAATGCATTTGACGTTGAGATATTTGGCCAAAGCTATTGGATGGGTCAAGGTAAAAGCTCGGACAAAATAAGTTTGTAAAGTTTAAGCAGTAGCCAAGAAAAGGATTCAACTGCATGACAATTGTGGGTTTCATCTTTTCCAGTTTTTTTTTTCTTTGTTGCAAAGTCAATACTAGTCAGATATTTTTGTCTTCTTATGTGTTAGTCCATTAATTATCCTTGAAGCTTCAAATTACCAAAGCTATGTTCCTAATTTCAAATGAGGATTTTGTTAGTTAAATATTTCAATGTCATTTACTGCCATTAAGGCTGTACCTACTTATAGTTGGAAACTTTTACACAATATCAAATCCATAAAACTTTCTAAGGTAAACTCTCTATTGGAGCAGTTTATATTTTCTTATTTGCTTCATCAAGTTATGACAATTGTCAAAAGTACCATGACCAGCCTTAAAAGTGTCTTGCTTAATATGTTCAATAGGCTTCAATTCAGGTTGAGATATCACAGATTTCCAGATGTCTCAAATAATGTTCTGGTAAATATTTAATGTAACTACAGTAGGTCCTATGGAGTTTTGTGTCAATCAACAACATCACATACACAGACAAAATAGAATTTACAGACATAATAAAATAAAATTAAAATAACTCCTAATTAATACACATCAGATCATTTTCCTTTAGGGCTAAAAATGATGAAAAGGAAAGAAATGTAAACTATAGGCCTTGGTTCTTGTACATTCGGTCTTTAGTATTCAAATCCAGACTGATGTTAGCACTTGAAGGACCTCATTTCTCAGAGCCCAGTCCTTTTTGTTTTAAATCTAAGACCCATAAAAATAAAATAAAAAGTTTCAGTGTTAAATCAGTGCCAGAACAAGAACTAGAGTTAACTTTTAATTCACTGCAACCACTTTTCAGAAACCTCTCACTATGTTCATCAAAGATTTCTAGTTGTCAAGTGAAATAGACAAATTCGTTCCATATTTTATTTCACTTCTTGGTGGTGTTAACCTTGTCATTTAGCCTCCTTTATGCATCCCTCCTCTCCTGGCTTCCTCATATCCATTCTGTCTCAGCTCAGCTCCTGCTCAGTGGCACCTCCTTCGCAAGTTCTGTTTCAATAGGTCACTGATTCCTAGTCAACCCCTCCTAAATGTAGGGCTCCTGTATAATTTATCACTCAAATTGGAACAACTTTTACAGTAAGAAAGGGGTGTTACTAATAGTTCTATACGGGTAACAGTGATAACCTGAGACTTTTCTGGATGCATGGTCATCCCATATCCATATGAAATAATAGAATGCAAAACTAATTTCAATCCTCCACCTCTTCCTGTATCTAGGACCTTGACCCTGTCTTTGTGTAGTTCTAAGCCTTGCTCACTCTGGGATTTAGCCAATAGAATGAGAAGGAGATTATGTTGTTCCAGCTCAGGCCTGGTGGTCAGGAGAATGTACACACTTCTGTCGGTTCTCTTGCACAACTGGGCTGGCTTGTCTGTGTGTCTGAGCCTCGGGGAGAACACACACAGCCTCCCCTGCAGGAGGGATGTGAGAAGCATGCAGAGCATGAGACATGTGGAAGATTTGAAAGCATGCCAGCTGATACCACCAGAAGCTGAGCTCTTCAGCTGACTTTTCCTGAAAACAGATGTATGGAAGCCCAGCTGAGACCAGATTATCATCCCAGACAAGCCCAATTTTTATTGCTAACCCATAAAATTATGAGTTGAATAAATAATTCTTATATTAAGCTAAAAATATTTGAGGTGGTTTATTATGCAGCATTATTGTGGCTTTAGCTAACTCATACACTATCTCCAATCTCTCTCCTGAGATCCAGATTCATTTACCTAGATTCCCTCATCTCAAAAATCCAGTTTTCCAAGTTAAAATTCTTGGACCATATTAAATTCTTACTCTTTCCCAATTTTAATAGGAGAGCTATTCCTATTGATTCTATCTCTTATATATCTTTATAAATCATTGTTTTCTTCTATCATCAATTACTGGGCCTTGAATGGACTTTCTCAATCAGGGCTCTTGAAAGAAAATCCTAGTGTTCTAGTGTACCCACTGAATGTAATACATTAAATATATCCTATACATCCAGAATTAGAGAACTGAAAAATGTTCACTCAAATAATTTTTCTAGGGTTTAATTCCTGTGAAGAATCCAGATTTAAGAAGGCCTTGCTCATTTTCTAGGGCACCCTTGCAATGATCTACATGGTTGTTCTACCTCAATAAGCCTCACCTTCTTCTAATTGACCCTCCCTAAATTATGATGATCTCTAGCCTTTGTCATTGTTTTTCATCTGTAACTGAATTTTATACAAGAAAAATGTTAGATCCTCTCTGATAAGGATGCTAATGAAATTAAAACAATGGTATATATAATATATTATTAATACTTTCATATTGCTTACCTGGCTATGTATCAATAATAATAGTTATGAAAACTTGCTGCTGTCACTATATTTATCTCTCTCTGATTGACTGGCTAAGCATTCAATATAGTCTTTGAAGAGAGTTGAAAATACATAAAATAGCCATGCCATGAGCTAGTTTGCCCAATGGATTTGGCCCTTGAATACATTTACATCAAAGCACATGGTGCAGAATGACAATTCTTGACCTGAGGGCTTGGTGTTGTCTTTCAAGGTGTTGCATCCTCTCAATTAGAATTCTTTTGCATATATTACAATGCCTGTCCAAGATGAGAACTGTGAGCTCTACTGATATCTGTGAAGCAATAAAATTTCCTAAAAACTGCAGTAACTTGCCAAGTAACACTGGAATTTAATCAGGCCATCAATCAGCAAGGTTAGGTCATACAGGCTAATATTTCTTTGGAACTTAGATACAGTTGAATGATTTTTGGTTTAACTAGAGGCAAAATGTTAGTTCCTCATGACATTTAACAGTTCCTAGAGTCATTATTTTGACAGCATCTATTTGACCTGAGAAACTTCTTGCCTACAAAAATAGGCTTAGGGCAAAATTTGCTTATATAAAACCTCAAGAATAAAAATGACCTGAAAGGTCAATTATAATCATCTATTAAAAACAAATATGGGCTTCAGAGTAAGATGATGACCTGGACGCAGGCTTCTAACTTCCTCTATCCAGAGTTTATAAGAATGACCAGGAAAAGATGAAAACAAGGAACATGCTCTAGGCCTGAAAATTAGAAAACTTGTCATTAAATGCCAACGATTTTAAGGAATGTCTGCTAAGTACACTGCACACTAAATTGGTTATAAGAATGCAAGAAGTCTTATTTGCAGTTTCTCTTCCATAAAAGAACAGCAGCACTAAGAAGTGTTCAGAAAAAGAGCCTAGAAACCCCACTAATACCTCTTTAGAGA
The DNA here is from genome assembly GCF_963455305.1 of Plecotus auritus. NCBI lineage: Eukaryota > Metazoa > Chordata > Mammalia > Chiroptera > Vespertilionidae > Plecotus > Plecotus auritus. The sequence continues at coordinate 19,599,563 of NC_137776.1, read as the reverse complement.
AGGGAGGGGAATTTATGAAATGAGTTGTCATAATACACAAGGGTCATAGCAACAAGGGGTGCTTTTCTGGAACAAATATCTAAAATATAGGCAGAATACCTAGGGGAAGATCCTCCTGGATTTGAATGGGCCATAAAACCTCAGAAGCAGGCCTTCCTTTCGGGTAAGGGACAGAAAGAATCAGAGGGTTCGGGAAGCCTTGAGGCTCCTTTTCGAAGGGCATATAAAATAAGTGGGAAGTCAGCACCCTTAGGCTGCTTTCCAATTGCACTGTTTCTTCTTCATCTTGGTTTTTTCCTTAAACCATAAGATCTTTGAAATGACTCTAAGAGTCAGAAGAGGGGGACAATTTCAAAGAATCAGAGAAAATAGCTCTCTTTGAAGTCTATTCACTAACAAAGGAAGGCGAGAAAAATTAGAAAAGTGATGAATCATATTTCCAAAAGGTTCAAGGTAACTCAGCATCAAACAACTTGGCCTGTATGAAGTTACAGTGAAAGTGAGGTAGAAAAAATATGAGATGGGGAGAGGGGTTATAAAGATGGAACCCCACTCAGAGGAGGCATTTGAAACTATAAATAATTTTGGTATATGTTGAATATGTATTTTGTTAAGTTGAAAGTACCAGTTATATGTGTGCTAATGTTCTCTGCTAATTCAACAAGTACCACTGTGGCTCGCCCATCCAGAATTTTGTTATAAAAGGAAGGCCATGGGCAGCTCCAAGGTTTGGCCAGGTAAGCAGTGTCCTGAACATGCACCAGCAGCCAGCTAAAGACTCGGGGACCTCCAATGGCTGCACCAAGAGCATCCCTTCCAAGCTGTCTCTCTCTCAAATCCCAAGTTGAAAGAAAAATGTAGACATGAACTATTGTGTTCTGTCAAATCTGTCGGATATGAATGCATGACCTAAATATGTTGTGTAAGTGGGAACAATATTTGCCTGCCATGCAATAACTCCAATTGGAATGAAATCTTGATCTCTGGTGGAACAGCAGGACTGCATATAATGACAGCCTAAGGAAGTGAAATCAGCTATTTTATATGGGTGCAATTAGAGCTCTTTGGGCCCCAATACTGGCTGTGGCAGATGGCAGACATGGCTATGAATTGGGAACCTGGAGAAAGAAAAGGGAGAGGATGCTGATTCCCAGCATTCCAGGGGAATTGGAAGAGTAACCCCAAACTCGGAAACATATGTGGTGTTCAAATGTTTACAGACAATTAAAAGAATCATAAATACAGCTCCCTTTCAAGTAGTAATAAAAACATGATTATCAAAGTAAAATCTGTTGGGGAGCTATAAACATAAATAAGTTATTTTATAAATGTTAATTAGTAAAACAAAATTTTATTTATTTTTTAACTTTGCCCCTGAGAGAGGATAAAGAGATGAATTAGATGAGATTGTTATAAATAGATTATAGGTTTGGGAAATCAAATATATGTCAAGAGTAATGCAGAAACAGAGAAAAAAAAAGATGAATCCAGAAAATGAATTATTAAAATAATATGAATAAAAATGCCTTGAATTTAATACAAAGTTTAGATGCAATATTTTTTATTCAAAAAAGAGAAAATTATGTTATCAAGCATGAATGGAGAAATAGTATGGATCCATGCTTAAAGAAAAAGAGAGGAAAAAAAAAACTCAAGAAGAGGAAAATATTGGTATAAAAATGCCAGTGGTAAATATCACCAACTAACCATACAGTTATTTAAACATCTGACAGCAAAATAAAGCTTTAAAATAAAGATAAAAAAGAAAAAAGTACTTTAATTCAAACCAAAATTTAATGTTGTATTTAATGGAAAGAAAAATAGTTATATTCCTTTGTTACATTCGGAATAAAGTAAATTGAAGAGTGAAATTTTAAAAATACTGAACCAACCCATCTGGGTGTGGCTCAGTGGCTGAGCATTGACCCAGGAACCAAGAGGCCACTGGTTCAGTTCCCCATCAGGGCACATGCCTGGATTGCAGGCTCAATCCACAGTAGAGGGCTTGCAGGAGGCAGCTAATCAATGATTCTAATCATTGATATTTCTATCTCTCCCTCTCCCTTCCTCTTTGAAATCGATAAAAATATGTTTTAAAAAAATAAAAACACTGAAACAGAAAAGAAAAAAATAAATGTGAGGTTAAAGTATTTTATTTATATTAGGGCAAAAAAAAAAGAACAATAATAATGATTATATGTTAGATAATACTATATAAACTTTTGGAAATATTTAATATCAAACAGAATAACAGCTAGAAAATCATAAGGAAATATATTTATCAAATAAAAACATAAAAATGTATTTGATAGTAAGTCTGGGAGATTTTTTTACATAACGTAATATAAAATGATTATATTTAACAAGTAAAAGATTCTTAGAAATAAATAAAATTTTAATAATAGAATATGTTAAGTGAGCTATTCACAAAGGAGAAATGCAAATAGCTAATATATAAGAAAAGATCAGCTTAACTATCAATTGCAGCTTTAAATGTCAGGGCCATACTCATCACACATCCAAGATTTAGAAAAACACACAACACTAAAACTCAGAGTTGGCAAGAATGGTCATTCTTATATGAAAGGGGGCATGATCTGGTACAAACTTAAAGTAGAATATTAGATATATTTTTATTTTAGCTTTTAGTTCTTACTATAGAGATTAAACTGAATATCTATTTGGGGGGGATAGTATACAAACATTCATTTCTTCACTGCTTAAGTTTGCTAAATCTTTATAGAAGAACTAGAGGCCTGTTGCAGGAAGAGATTTGTGCAATAGGCCTTCCTTCCCTTGGCTTCCAGCACTGGTTTTCCTCCAGCACCCGGGACCCAGGCCTTCGCTCCAGCTGGAGTCTGCCACCTTTGTCTTTGCTGCAGACTCTAGAGTCTACAGTCTTCATCTTCACTGAGGCCAGAGTGCCACTCCTGTAGAACCCTTCAACCCCAGCCCTCCCTCTCATAGCAGGCGTCCTGCCCCACCCGGCCACTCCTCCTGGAGCAGCTGGGTGGCCACCACCTTTGACCTTCTGATTTGCATATTCCCTCCTGATTGGCTGACGGGCGTAGCAGAGTGATGGTCAATTTGCATGTCTCTCTTTTATTAGATAGGATTAGCACTAACCCCTCACAAAAATCTTCCCAAAAACGTAAGAAGAGGGAACATTTCCAGCTTCACCCTGTGAAGCCAGTGTTGCTCTGATTCCAAAATAATACAATGACATAACAACAACAACAACAACTATGGACCTATTTCCCTTATTAACTTAGATGCAAATATCCTCAACAAAATACTAGTAAACATATTAAAAGGGTTATATGCCATGACCACCTAGTCTTTATGCCATAAATGCAAAAATAAATCACCTTATTGATAGAATAAAGAATTAAAATTGCAACTATTAAAATGGAACATTTTAATAGTTGCAACATTTACCAATATTCAACATCTTCTCATGATAAACACACTCAAATTGGGACTAGAAGTGAACTTCTTCAATCTGATAAAAGCATCTACAAAAAACTCACAGCTATTATCATACTTAACCTTTCCCCCTTAAGGATGTCTGTCCTTGCCACATCCATTCAACATTGTTCTAGAGCAGTGGTTCTCAACCTTTCTAATGCCACGACCCTTCATTACAGTTCCTCATGTTGTGGTGACCCCCAACCATAAAATTATTTTTGTTTTGCTACTGTTATGAATCGTAATGTAAATATCTGTGTTTTCCGATGGTCTTAGGCCACCCTGCTAGCAGTTCTCAACCTGTGGGTCACAACCCACAGGTTGAGAACCACTGCTATAGAGCCTAAGGTCATCGGAAAACACAGATACTTACATTATGATTCATAACAGTAGCAAAATTACAGTTATGAAGTAGCAACAAAAATAATTTTATGGTTGGGGGTTACCACAACATGAGGAACTGTATTGAAGGGTCACGCATTAGAAAGGTTGAGAACCACTGTTCTAGAGGTTTTAGCCAAATAATTAGATAATAAATAAATAAATAATTAGGCATCAATATTAGAAAAGGAAATTTATCTCCACAGATATGATCTTGTATATAAAAATTCTAAGTATATTATAAATGTTAAAATTAATAAATAAGGTAGTATATTGATGCCAGACTAATATACAAAATCAACTGTATGTGTATACCCTAACATTGAACAATCTGAAATTAAATTTTAAAAATTTCATTTATAATAGCATCAAACAAAATAGGATATTTGGAATAAATATAACAATAGTAGCACAAATAGTTTACTTTCTGCTATAGTAACAAGTTACTACAATCTTGGTGGGGTAAAATGAAACAAATTTATTATTCTTTAATTCTGGAGACCACACCTGTGAAATAAGTTTCATTGGGCTAAAGACCAGGTGTCAAAAGATCTGGTTCCTTCTGTAGTGTCCTGGGGAGAATCTCTTTCTGACATCACATTGCTCTCACTCTGACCCTTCTGTCTTCGTCAACATTTGAAGGAATCTTGTGATTACTCTGGGCCCACCCGGATAATCCTGGATGATCTTATGTTAAAGTCAGTGGTTAGAATATTAAATATTTGCAATTTTCATTCTACCTTGTTATATAACACTAGTGGCCCGGTGCACAAAACTCATGCACTCGGAGGGGTCCCTCAGCCCAGCCTGCACAGAGAGTGGGCCTAAGCCGACAATCGGACATCCTTAGTGCTGCCATGGAGGCGGGAGAGGCTCCCGTCACTGCAGATGCACTCGCCAGCAGTGAGCCTGGCTTCTGGCTGAGCAGCGCTCCCCTTGTGCGAGTTCACTGACCAGCAGGGGGCAGCTCCTGCATTGAGCATCTGCCCCCTGGTGGTCAGTGCGCATCATAGCGACCGGTCATTCTGCTGTTCAGTTGATTTGCATATTAGCCTTTTTTATATAGGATAACATATTTGCAGGTTCTGCACATTGCCCTGCTTCTTTTCATGGTTCCTATTTTTTGTCATTGTTGAATACCTAATATTTAAAAAAATGCATTATGTGGAAACTCTGGAAATCAGTTTTCCTCCTCTCCAAGGTTTGTTGTTGCTGCTGTTTGTTGGGATTTATAATTGTTTTGAAGTAATTCAATAAAGTCTCTGTTCTTTGTTGTGTATGAAGTCTGCTTGTTTAGCTCAGTGGTCAACTTAAAATTGGACATGTAAGGATTAAATGCCTTGACCCAGTAAATCTTCAGGTCTTGTGATTACTCTGGGCCCACCCGGATAATCCTGGTCTTTTGGCAAGTGGCTGTGTGTGCATAATGGGGCACATTTTCAATACTCTGGAAGCTTACAACTCTGCCTCAGCCTTTACTTTCTACTTGCAGGATTCCTCAAGGTCAGCTAAAGATAAGAGATTAGACTTCCTCAGTTCTTTCTTGGATATTCACACAGCTCCCCAAATGCATCTGCCCTTTGATATTCATAGGCATACGACTTAGTATTTTAAAATCCCCTATGGACATTTATTTTTCAAGCTTTTCTGTTTAAGAATTTTGACCAATCTTTTGTTTGCTCAGTTACCATTGCTGCCTCAGGCAGTTGCAATTTTAAACACTTGTTCTTAATTGTTTGCTACAAATGTTCTAGCAAATAGTGCATTTTGACAGAATAAGACCTGACATGGGTCAAATAAAAACAAGCCTTGCAAATGGGAATTTTCCAGCTTCCAGAAAGTTCAAATAATTCCATCTCTCTGAGAATGGGGCTTTGCAGGAATCTTCAAACCTGTGCTCTCTATTCCATGATACCGGTCTGCACAACGACCGTGACAGTTGGTTTATAAGGTTACTGCAGAGTTGGGAATGAGACAGCTTCACTTCTTACTCAGGTTCAGCAATTTTTCTTGAATAAATGCTCTTTGGATTGATGCAGGCTGTTGGGTTAAAGTCTAGAGTTCTGAAACAGTTGATTTTAGCAATGTTTGCTTTTACGGAGAGTAGATTTTTGAAGGTCCTTATTCTGCCAGTCTGGAAGTGCTTCTCTTTATGACTGAAATTTATTCTCATTAAAATATTATTCAGAGAGGATTTTATGTTTTAGGAGTTTTATGCCAAATGAAAGACTTCCACTGTGTATGTATGTGTATGTATGTGAGTACAGTATATATATATATATATGTATATAAAAGCCTAAGCGACTGTTCAACCTTTCGACCATTCCACCATTCGACTGGTAGCTACGATGCACACTGAGACCAGGGGGCAGATGCTCAACACACAGGCATAGAAACATAGAACAGACTGATGCATCTCAGAGGAAGGTGGGAGGGGAGGGCAGGAAGAGATTAACTAAAGATCTTATATGCATACTAGAGGCCCAGGACATGGATTCATGCACCGGTGGGGTCCCTCAGCCTGGCCTGCGGGGATCGGGCTGAAACCAGCAGTCCAACATCCCCTGAGGGGTCCTGGATTGCGAGAGGGTGCAGGCTAGGCTGAGGGACCCCACTGATGCACGAATCCATGCATCAGGCCTCCAGTATCTCTATAATTGAAACATAGGATTTGGGGTACAGACTTCTTTTCATGGGTTCTTGTCCAACATAAAGAATAAATTTGTGGACAAAAAGGCTTCTTTAATAAAAAATGTGCAAGTTTATTGGAAGCATATACAAACTCCATCTGGGTAGGGGGATTCCCAAAGGGGACCACCTGGGGAGGAGCCCCCAAATGGGAAAAATATGTTCTCTCTCTACTGGGGAAAAAATCTAAATCCAAACATCTAAATTCTGAAAATCTGTCTTGTATCCCTTTGTCTCAGGTTTATAAAGGCTGTAGCTCTTTGACTCTTCATGCTCCTTTCTAATTGGAACCCTTCCCCATTTTATGACCCTGGGCTCTCCTAATTGGTCATTCTTTTGTTTCAAAGTCCAAAATCCACATGATGCCCCCTTTTTTCTCTCCCCCTTATCTTGCAACATTCCTCTATATCCTGTGAAAATATGTTTCCCTCTTTCTGGCATCTGTTGACATTTTTCTATCCTCTATGAAAGTATGTTTCCTTATTCCTGGTGACTTTTCTTTATCCTCTGTGAATGTATGCCTTCCTCTCCCCTTATCCTATGACATTTCTCTGTCCTTCACATATCCATCTTATATGTTCAGGTTGCAGTTTCTTTTCATCTCCTTTATGGCTCTCTCTCAGTTGTCCTGGCTGGAGATATTTTATTACCCCTTATGGCTCTCCAAGCTGCTCAGGTCAGGGCTGCTTTTATAATTGCTTTAATTACTCAGGCCAGAGATGTCTCTATCCTTCACCCATACATTCCTCCCCCATGAGCCCTCTTTATTCCCTAAACCTGCCTATTTTGTCTCTAGAATTCCTTTCATGATCACATCATACTTACCAGGAGTATGAGAGGAAGTGGCCACATTCCTGGTCCAGCATATTCAATTCTGTTTATTTTAATTAAGGAACTATTTACTGATTCCCTATAATGTTCCAATTGATCTGCTCTGTCCCAAGAATACAAAGATGAGTAAGACACAGACCCTGCCATTAACGCACTTATAGTATTACTCAGAATTGTTTTTTCATGCTAGGCCAATAGATCTAGAGGCAATATTGGTTTTGGAGCTAACCATATCTAGGCTAAAATCCGCAAAAAAATACCAACCATGCTACTCTTAGCAAGTGGTTACTCTGAGCCCATGGCTGCTAATGTTTTACATAGATTTTTCTCATGCAGTTGTCATGAAAACCTTATGGAGTAGGTTTTCTCCATTTTACAATGAGCATCTGAGGCAGTCAGAGGTTCTATAAAATGACAGAGCTGCTCCTTTTTCATATCCACACTTGAAAAGAATGCTGACTTTAGAAGGGGCTTCTGATGTATAACTAGATCCTGCCATTTGCCTGAGGAGGGCCCTTGGGCAATTTCTCCAAGTTTTCACTGAGCTGTGAGACTATGGAAAATATTTTCCTAACACTTTTCTCTACGGTGATAATGTATTACTTTTACAATCAGACAGGAAATGTATTTAAAGAACCATGCTGTTACTTTCCATACTCAGCCCCTTCACCTAAAAGTGACTAACTATAATAAGAACAGAAGCACAGCACACACCTCTTCAAAAATACGAAGTAGGATATTATTATTTAACCGGCATATCTAAAAATTACCTTGGTAATAATCTACTGAGATTTTCAGATTATGAAAGCATCGACCTCTGAAACTCAGGAAGAAGCAAGACACGGCAATCTTAGGGAAACAGTACATCCGTCTCTTCACTATGCTTTGAAATGTGAACTCCTGACTATATGTTTGTAGCAAATAAAAAGATGTTCTTTTTAAACAATTAAATGATGCACTTGTCAAGGAGCTTTCATACTGTGGTTTTGGGCACCGTGGAAATATAGGAATAGGTAGCTCACACAGGAAAGAGAGATGGGGGATTTGGGAGGGGTCCATTTATTCACAATTCACAAATCAGTGTATAAGGGTTGTTTATGTTTAACAGGATGCCTTTGGCTCAACTTCTGCCTCAGGCAGTGACCTCAGGGGGAAAATGCAGCACTGTAAAATTGTTTAAACGACTAATCCCAACTTCTTTCATTTCATAGAGATGTTTGGGAAGATACATGCTGTTTCACATAATAAGCTGTAGTCACACAGAAGAAAGTGCAATTCTAAGCATCAGAAAAAATGGACATTGTATTTATATTCAAAACCATGCTACTGTTATTGAGCAGTATAGTTAAAAGTTAAGACCAGCCGAAACTGGTTTGGCTCAGTGGATAGAGCGTCAGCCTGCAGACTGAAGGGTCCTGGGTTCGATTCCGGTCAAGGGCACGTACCTTGGTTGCGGGCACATCCCCACTGGGAGGTGTGCAGGAGGCAGCTGATCAATGTTTCTCTCTCATCGATGTTTCTAACTCTCTATCCCTCTCCCTTCCTCTCTGTAAAAAATCAATAAAATATATTTAAAAAAAAAAAAGTAAAGACCAAATAATATATTATTAAGTTAGTGTAGTGAGCATTTTATTGATCTATTAATATTATCCTGGAGACTGATACACAACTAGTCTAAATAGACTAACAATAATAAAACATGCCTTGGATACAAAGTAGGTCAGTCATTTTACATCCTTCAAACACCAGAGCCAAAGAAAAAAACTATTTTAAAAATTATTTTTAGTGTTTCTGGCCAAAATGTTTTATGTTTTCCTTCTAAAACATAATCTATATTATATATATATATAATATGTGAAATTGCAGAATTCTTCCTTCTGTAAAAATGAAATACAAAGTTAATTGCTATAACTTTTAAAGAAACACATGTTTTTACAGGCATGACAGATAGATAACATATGTAATTTCACAGTAATTATATTTCTTTTTCAGTTTATAACTGTTTTCATGTTTATCTTGCTAAGAACTGGAGCCATTATGTTACCAATTAATGTTTCATGGTTAGTATTCTTCTAATGGAGCTTGGTGTAACCCAGACTTGAAATGGATTATTTCCCTTCCTAGCCTATTGTATTTAAGATTATCAGTTCTATAGCAATTTTTGAGCTATCTCTAAGTTCTCAAAATTCCTATGAATTAATAAAAATAATAGTGGGTAACATTTATTGAGCATATATGTGTCAGGAAATAGTATTTTTTCATATATCATAGCAGTTAGCCTTCACAATTGATCTACAAAGTAGGTGTCATTATTATACCCATTTCACAGATGAGAAAACTGACAGGACTAGCAAAGGCAAAGCTAGGATTCTAACAAGGGAACTTGAAACTCTGACTCCATGCGTTAGCTATTTAGGTATCTTTTCCTTGCACTGGAGTATGCTTAAGTTTCCTTCTTTTTAGCGCGTACATTTTGCTCTTTTAACAGTGCATAGTGCAATGCACGCCTTCTGCATTGCTCCACTCATTTATCACATTCAGTGACTAATGAATAATTTTCAACAGCTAGTTCATCAGTCCAAGTAAATGCCAATGCACAGGTTGCTTTACCTTACCAATGTATGAGCTCCCTCTAGCGGTAAATATGCAGTAACAGTAGTTCTATGGTGATTGGGTTACCCATGTTACTCCTGAAAAGTGTCTTGATACACAAATCCTACTAAGGAACCTACAAACTTATGTACAAACCAGTAAACACGCATATCTCTTTTGACGCATCTATCTCCATGGCATCCCAATTCTACATAGACCTGCCAGATCTTCTTACTTCCCAGTTCTACCAAAATCCATTCTTCTTGTCAACATCAAAACATGGGGCTTAACAACCCTATCTTAAAGTAACTTGCAATATTTACCTATTAATATAGTTTATAATATAATATCTTCATAATTAGATCCCTTATGTATCCCATGCTTTTCAAATACAAATTTTACTTGATCATTGTAAATTGTCTTTAAACATACAACTAAGTTATATTTTCTACATTCTTTTAAACAGTTTGCACCTATAATTGTGAAATGAGACTACAGTAGTGCTGTGGTTGGTGTATTACATTTGTTGAGTTTGGAACTATGTTTATGCTATATTTGTAAAACCAGTACTAAAAAACCAGTACTTTTTCATATTCCTTTTCCAAAAAACATCCAGTAAACCTAAAAATTGCCCTGGCTGGTGTGACTCAGTTGTTTGAGCATTGTCCCATGAACTGATAGGTCATAAGTTCAATTCCCAGTCAGACACATGCCCACATTGCAGGCTCAGTCCCCAGTAGGGTGTGTGCAGGAGGCAGACAATCCATGTTTCTCTCTCCCATCTTCCTTCCTCTCTCTCAAGAAAAAAAAAAAAACCACAACATATTTTTAAAAAAAAATAAAAATTAACTGATTTTTTAAAAATAACATTTTCAAAACTCAGTCATAAACCTGCTCAAGATGGGAATGCAAGTAGAAGTTCCAAAACTCAGATTTTCCCAATGTTTATCTGTTCAGAGTTTCTGCTTCATCTCGATTCATTATTGGAAGTGTTTACTTTTATAGAAATCTATTATTTTATGAAAAATTCCAACATATATATTTTTTAGTCTCTGCATATGTGGCTAATTGCTAAGCTTTATATTTATGCTTCTCACTTTTATTTCTCAAGAAAATTTTTGAGGTATCTACTTATTTTATTGTAATTCCTTGTTTTATTATTTTTTCTCTCAGAAAAACAAAATTTGGATTAATATATATTTAACACATTTATACTAATTTAATAACTTCTAGTTTTTATTCATTCTTTTGCTTTTTTGTATTCATTTACCAGTTTTATTTTTCAATTTGAATTCAGAATTCACTTATTTTTATTTTTTGCTTAACAACACAGCATTTAAAGCTATGAATTTTACTCTGAATATAGCTTTGTTTACATCTCAAGTTTGATAAGTATTGTGGTTGTGATTGTTTACCAACTAGGTAACAATCATTTATAGTTCCTCTTTGACCAATATTCACTTATTTGCTTTTTGATAATTTAGATTTTATTATATTTTAGCAATTGATATGTTATTTCCTTTTTTATGAATCTTGTTCACAAATATTGGTTTATGTAATTGCTATTCTGAAGAATTCAGTTATGCTAAATTTTTGATGTAAGATTTATACATTTAAAAAATCTCACAATGAATGATTTCAAATAATTCGTATTCTCTCTTCATAAATTACAATATCCAATATATATACTATTAAAGATACTTACTAGTTTATTAATCCCTCTAATTCCACTGTAATTTTCTTGACTTGACAGATTGAAAACTGAAAAAGATACTTTAAAATCTTTGATGACAATGGCATTGTTAGAATCTTCTTGTACATATTTATAAGATCTTTCATTCTATATATTTCAACATCATATTGTCTGAATCCTCAGGTGATTTGGGTTAGTTTTTACCTGACAGTCTCTTTTGCCCAATATTAATATCACTATGAGTGTTGTATTTGTTGATTATGTCCTGATGATGTCTGGTAGGGCAAGGGAAACAGGACAATGAAGACTGAGTTGGGTCAGTCAAGCTGTACCATGGTCATATCAAGTAGGACTGACCCCCAAAAGAAGTCTGGTTTATATCATTGTCGCAGGAGAAACAGTGGCTTAAATTTTGTAGTAATCAAGAATTGGAAGTTACAGAAAACATGGTCAGAGGTGGGGGGAAGGGGGGCTGGATGGAGGTGGCTAGAGAGGGGGAAAATGAGAGACATCTGAAATAGTGCCAACAATAAAAAAAAAAAAATGTACACATTTATTTTTCATTGTGAAGGGCACAACAATTAGGCAGATGTCAGTACATATAGGGTGTCCCTTCTGGGCCTCTTCCCAGGGAGCAGAATCCAGCAGATCACAAAAATGGGCTCTAAGGGAGACTATCATTTCATTCTTTAACTGAAGAAACAACTACATATTAAAGTATCATACTACAATCAAATTTATTTTTTTATTTTTAAATTATAGGTAAAGCATGTAGAGAAAAAGGAAAAACGTTGTCTTCAAAAAGAAACTATTTTTTTACTGACTAAATTACTTAAGCCAAAATAAAAATCAAATGACACAAATATAAGTTTTGAAAGCATGAATTTCAACAACTTTTAGGACATAAGCATCATATAGATACATGTTATATGCATATATTTTATATATTATGTTACACATATATGATCTTCAGTGTTGATTTGCATATATTAAGCATTCATTATGCAATGAGATCTGATTTATAAACTCAGATTTGATCTCAGACTGATGGTTGCCAGATGGAAGAGGGTGGGGGGGGGGGTTGGTGAAAAAGGTGAAGGGATTAAAAGTTAGTCAGAGGGATGTAAAGTACAGCATAGGGAATATGTCTATAACATTATAATAACTCTTTATGGTGTTAGGTGGGTACTGGAAATACTGGGGGGATCACTTTGTAAAATATATGATTGTCTAATCACCAGATTGTACAACTGAAACTGAAACAAAATAATAATGAATGTAAACTCTAATTGAAAAATAAAACAAAAATAAATCCATCTCTATCCCAAATTAAAAAAAGATTTTTTACTGTTATTTTGACAATAATTTATTTCTTTTAATTAATCCTACAAAAGAATATTTGCTATTAAATATCACTCACGTAAAACATTTATGGTTAAATGTATTTTCTCCCATTATTTTTATCTTGTGCACTACATTTAGCTGCATTTTACTACAATTTTGCCAAAGAAAGTACTGGATGTAAATTCATATTATGAGTGAATAATGATGTATTTCATCTCATTTTAATTTCAGTAATTGAGTGGGAAAATGGGAAAATCTATTAAAAGAACCTGTGCTGGTCAAGCACTAATGAGACAATATCTGAGTCACTGGCTGTCATGGTAACTGGGCAATGTGGAAATCTGATTACTGTACCCAGTAGCTCCGTAAGTGATAGGTTACACTTATAATTGGGTTGTCCCTGCTTATAAGATGGGCTTCATGTCCCTAACAGGTACAGAATGCATACATGTTCACAACTTAAGTTCAAACATCTAGCACTAAAGATAAATTAGACTTTGAGAAAATTTTCAAAAATTAAAATAAATAGTTTACTCTTCTAATTAACTCACTTAGTTTATTTCTATCTAATTTTATTAACAACAGAGGCCCAGTGCATGACATTCGTACACTGGGGGGCAGGGGTCCCTCAGCCTGACCTGCACCCTTTCCCAGTCCAGGAGCCCTAGGGGGATGTCTGACTGACAGCTTGTTGGACATCCTTAGCACTGCCACGGAGGTGGGCGGCTGAGCTCGCCAGCCATCAGCCTGGCTTGTGGCTGAGCTGCGCTCCCCCTGTGGGAGCACATTGACCACCAGGGGGCAGCTCCTGAGTTGAGCATCTGCCCCCTGGTGGCCAGTGTGCATCATAGTGATTGGTCGTTCCACCTTTCGGTCGATTTGCATATTACCATTTTATTATATAGGATCATACCAAGATTCAAAAAAATTACGAGTTTTATGAAAATACATCAATAAGAGTCCTCCTAAGAACAAAATTTCCCAATGGAATGGTTTAGAAATTGCACTAAAACTATGAGTCTCCAAGAATAATACAGTGTTAGAAAGAGCGGGATGCAAGACTATTTACAAGTGTTGAGTACAGTGATGAACATGAAAAGACAGTTGGGATTGGCAGTGGGAGCTGACTACAAACAACTGTGGGCGGAGCTTTTTAATGTATCTGTGTGTTTAACAATATCTTTCCTTTGGTGTCCTTGGCCTTTGCAGTACAAAAATTCAATGAATTCTAAAAACTACAGAACTCAATGCTTTCAGTCCAATTTTAATCTCTTCAATATTTTGAGCGTCATTTAATTTTTAACAAAATGGATCACTATCTTCTGATCATTTTTGGTAGATAACTTATTTCTAAAAGAAAAACCTGCATGATAAACTGAGGCAAAGTAAACACTAGCATGCATTATTTTCTAGAAAGCCATGTGTCTTGTCAGAGCTTGTGAGTACAAGAAGCATCAATAACGCTTCTTCTGGGAAGCTCTTTACTCTGTTAAATGTATCAGCATGTGACTAAGTTTTACAGGTACCAAATATCAAAAGCAATCAATCTATAAAGTCAATATAATGAAAGCCAAAGGAGCATGTATCTACACTTTTCTAAATTCAGGTTGTAAGGTTGCAGAGAAAAAAAAAAAAAGTGCCATTAAAATCACCGAAGTACAAAGTTTCATTTATACAAGGTAAGTCCTAGAGATCTATTATCTCGTGTGCTTAAAAATTTGCTAAGAATGTAGATCTTATGTTAAGTGTTCTAGTGATGATAACAATGATAATAAATAAAGTGGGTAGCAGCAAACTTTCCGAGATGATAGAAATATTCATAGGATAGATTGTGGTGATGGTTTTAAGGATGTATCCCTATCTGCAAACTCATCAAGTTGTATATATTAAACATGTACAGTTTTAGGCCATTATTCATATTTCAATTTAAAAAAGCCAGGAGTGTGAAGAAACAGAATAGACAAGTGCATTCCCTGGAGAGATTAGGCTGGTTCAGGGACTGTGTGAACTGACCTGGGATGGAAGCAGCAGTTGGAAAGCCAGTCGGTGTGGCCGGTTCCTGTGAGAAGCACGTTGCCATTGGGAAGCCCCACTGCCTTCCAGAGGTGGTCCTCACCGCAGGAGACTAGGATGTCCTTGCTGGGGTGCACCACGATGCTGCACAGTCAGACAGAGGAGAGAGTTATGGAGTGACAACAGGGAATGCTTTCACACTGTGAACAGATGACATGGCAGTGGCTATCCCACTTCAGCAAGGCAGGACAGTTCCTAGGGTGCTGGTCTGGAGCTCAGAGGAACCAGCGTCTACCTCCTGGCTATAGCTCTAACACTAATCACTTTCTGATTGCCACCAACCTAATTAACTTCACTGGATCTCAGATTCCTTATGTGTCAAATGAGATGCTTGGTTTAGGTAATTGCTCATGTCTAATTCTAATTTGAAAACAATAATTCTGGTTTTGGGGTGTGTTTTTTTTTTTTTAGGAAGAAAGGGTGATGCCAATAATAATTCGGTATTAGGATAGTTGGACCTGTAGCCATGGTAATTATTAAGAAAATCAAAATTCTTTGCAGATTATAGCATATCTTAAACCAAGCATTATCCAGGAAAAGATCATAAATCATAACCACCATCATAGCCCTTTAATAAATGCTATAAATGAAACATTAACTCCATGGCCTACTATCTACACAAAGCGAAGGAGCTCAAATTCTGTGCTAATATGCCACTTAAACTGGTTTCAGTCAATGCACAGTACACAAATTACAGTAATGAATTCAGGATGCATAAGGCAATTCCCCACTCTATAAAGGCATAGGGGGAAATGAGTAAGAAGTATGTGAAATTAACACTAACACATTAAGCAGAATTATTTGAACCAGGCTATGATCACTGTGGCTATTCAAATATTGGAGCTAAACCATTCCAAAATCAAGAGTCTACAAGGTTAATGCCTGATATTTTATCTATGGCCATGCTCTAGTCTTATTTATATAGAGTTTCATCTATGCTTTACAATGAAATGGGACAAATGTGCCCAATGTTAAGCCCCTATTAAAATACCAGCCTAAATAATAGCAACAAATTGTTCGATTTCAACATAGCCATCTCAAATCTAAGACATCATGCTTTTGCTTGAGTACATAGTGAAATGAAACAATGGCTTAAAAATAAAAATTACCCATTCACTTCTCCCACAGTGCGTTCTCTGAATGGCCTTGTTCCTTTCTTCTTCAATATAGACGTTAGGAAAATAATAAAATAGAATGGTCTCAGTCTATACCTACATGGGCAGTTCCAGGGCTACCATGAGATTAAAATTTTCTCATTATGGATATCTTCCATTTGACCTCAAAATTTTGAACTGAAAATTCATTTTCTTCCACTATACCTCTACAGTTTTGGAAAACTGCTGGGGTCAACCAGTGTTGCAAACATTCAAATCACAGGCATGTAACCACTATGAGCACGTAACCACTTTTTAGTGGAGCACTGTTTCATTTTTCTCCAGTACTTCCCTGCTCAAAATAAACACAGTGGAAGGGAAATTTTTCATTTTGCAATTCATCATAATGTTGGTTTGTGATTTTCAGAAGGCCTATTCAGGAAAGAAATTTATTACAGCTCAAACTGGGTAGAGGATACATTTATAGAACTTAATTAGAAGAAAAATATGATGAGAGGTAAAAAATGTCAGGCTGAAATGAATTCTATATTCAAATACACATAAGAAGGCAGACCAAATCCTTGAAGCTATGAGTATGATGTATGTTGGCTTGCAGCTTTCCTGGCAGACACATGCACACTCGACTAGAAGATAAATTGCCCTCTTTAAGTGAAGATAACTAAATCATTGATGTCTTTACGAACTTTGAAAGATAAGTTTCTCAAATGACTTTTGTGGGGGAGCTATTTGTAGAAGTTAAGGAAAAACATAAATAAACACAAACCATTGGTGGCTAATCAGTTTTGGAAGTGGTTTTCCAGACTCTTATCTGTTCTGCTTTGGGATCTCCTCTATCCCACCTGCAACTACTACTTCTGCTTCACACAGACCAATCCCACTCTCTCCTGTGTTTGTTCATATATTCATTTTCTAACACAGACTCTTTTTTAAAAAAAAAATCTCTCATTTTCTAATTGTTCTGCACAAAATTCGGTCAAATTCTAATATTCTATTCTGCAAAGAATATATGTTACTTCATTCATGAAATGTTCTTTAAGTGAACAGAAATATTTCCAGCATATATCAGAAGGAACTTAGTGATTCACATGCTTCACATCCATCAGCCCATAAACACTTGTTATTGATTTGGTCACTAACCAAGAGCATCAGCAGAGACTAGGTCATGGTGATCAAGATCCCCATTCAAGAGCTCCCAACTCAGATAACTCCTGTGGGGAGATGATCAAGATGGAGAACAGACACATGGACTGGCACTCTTCCCCGTATTAAGAAGTTCAGTGTTGTTATCAACTCCATAATGAGGTACTGGTGTCTGAAGACTTCTTCCTCCATCATCATCAATTAATGGTAATGGTATCCAATATTATTTGAAAAGTTAATGTGCACCAGAACTTACACTAAATGCTTTTAATTTTCACAAGTGGAATGAAAGCTCATGAGGGCAGGGTATATGGCTGCTTTGTATGCTATATATTCAACTCCAACTAGGTTGGCACATAGCTATTCAGCAAGTGCTTTTCAAATGTCTGACTGAACCCAGCTGGCATGGCTCAGTAGTTGAGCACTGACCTATGAACCAGGAGGTTAAGGTTCCATTCCCAGTCAGGGCACATGCCCAGATTGTGGGCTCAATCCCCAGTAAGGGGTATGCAGGAGGCTACCGATCAATGATTCTCTCTCATCATTGATGTTTCTCTCTCCCTCTCCTTTCCTCTCTGAAATCAATAAAAAAGTATTTAAAATATATATCTGACTGAGTGATTGATTTTTGGCACTATTATTTTTGTGATTTTTATGAGCTATGTAAATTGCTCAAGTTTGCATTTGGTAATGGATAGAGGCTGACTTTGAATTAAGGACAGTTTAATTTCAAGGGTCATGATTTTAGCTACTTCTACTTCATATCAATATTTCATAGTTTATTATTTATATGTGCATTATAAACATCAATAATCATTATTATAGAGATTGAAAATAATTATTATCATTCCCATAAATGCTCAAGTCATTTACACGTTAAATCCTGAGTTAAAGAAACCACATAGGAATTGTCAGGGTATACATTGGAGCTGGGTACCATCTGGAACAATAGTCTTTTAAAGGGGTTAGTGGACCCTGTCCTTGACAGTTGAAATGCTCTGGTGTTGTAGGAGAAACCAGGTGACAGCACCCCTCCTACATTCCCGTCTACATAAGGCTGATGTACTACATTTTGAACTTGATAAGGTATTTAATTTGTTCTCTTGTGCTAAAATTATGAGCCTTGTATTATACTTCAAGTTGTCAGAGAGCATTGCCTTTTTTATCACCTCATTTATAGAGTGTCCTGTAAACAATAAATGTAAGACAATCTATAAATAATAAAAGCGTAATATTCTTATTAGACTGGACGTCCTTCCAGACATCCTTCTGGAAGACACCGGGGCTGCAAGGGAAGCCCAGGTCCCCAGTGCCAGAGGGAAGCCTGTGCCGGCAGCCGGGGGAAGGAAGGCCTACTTTGCAGGAATTTCATGCATCAGGCCTCTAGTATTTAATAGGCATTGATAATTTCCCTAGTATACTGAGGCCTCAACTCTTAAACATTCTATTTATCTCTGCATCAGTCTTTCAAATAACCAGAAGAAAAGAGAAAGAACTACCACTCCATGGGAGTCAGTTCTTATCCTAAAATTGCATACATTAACTCATTTAATGGTCATGACAACCCTGTGAATTAGGTCTACTCGTATCCTCACTTTGCAGATGGTGGATCTGAAGCACATGGTGGTTAAGCGCTCAGCTCAAGGTCACAAAGCCAGGAAGTGGCAGGGTGAGGGCACGAATTTGAGTGGACTGTGCCCAGAGTCCATGTCTCTCTGTAGAGGGAGCTCAGAGTCTCAGTTGCCTTTTTCCTTTTTAAGATGACACAGGAACAAATGCCAAGTCAAATGTTGTCTTATTTCTGTCTAGGGGCTTTATTGAGATGCATCTTGAAGTTTCTAAAAAGTTGACCTTTTTCCTGTCATTTTCTAAGGATGTATGAAAGGTTATAACTATTGTCACTTATTTTCTATTAGTTAGGCACTGGCTAGATTTAGAGTGGTGCAGGGATGGATCAAAGATGATTGAGAAAAAAGTACGTACATTCTAAAGCAGAGGTTGGCAAACTTTTTCTGTAAAGGGCCAGACAGTAATTTATGGGTCATATGGTCTCTGTTGTGACTACTCAAATCTGCCATTGTAGCATGAAAGCAGCAATAGATAACATATAAATGAATGAATGAGGTTATGCTCCAACATAACTTTATTTATAAATCCAGGTGATGGGCCAGATTTGGCTTTTGAGCCTGTCCCCAAGCACTTGCATGGCATGGAGTAAACTAGTGTATAAGGCTGTGGGCTTCACACTAAGATATGTTTGAACTCTTGCTCCAGTGTTTACTTGCTAGGCATCCTTGGATAAGTTATTTCACCAGCCTTTGCCTCAGGCTCCTCTTCTGAAAAATAGAAAGAATATAGCATTGCTCTCATAGGTGTGGTCTGAGAATTAAGTAAGTTAACACATATTGCCGAAACCGGTTTGGCTCAGTGGATAGAGCGTCGGCCTGCGGACTGAAGGGTCCCGGGTTCGATTCCGGTCAAGGGCATGTACCTTGGTTGCGGGCACATCCCCAGTGGGGGGTGTGCAGGAGGCAGCTGATCGATGTTTCTCTCTCATCGATGTTTCTAGCTCTCTATCCCTCTCCCTTCCTCTCTGTAAAAAATCAATAAAATATATTTAAAAAAAAATAAATAAGTTAACACATATAAAGGACTAGAACAGGGTTGGCCACATAGTAAAAGCTCGATGAACATTATCGTCATACAGAGAGACAAGCTCTCTGAGGCCAGGCTGCCTAGATTTGAATACTAGCTTCCCTTATCCTTATTAGCTGATTACATTGTACAACCTCTCAGCCTCAGTTTCCTTATTTGTGAAAAGGATGGAATGATAAAACTGATCCATAGGGATGTTGTGAGGATAAAATAAGTTAATTTATGTAAAGTGGTTGGAACAGTATCTGAACACGGTCAGCTCTCAAAGTTTAGCTAATATCATTAATCAACATTATTGTACTTCATTGTAATCTGCTCTTTGAAATAGTTAACTTCTATAATCATGGGAAGTAAGTTTAACACTGAAAATTATAGATATTTGGAGAGAAATGATGTTCCCACTTGGGTTTGGGTAATCCCTGGACATTGCTGGGTTTGATTTGAAGTTAAATATCCTGGCTGAATTGTAACCCTCAGATATAATACTTTCACAAATGAACACAAAAGTTTGGTGGAATTTTTTTCCTGATACAGTTTTCAGGAATGCATTCAGAGAAACAGTGGACAGTGTGCACACACTGACTCCTATCCCTGTTTTCAGGTATACAACTGGCACCAAGCAGTTGTGGGCCAGGAGGAAGGCCTCTGCTAGATAGGGCCTGGGCACGCTGAAATGAAAACAGCACACTCTCTCCTTGGGCTCTGTCCACAAAGAAGTGTCCCTCATGTCACCACAGAATGACTTGCATTCTCAGAGATGTCTTCCCGAAGTCCTAATTAATAAGAATAATGAGGTCTTTTTAATATCTTCCTGGCACCTGCCCTAAGTGCCACAGAGTCACTTCACTTTAAACTTTGAATATAAGCTTTCTGCTTCCCTTTAACTTACTATTAATTATAATTACATGATTCGAAGACAAAGGCCCTGTCACCTCATTCCCAAGTTAATAAGCTTGTGACTAGGGTGAAAATAGTACAGGAACCGTCTTAAGGATTCAAAAAAAGAAAATGTGGGTAAATGCTAGCCCTGTTCCTTAACCAAGTCGTGTCCTGATGAAGTATCCATACAATGTTTTGTTAAACAATGTGCCCGGCCTGTTACATAAAATATTATGTTCTAGCAGAGATTTGCTCTCTTTTGTAATAGGGCACATTCCCTACAATAGACCATCTGATATGTACTCCAAAAGCTCTCCTCTCTAATTGAATTGTTCTTTCCAGTAGTGGCATTACACAAGGATATTTTGGAGAGAATATGTGTAGGTGTATGAAGAACACTATTAATTATCAGTAAAGTCAGTGACATAAGCACCACCATTAGACTTTTCAAAGTGAAGAAAATTAATCCAAAAAAAGATGGTCACGAGAAGGGCTAATTAGATATCCCTGTCTTCATTTTCATTGTGAATGTTTCCTTCACTTTGGTTCACGAACTCTAATTATATCCAGCATAGAAGGTGCGTGGTGGTTTGAAAATATATCAGTATCAAAATATGTGCCCCATGGATATTTAGTGGCCACATATCTACTCTAAATGACTGCACACACTCACCCATGACATATGTCTATATACAGCTTACCAGGGCAAAGAGAGACAAAAAACTTGTCAATTGTTATTCAGCTATTAATTGCACCGTATATTTAGATACGAATCAGGATTTACAAAGCATTTGTTAACATGTGACTTTTTTTCCTTATTTCAAAAAATATCTATTAAGAACCTTCAAAACAGATAGAGGCATCCCTCTAAGGAAGCTCACATATGAATGGGGGGGGGAGGGGAAGAAACAGCAACATTAAAATAAACACACTAACGCAGCTATCTGAAAAACATAAAGCGGCATGACAATGACTGGGGCAAGAAAGTTATATTCAATGAGGTGGTAACAGGAGACCTTGCTGAAGATGTGACATTCTAGTTGAGATCAGAATGGCAAGAAGGAAGAAGCATCTTAGGAGGATTTAAGGACGGGTAGTCCAACACAGGTGACTGCATGGCTGAAAGGAGTTGGTGTATTCAAGGGACAGATGAAAGGCCAGGGAGACTGAAGAGAGCAGGCAAGGAGGACTGTATTAAGGATGAATGAGGAGAAATAGAAAACCAAGCACCAGATCATGTAGGACCCCATCAGCTGAGAAAAAAAGACTGAAATTTATCCTATGATCATTGAATGGTTTTACGTCAGAGAATGTTATATGATGGATAATTATTTAAGAGATCCCTCTAGGTGCTCTGTGGAAATGAGGAAATGGGAAGCAAAAGAAGAAACTAGGACACAGAATAATGCCTTAGGTCACTTTAACATACAGCTCTTCATTAGGTAAGACCAGTGTCACTTTAGTATATTAACATTTATACCATTACCTACAGGAAGAGTCAACTCACAGTTGTTCTCACCAATAAAGAACATTAAATAATTAAGTGTGCTTTTACTGATGAACAAAATAGAACCAGTGGCATGGATATACGGAACAGACTGACTTATCTGACAGGAGAGAGGGGTGTGGGGACTGAATAAAAAAAGGTGACGAGATTAGCCAAGAACATATATGCATAGCTGATGGACATGGGCAATAGCATGAAGTTCCAGAGGGCAGGGGGAAGGGACTAGGTGGAGATGGGCAAAGGGTGGAATATGGGGGACATCTATAATAGTATCAACAATAAAAAAGTGGCAATGCAAAAATGGAATAAAAGTCATTAAACAGCCGAAACCGGTTTGGCTCAGTGGATAGAGCGTCGGCCTGCGGACTGAAAGGTCCCAGGTTCGATTCCGGTCAAGGGCACGTACCTTGGTTGCGGGCACGTCCCCAGTAGGGGGTGTGCAGGAGGCAGCTGATCGATGTTTCTCTCTCATCGATGTTTCTAACTCTCTATCCCTCTCCCTTCCTCTCTGTAAAAAATCAATAAAATATATTTTTTAAAAAAGTCATTAAACAAATGTGTGCACAAAACTTAATAATTAGAAATCTGTCAAAATAAGATATCAGGTTCATTCATTTTCAGAAGCCAGCTAAGACAATATGAAAATTTGATGTTTTAATACTTCCCTGTTATTTTAATTTTAAAAACTGTGATATTGTAGATTTTGTTCCAGGTTAAGTGTAGATTATATTGCCCAGATCTGGGAAGTAGCACCTTCCTTTCATTTTTCACTGAGTAGATGGGATATTTTCACCCCTTCATGGGATTTATTGATAACTAGAGGCCCAATGCACAATTCCTGCAAGCATAGGCCCTCCCAGCCCCAGCTGCCTCAGCCCTCGAAGCCAAGACTGCCTCAGGGCCCTGAGGCCCCACCCCCCCACCCACTAGTCATTCCCGAAGGTCATTCTGGAAGGTCGTTCTGCCATCCAGTCTAATTAGCATATTAGCTCTTTATTATATAGGATGTCCGGAGTGTAGTCATAAAGGCTAACATCTCCTTTTTTTTAAATTTAAATTATTTACGGTTGAAAGTATTACATATGTCTCCCTTTTCTGCCCAATAACTTTAACATCTTCTTTTTATTTTTCTAGTCCAACTGTGTTCTTCCAACCTTGGAGTGGGGTGGGCTACCCCACTGCCTACCTTTCTACCTGGCTGGCAGTGCCAATCTCAGCCATCAGCACTGAAGGAGGAAGCCAATACTGGATTCCTGTTCTGGCTCTTCCATGGGAGAGGCCTCTAGAGGTGACTTAGATAATAGAGGCCATTTATCAAAAGAGCAAAGTCACACACACTATGCAATATCATCACAATCGCCCATATTATCAGCTTATGGACTCAACCCTAATCCTTTTTTAACAAGATATACATTATTTGGTCTTTCTCACCCCATGTAAAGAAGCAGATTCACAAACTTTCCAAAAATCTATGATTTATTCTTGAATTAAGTGGTATAAATTTATACATTTAAACTAAAGTTTTAGCTTAATTCCAAAGATAATCAGTTCTCTAGGAAAAGTCTTCAGGTTGGATAAAGTCAAATTTTAGCTAATGTTAATTAAATCAACTATTTATAAAGAAGGGTAATACCATTTTTTGTTACCACTTCTATAAATTAGTGTAAATGGCCAAAACCAGTTTGGCTCAGTGGATAGAGCGTCGGCCTGCGGACTGAAGAGTCCTGGGTTCGATTCTGGTCAAGGGCATGTACCTTGGTTGCGGGCACATCCCCAGTGGGGGGTGTGCAGGAGGCAGCTGATCGATGTTTCTCTCTCATCGATGTTTCTAGCTCTCTATCCCTCTCCCTTCCTCTCTGTAAAAAATCAATAAAATATATATTTTTAAGTTAGTGTAAATGCTGAACTGAAATTTGTAGATTTGTATTTTCATAAAAAATATTCCTCAAATACACATACAAATATAGAGATTTTCTCCCAACTCTCAATTCAAATGTCCTTGATGGAAAGTTAACATATATGCAAATATGCAGCCTAATAATTTTTCAAAATGAACCATCACCTCATCTATACATCTTTGTTTTATGGTGTGGTGGGAACTTACACTTTGGTTAGTGCACAAACCAGGCCATTTCCCAATTATTTTTCAAATGACAATTCTTAACAACAGGGGACCAGTGGCCTTGAGCAAAAGTCATTTGACTTTATTATGTTTTGTTTCCTCACATTGAAAACAATTGTGATATCATTTATCCTGTATCCTTTAGTTCATTCTTGTTTTATTTACCAAATTTAAAATAAAAACTTAGAAAAGAAGTTGTTGAACTTTCTAATATATTAAAGGCCATTCCAAGATACACAGATTCAACTAAATGAAATTATAAACTCCAAAGATTGCACAAGGGAGGCCCCACTATTTTGGTAAATGGAATGAGGAAGATCAACAAAACAGGTTAACTACTTCAAGATTTGTGAAAATACCTCCTGGAACTTTCCTGCTATCTTAGCAGCTGGACATTTTATGCTACATGGTTTTATATAGATTGAGCTTCACGGTATGAAATTGCTGTAGTTCTTCATGGTTTAATGAGTTTGGAAAGTTACATTACACATTTATGTTCTTAAGAAACCCATTTTAATAATAAAGTTTATTTGGTTATTTCATGTTTCAGCAATCTACAAGAATTCTGTGTAGTTACAAATACAATTTTTTCCATTTCATATATCCTTAGTATATTAGTGACAAAGAGTAGATGCTTTTTTAAGCTGAAGTCAAACTTCCCCCTCATAAGAGCTCTATCATTAACATCTCTTTCCAGGAGGATATTTAGAGATATAACCAACATGTAATCTATGAATAACTGGAAGTGTTACTACTTAAGACGTGGATTTGAGGTCAGTTTCCATGTTGAAGTAAAGTACAGAATTCTGTCCTAAACTTGGCCCAATTTAAGAGAAACCACAAAGCCAATGGGATGGTTGTGATGATGTTTAACTTCTGACAACTATTTTTGGTACCTATTTGACAAATTAGAAATCCAAAATTAATTATAAATCCAGCCTTTTCTAAAGAGTAAGTTATGGAATTTAAGAGGTGTATATTGGAATTATTGTCTATATATATAAAAAGCCAGCGACTGTAACGGCCATAACGACCATAATGACTGGTTGCTATGACACCCACTGTGGCCAGCGAACTGGCCCAATCAGGGGGTGGGGCTGGCTGGCCAACCTTGCAGCCCCTTTCCCCTGCCTGCCTGCCCCTGATCGACTCTTCCATGTCAATCAATATCCGGCCTATGGCCAAACACCCTCCCTTCCCCCAGGCCAGCCCTGTCCCTATCAGCCCGCCCCACCACAATAGGCCTGCAGCCCCGCCCCCTCAGCTGGCCCACCCCTAATTGCACCCCTCCACCCCCATAGGGGGCGGGGCTAGGTGGCCAACCTCCTTCAGCCCCTCCCCCTGGCTGCCCCACCCCTGATCACACCCCCCACCCCAATAGGGGGTGGGACTGGCCTGCCAATCTCCTGCAGCTGCTCCCCTCACCCTGCCCCACCCCAGATCAGCCCCCACCCCATCAGGGGCAGAGCTGGCTGGCCAACCACCCATGGTCCCTCCCAAAGGGTGCTGGCCCCCCATTGGCACCCCTTACCCCATTCGAGGGTGGGGCCAGCCGGCCCACCACCCACACTCCTCCCCATGGCTGGCCCCACCCCAATCAGCCCCCCAACCCAATCAGGGACAGGGCCTTCGGGTCAATTGCCTGCAGCCCCTTCCCCCAACCGGCCTGGCCCTGATCAGGTCCCAATCGGGCAGGCAGGCCAGCAAACCTCCCGCCATCTCCTCCTCCCAACAGGCCCAGCCCCAACCCGCCCTGATTGGGGCCAGGCCAGCTGGACCCCACCTGTGCACAAATTAGGCCTCTAGTGTTATATAAATCATTTTGAGTCTCAATTTATATATTAAAATGTGCTAAGATGGAATGAGTTTACATCATCATGCCTTATTTGTATCATATGTTATATGGTAGGACTGATGGGGACTAGAAAAGTGAACTAACCTTTGAGTTTGGCATTCACTGTATTTTGCTGGTGAATCCAGAGAGAAGCTGGAGGGCTACAACTGGGACCCCAGTAAGTTTCCGGTGAACGGAGGAGAGAAAATTGAGTAGAAGGAAGGGCACAGGGGTAAGAACCAAGACTATGAAAACATCTCAATAAAGCTATTTACAAAAACAGGTTGAAGTCAGAGTTGGACATCAGTTATATACAGCCCAAGTGATAAATACAATGAGAAACACAAGTTTAAGGGGTAAAATTGGTGGTCAATTGGGCCAAGGTGAAAACTGATAAAGACATAAGATGATGGTACATAAGGAAAGAATGTAGAAAGAAATGGATCCAAACAATGACAGCTTAAGAAAAGCAAGGACCAGACATAAATGGGTTCTGATTATTTGCCATGCAGTAAAATATTTCTCATCCATTGTTTATTCCCATGCATTTCCCTCTGCATTGTAAATGCTGTTGACATCTTCCTTCTTCAACTCCATGTGAAAAAAAGCAAAAATAAAGAGGTAGGTACTGACTCACTGTTTTATTCCCAACTATCCACTTTGGGTAAGAAAAGGGGGCAATGAGAGCAATCCAAGCAGCAACCTGCTACAGTCTCAGGTACACTGCAGCTTGTTAGCACACAGCCCAAGATTACAATCACACCAGGAGTGACTGCACATAGTTGATCTAATGTTTTATTATCTACCCTGAGTTCTGCGAAATTCAGTGGGAGAAATAAAAGATATGCACCAGTACCGATACTTTCAAGTACACAGCTTAATCAACCCTCCTGTTATAAATAACTCAAATTACTTTCCTGTATTGCAGCATTTAACATCTGCAGCACAGACGCCTCTGGAAATTTCTCAAGGCTTCCCCTATACCCGTGGTCAGCAAACTGCGGCTCGCGAGCCACATGCAGCTCTTTGGCCCCTTGAGTGTGGCTCTTCCACAAAATACCATGGCCTGGGAGAGTCTATTTTGAAGAAGTGGCGTTAGAGGAAGTTTAAGTTTAAAAAATTTGGCTCTCAAAAGAAATTTCAATCGTTGTACTGTTGATATTTGGCTCTGTTGACTAATGAGTTTGCCGACCACTGACCTATACCACATGGCTCTGCCTCCAGTCACTCTTTTCAGTGTGTGTGTGTAGTTCAGGTTTTAACATTTTGTTGAATCTCACTGCAAGGGCACCCAGGAGAGGTGGTGTTTGCTGCAGTGTTTATCAGTCCCTTAACCCCCTGAGCCTTGCTGCCCTTGCTTTACTTCACTTACGTAGGGATAAGAATGCAGAAGAGCCTATGGTTCTGCATGCTTGTGTACTGTTTCATCTCTTCTCAATATAAGGTTTCAGTGACCTGTAGCATTTCATCTGGTTGAATGACTTAATTTATTTTATTTTAACTTTACTTGGTATCTTTCCATCCTCTTATGCAACAGATCAGCTGCTCCCCCTGGGCCCTCACCCACGCCTTTATCAATATTGCTGGTGCACTGAAGCAATGTTCAAACTGTTTCGGAACAAAGAATGACGTGGGCAGGTAATCATGGAAAATGCCTCTTTAGTTCACCTTGGGTAAACTGAAGCACTGACAGTTATGAACACAAAGTTGCAAGTGTATTAATAAAAATAATTTATTCTAGAACATTTTTTGCCAACAGGAAATTATTTTGTTATAACATAAATATGCCATTAGTTTGACAAAAATAGAAAGGTTTTTGGATGTCATGATCAAATATATATACATTTGCTATATATATATACACATATATATATATATATATTTGTGTGTGTATGTATCTATGTGTATATGTATATATACAAATAGATGAGAGAGATGAGACATGAGAGATAGAAATAGAGATAGAGATAGAGATAGGGATAGGGATAGGGATAGGGATAGGGATAGAGACAGAGACAGAGACAGAGACAGAGACAGAGATAGAGATAGAGATAGAGATAGAGATAGAGATAGATAGAGATAGAGATAGAGATAGAGATAGAGATGCTAAAAGAACCACAGCAAAAATTTAAGCAATAGAGCTCTATATTGCAGTTACCCTACAGATTCTGTGGTTTATGTACCCTGAACCTGGCACCTGGAAAAGTTACCTAAGCCTCAGTTTTCTATTGTGTAAAATAGAGATTAAATGAGATAACTCATAAACAGTGCTTAGTGTAATGTCTAATATGCAGTAAAATGTAATTATTCTAATTATTATTTTAAATAAGTTTTTGACAGTTCTTTTTCATGTAATTGATATTTAGTAATAGGCAGAATTATCTCTGAATTCCAAACCTTGAGAAAAAGGCAAACACTAGCATTAGGAAAACTAAAGTAACATGGTTTATATAATCCTGGGGCATTTTGAACTTGATCCTAGTAGTTTGAGGTAGCTCCTAGCATTCCCTGTACTTTTCGGTTTGCTGTTAGCTTGACTAATACAGGTCAAGTGCATGGATTAGTAACCATGGATTGTAGTTCTTGATGACTAGCTTCATGAAACAATATATAACATTAAACTCTAATAATCGAATTTTTCTAGAAGTTGCTTATAAACCATAGCTTTCTTAAGATGGCTATTCCTTTCATAATTTTCTTAAGACTTTAAAATAATGTCTCCACACTTTGAACCTAGGTTACCTACCTGTACATTGTTTCCTCAATTGTAGAATATGAATGCTGGGATATTAAGTATAAATTAAATTACATAGCAGGCACTTAGGAAAGTGCCCGTCAGATATTAGGAAAGCACCTGTCAAATAAAAGCTCAATTAAATGTTGGTTATTATTTTTGAAATTATGTACACACTTATAAATCAATCTGAAAAAAATGTAATTTCTCAGAAAAATGTTTTTTTTTTCTAATTTTAAACCACACAATTGGGTTTAAACATCTTTTAAATGTCCTTAATATCCAAACCCTTCAAACTTATGCAACAGTGTTATTTTATATATAGTGTTAATGTGGGAAGGAAGAAAACTCAGGTGGTTATCTCCTCATGTTTTCTAGTATGTCTTTTAATGCAAACTGGAAATATAGATGCTAATGGAAATAAGTGATTGATGAACCCTTTCTTCATACCAAACTACTCTAAGGACTATCTCTATGGGTTTCCTTCTAAGTTAGGTTATAGGTGGAGGCTATAAACGATCCAAACAACTGATCAGTACTTTTCCACCTGCTATAATACAGAATAATTGGTTTTCTACCCCCTCTTCTCACAACAATCACATATCATTTCTCTATCTTTGTCATAGTTAATCATGAAAATTACTTGTTTAAACATGACACTGGTCAAGAGCTGTGATGTTATCCTATATAATAAAGAAGTAATATGCAAATTAACCCTCACACCCTCACAATATGGCTGCCTACAACCAGGCCAGCAGAGGGGTTAGTGAGGGACAACCAAACGACTGAACAAGCAGGCTCTGTGGGTTGACCAGGCTGGCAAAAGGGCCATGAAGGGCAACAAGGCTGGCAGGGGGGGCAGTTAGGGGCAATCAGGCTGGCAGAGGGGGGCAATAAGGGGTGACCAGGCCAGCAGGGGGGGCAGTAAGGGGTGACCAGGCCGGTGGAGGGGCAGTTAGAAGTGAGCATGCCGGCAGGGAGGAGGGAGTTGTGGGAGACCTGGCCAGTAGTGGGGGGGGGGGGCAGTTAGGGGTGACTAGGCAGGCAGACAGGTGAGTGATTAGGACCCAGCAGTCGAGGATTGTGAGAAAGATGTCTGACTGCCGGTTTAGGCCTGATCCCAGCAGTCAGATATCCCCCGAGGGGTCCTGAATTGGAGAGGGTGCAGGCTGGGCTGAGGGGACCCCACCCCCATGCACAAATTTTGTGCACCAGGCATCTAGTTCTATATAATCATCTCTAATAATCCTAAAGTCTCTTAAGAATTTTTTTTTCAGAAAATCAGTTTTGCCTTTCAGCTTTGTCTTGAAACACAGAAAACTAACATATTAATACCAAGGAAAGGTCTACCTACAGTAGGTCCTCGGGTTATGTCAGAGATCATTCCTACAGTGAGACATAACGCGATTTTCGCCATAAGTTAGAACTCACCTAAGCGCCTACGTCACTCACATGGCGCACATACATAGCAGTAATGAAGTGAAACAGTAAAAAAAAATTAAAGAATGATAACAATTCCTGACCTTTACTTGTGGTAAATAAATAATAAAAATCATAAAGCACATATGTACATACATTGAAATGACAGAACTTTTTTTTTTTAATAAATGAACTAGAGGCCAGGTGCATGAAATTTATGCACGGGGGGGGGGGGGGCGGTGTCCCTCAGCCCAGCCTGCACCATGTCTAATCTGGAACCCCTCGAGGGATGCCCGATAAGGCCTAAACTGGCAGTCGGACATCCCTCTCACAATCTAGGACTGCTGGCTCCCAACCCCTCGCCTGCCAGCCTGCCTGATTGCCCCTAACTGCTTCTGCCTGCCAGCCTGATCATCTCCTAAATACTCCCCTGTCAGCCTGATCGACACTTAACTGCTCCCCTGCCAGCCTGATTGCCCATAACTTCCCTCCCTTGCCAGCCTGGTCACTCCTAACTGTCCTCCCGTGCAGGCCTGGTCACTTCCAACTACCCTCCCCTGCAGGCCTGGTCCCCTCCAACTGCCCTCCCCTGTGGGCCTGGTTGCTCCCAACTGCCCTTCCCTGCAGACCCGGTTGCCCCTAACTGCCCTCCCCTGCCAGCCTGGTCGCCCCTAACTGCCCTCCCCTGCAGGCCTGGTCACCCCCAACTGCACTCCTCTGCTGGCCTGGTCACCCCTAACTGCCCTCCCCTGCAGGCCTGATTGCCCTCAACTGCCCTCCCTTGAAGGCCTGGTCCCTCCCAACTTCCCTCCCCTGCTGGCCTCATCGCACACAACTGCCCTCCCCTGCTGGCCATCTTATGGTGGCCATCTTGTGTCCACATGGGGGCAGCCATCTTGTGTGTTGGAGTGACAGTCAATTTGCATATTACCCTTTTATTAGCTAGGGTGGGAGATGGCAATGTAACCATGAAATGAAGTACGTTGAGTCCAATGTTACCCGAGGACTGCCTGTATTCATTGGCAATTCATATGAGGAAGATTACCACACTACACAAAAAAACTAATTTTTCAAGGCACTGATGATACACAATATCTAGCTTTACATGTTAACAAAATAAATCTTTGGCAAGCAATGCAATATATCTAACATACTCGTCTCCTATTTTCAACAAT
Organism: Plecotus auritus; assembly: GCF_963455305.1. Classification (NCBI taxonomy): domain Eukaryota; kingdom Metazoa; phylum Chordata; class Mammalia; order Chiroptera; family Vespertilionidae; genus Plecotus; species Plecotus auritus. The sequence continues at coordinate 19,567,913 of NC_137776.1, read as the reverse complement.
TCACTTAGTAAAGTTATCTAAGTTGCAAGATATATGAAATGGAATCAAATGCTTATATACAAAAATTAATTATTTAATTTAAAACGTAAAAAATATGCTCAGATACAAATTATATATATATATATATAATTTATTTTGGTAAAACATATAGACATTTTACTTTTTACTATTAAATGAATTATGAATAAAACCAAAACAAAAAGACAAATAAACACCAAAAAGTTGTGAAGTTATTACCAAGAAAATAAATCTACTTTCAAATTATACAAAATATATCTACAATATATATACCACAATAATAATGTTACTAAATTCTTAGTCCCTTGCTTGTATTACTAATCCAGTAGATGCTTCTCCATATAAAATAACTATGCTTCAAAAGATCCTAAAACTGTGTAAATTCAGGAGAGAAATACATGAATAACCTTTAGAATAAAATTATTCAATATCCAGAATTCTTAATTCAGGTATTATATGGAGTATTGTGATGCTTTCATATTTCATTAGATTTAACAAAAAGGTTATATAATATACACCTATTTTACAAGACTGTAAACATAAACATAAGTGCTTTATCATAAGTTTATAATCATTTACTAATAATATTGCATACCATTTTTGCCACTAAAGTATTCTGTTTCTTCTATTATGAAAAAAAAAAAGTGTGTCTTAAAGAATGCAGAGATTGAGAAAAGTTTTTTTTCTTATAAGTATAACTTAGATTTTGGTTATATAAATATTTGGGGCCATTAAGCAAAAGCCCCAAAATAGTTAAATACAGAATTTAATATAGGCTTTGAAGGCCTAATAATGCGTGTTTAATTGGACACAATGAACATAGCTATAATTACAGTCTACAAAAAAGAGTATTCTCTGTATTTAAAAAAGAAGTCTTCAATTATCAAATAAACTGCATTATATTTCATTAATGCAAAAATGTAACTATACTTTGAACCTGAAAAGTAATGAAACCTTAAAAACACAACAATTAAGCCTAAATTATAATCATTAAAAGAATAATGCTAAGTTATGCAAATTATTATTACAGTTAAGTGATTTTCAAATTTTAAGTCTATTTCCATTAAAGTGATTTTTTCACTCATTATATTAAAAAATAGATTTTTTCAGGAAAAACATGGCATTAATATATCAGACAAACAGACAAGCGATTAAGTAGACCAAACATCTAAAATGCTCCTGTGCCAAATCAGCTTCCCATCGATAGTAAAGAAGAAACAGTCTTTTCAACCTAAGCCTGTCTTCACTCATCCATCCATTGCTCTTATCCTCTCTTCTTATCCACAATTGTCATATTCAGGCAATTGTGGGGTGGGCTGGGACAAGACAAAAAGCATCTCTCTCTCTCTCTCTCTCTCTCTCTCTCTCTCTCTCTCTCTCTCTCTCTCTCTCCTTTTTAGGGCAATCAATAAAAAGAAGAAAGCACAATGATGAGAAAAATCTATTTTCATTGCAGGAATTAATAGAAATGTTATATCCCTAAGCAAATTAGTTGGCAATAAAAGAACTTCACCAGATCTGTGAAGTCTATTTGAGACATTAGCAAAGGTTATTTTTTCAGACTGAGAAACATTTCAGGACCTACCATGTGCTTATGTCTCAGCACATCTTTATTCTTTTGTAATGACTGTTATTACTGTTTATATTAAATTGCTCTCCTATCTACAAACATGCTAGTAATATATACAGTGTACTTTTCAATCTTACTGTTTTGCTTCTGCTGTCACTAAGGCTACCTAGTGATAACTTGTTCTTCCATAAAATACATTACTGTATCCTAGTGATAACTTGTTCTTCCATAAAATACATTACTGTATCCTAGTGATAACTTGTTCTTCCATAAAATACATTACTGTATCCCTCTTCTCACTGACAATTCCTTGCTCTATTTGAGACTTAGAAAGCCCATCTCAAAGACTACCTCTTCCAAGAAGCCTTTCTTGCTTTCTTCTTATCAGTTTTCCTCTTCCCCATTTGTATTCCAAAGTGTTTATTGTAGACATTTATGAAACTTGTATAATTCTGCTTTAAATTGATTAGTTTACATTCGCAAATTAGTGAACACTGACCAAACTTTCTAAGATTCTAGATAATATTCCAAACTTGAACAATCACTGTTCTACTTCTCATTCATCCTTTTAAAAAATATACATTTATTGATTTCAGAGAGGAAGGAATAGGGAGAGAGAGATAGAAAGATCAATGATGAGGAGAATCACTGATCAGCTGCCTCCTGCACACCCCACATTGGGTTTTAAGCCAAAACTCAGGCATGTGCCCTGACCAGGAATCAAACCGTGAACTGGTTCATAGGTCGATGCTCAACCACTGAGCCACATCTTTTAAGTGACTTCTCCTCAAAAGCAAAACCAATGAAGAGTTTTCACAGCCTGAAGAACAACAACAAAAAAGTTTCTATTTCGATTTGAGTAGCAGGTTACTTACCTAGTACTCAGCTAACTACACTGGATAATATCCTCTCTGGATGGTTTTGTCTAATTGTCAAAGGAATTGCTTCCATTCTTTTCTTCACTGAGTAATAGATATCTACCTAAATATGGTTATTATTAAAGTTGAGTGATTAAAAACATAAATTTCTTCTCTACTAAATTTCCTGTCAGCATTTTAAATCTGCATTCCTAATTTCCAAGTGTGAAGGTTATCCAAATTTAAAACAGCTAAACGATGCACTCTTTCATAAGTGGCTGATTTGGAAGCCTCGGAACCCAAGAGTCATTCCAGAGCTGGAATATGGAAAGCCTGCTGAGCATGTGGCTTTCTCTTTAGAGATATTGCCAATGTAAATGTTGTTATCCTCCTTTTTCTGTTTCCCTCTTCCTTTTCATTATGAAAAGAGACTTCCCCTTTGCATCCCCCTCCTCATCTCCTTTGTATAGCTGTTAGCAGGAAATCACAAATTTCATTTAAAAAAAAAGTTGTTTTAAATGGTATCGCATGAGAAAGCGGGTAATTTTCCACTATAGGACTGTTCTGTAGTACAATCAACCCCCGAATTTGTTGATGGATGATGCGGTTGGATGCAAGCCACATACTGCACACATCAACTTTACTGCTGTGTAACAATAATGTTACATTCGAGGTTGTGAAATATGTTCTCTTTTAAGGAAACTTGCAATACATAATAAAAAAGATCTCATTTCAGAATTGTTGGTTTTGGCTAGATACTATATGTGAGAGAACTGGCAAAATGTTTTAGAATTTTTCAACTTGATCAGACTGCTAAGTGTAAGTAGCATTTCTTTTAAACCATTTTTATATCTAGATTTTGGTAAGGAAAACTCTACTGAGATATTATACATTTCCTTAGAAATTATTTGTGAATCCAATACTGTCTTATGAATGGAAAAAAGGATCATGAAAAAGTGTTTCATCATGTATATATTATATATATGGAAAGAAAAGAATACATTAATAACCATTAAAAGTCTACCTGGCACATATATTCATTTTGAATTAAAGAACAATAACAAAGGACTCAACTAATAATTAATAGATCTGGTGACTATTCTTCATGTCTTCTACAGGAGCTCCCAGAAGCTCAGTATTTTACATAGGATGGCAGTTGAAGAACTGTGGTTATCTAGAGTAGAGTTAACCAATCCATCTTGCAGATATCACTTATTAAAATGTGTACTTTGCAGTCTCTGAGGACTAGCTCCCACAATCATTCACATGTCATCTCCCCCCTCTCTCTAATATAGATCTTACACTCTCTCTCTAATATAGATCTTACACTCTCTCTCTAATATAGATCTTACAAAGCTAAAACACTTTCCTATACTATTTGGATAGTCACAGTAGCCATGTGAGAGTTCTGCTGCTCATTGAGCAAAGGGCTGAAGTTCTTGGGAGGGACAATCTTTCCTATATATAAAACAGGGGACAAGGATGAAGTGCTTTGCCCTTTGACTTTTATTTCCCTGCTTGTAATGGATGTGATGCCTGAAAATGCAGCAACGTGTTTCATAACCAGGAGGATACAAACAACAGACTAAGGATAACAGACCAGGAAAAAGAAGGAAAAGGAATCAGATTTTATAATGGTTTTGTTAAAATAGTCTGGCAGCCCTGCACTGCATGAGATTAAAATATCCCAATGGCCCAACCAGTGTTGCTGGGTGGTTGAGCATCGATCTATGAACTAGGAGGTCACAGTTCAATTCCAGTCAGGGCACATGCCTGGGTTGTGGGCTGGATCCCCTGTGTGGAGTGTACAGGAAGCAACTGATCAGTGATTCTCTCTCATCATTAATGCTTCCATCTCTCTCTCCCTCTCCCTTCCTCTCTCTGAAATCAATAAAACATATTCAAAACATAATAAAATAAAACATTCCTATGTTTTTTAAATGAATGTTAGTCATTTTGCCTCCTGTCAGCAAAACACACCCTGATATTCAATTGGCACCTGAAACTGCCCTGCCATAGTGTTGAAACCTAAATGTGGACCTGCTTGAGCAAAGAAGACAAATGTTAAAGACCCAAGAATTCTAGGCTAGAAAGTTATAAACTTTGGTAATAGGTTGGTGAAACATTTGTTCAAGTTCAAAACTATGCTCTGTGCAGACCACACACTTGTCAACAAGACACAGCAATGGGTACATACTTGTGTCCTTGTTATATTTTTAAAAATTACTAACTTCCACACCTAGAATGGTTGGGTACTCAAGATCCACATTTCTACCGCCTCCATACAGACAAGTGAGAAACTATCAGGTAAGGCCCATGGACAGTGCTCTTTTCAGAGAAACACAAACTGCTCACAACCAACCACTGGTGGGTGCTAAGACTACAGAAATCATTCCAGGGCTGTAGATAGCTGTTATTTCCTTTTGCTGTTGTAATACATTGCCACAAACCCAGTGACTTAAAACAACACAGCTATTATCTTATGGTTCTGGAGGTCAGAAGTTTGAAATGGGTTCCCCTGGGCTAAAATCAAAACGTTGCGAGGACTGGTTCCTTCTGGAGGATCCAGGAGAGAGTCTATTTCCTTGCCTTTTCCAGAGCCATCCATACTCCATGGCTTTTGGTCCCTTCCTCCACCATCAAGGCCAGCACTGTAGCGACTCTGACACTTGCTATTCATCATTCTATTTCTTGCTGCCTTCTTTCTCTTACATGGGGCTCACTCAGAAAATCCAGAATAATCTCCCCATCTCAAGAGCCTTAATCACATCTGCAAAATCTGTTTTGCTGGATAAGGTAACACTCCCAAGTTCTGGTAATTAGGACATCTTTGAGGGGACATTATTCTGACTACCACTATAGTCTTTGTTACCTTCAGCAAAAATAAAGATTAAAATGCTGGTGATTTAAACATTGTCAAGAAAGTAACCCAATGTCATTAGCTGCAAATAGCAACATTATACCAGCACTGTATGGAAAAGTGTATTTTAAAAATCTATAAAACATGCTGAGAGGTAGAAATGACTTTTGCATATTTAAAAGTGACCCTTGCATAAAACAGAAACAATTTGGCATAATTTGGATTCATTTGTAATTCTCATTTAGTTAAGAGCATAGAAGTTGTCCGGCTATAAATGATGTTTATTTTTGCCTGTATTAGAACATAAAAACTATTTTTTTTTAATTCTTCATCTAAGGCCTCTATAGTAAATAGATCCAAATTTTATCTAGCTTTGCTCCCTAACACAACACTAAACTATTATCTACAATGGTGATCCTATGGGTGGATAGGAAAGGACATTGCATGAGCACACACATGTGTTTCCTGGTTCATTCCTGTAAGAGGGTATTCACAAAGGAGGGAAGCCACTAAGAATCTACAAGATGACAAAACAAAGGAACTGATGGTGGCAACAAGAGCAAGATGGAAAATGAAGAGTCTCTGATAAAGTATCAAAAAATAAAGTATGAGGGAGATCTAGAGGCTGATCCAAGGAAAACAGATATCTATCTAGGGGAGTTAATATCAACCTCATTTCACAGGGAGAAGGCACTGTTGGGGAAATAAAAATATTAATATTTAGATAAAGTCTCAGAGTAAAAAAACAGAGTTGCTGGAAGGCATAGAGAAATTCCAAAAAGAGCAGTTGGATAGCTCTTTGCCACCATAAAGGACTAATAAAAAAGTAATTCTGAAGCAATATAACACCTATTATAAATGCAAAATAATGACAGCAATGTTTTATATTCTCTATTATAATTGTCAAATTAGATTAAAATATATTAAAAATTTGGTAATACTTTTCTAATTTAGACAGACCAAGAATTTCCACTAAACAATACTTCTCATGTTTAGTTAAGAAAGTTTTGGAAAAATTACTTTTGCCTTTAGCTAATATATTCCTTGCGTGTGCTTCTAAAAGAAGAGAATGCAAAGAGCAATTATAATACCTCATAGCTTCACAACAGTTTTTATTCTCTCAGACACAGAAAAAGGAAAACACCTTCAGTTTGAGTTTGCATTTGCTCCTAGGAATAAAATTAGTACTACTAATTCACTGTATCCACTTAAGCTTTTAGACATTGTTTGGTCTCAGAAAACTAACAAATAATGTTATCATTTTAGCAACCCAATTTCCATTGATTTTGGTCCTCATAAAGTAATCTATTTAGCAAAATACATGAACAGTTATTTTCAAAGCATGAAGTAAAAACTGTTATGGGTTCACCTTTGGTTTATTTAAACCACAGAATAAATAATGGAATCTGCCCAAATGCCATCAACACCTCCACCCAACTATTCTTACTCTGCTTCAAATGAGAAATCATAACCTTCTGATATTAAAATAAAGTACAAATGGTAAATTTACCTGGTTGATGTTGCTATAATTCATATTGTGCAGTTTTTCTCCAATTAGAATATTAAATATTGACATACCAAATTAATACATTTTATAAGGTACAGAGGTTAATATTTTAGGGAATAGATCTCTCATTTTAATATGTCGCATTATGCAATCAAAATTCTGAAAAAAAGGGAAAATACTGCAGTGTGCTATAAAGTACTTGGAAAAAAAACACAAAAAAAAACCCCAAAACCCCAAGATAAATGGTAGGATACCCAACTTGAAGAGATCATAAATTTGTTAGCATAGATTCTAGAACACATGGTTGAAGAGTAAATTTTACAATGCTCTTTAGAATGAAAAACAATGGGTTGAGTAGTTCATGGGGCTCTCTAAGATCCATTCCACTCAAAACAAATAATTATGAGACAAGTTGGTTGTGTGGGGCTATGGTTTAACTTTATTGGGTTATAAAATAGGGTTCTATGTGATTTATTTGGATCTTTTGTTTTTCACTCAGAAAAAAAAATATTTTCAGACAACAAATGGAAAAATAACATGGGCACAATGGTGGACACAGAATGGCACTAGAACCATACATCTCTGGGTTCTGATCCTGACTAGCACGAGAACCTACAAGCTATTTAATATTTCTAAGCTTTATTTTTGTATCCAGATAAAATTTCTTTGAGCTTGGTTTTCTAAAGCTCTCACTAAATTGTAGTCTGTAAAATCAGAGAAACAGAAACTGCCCAAAATATTCTACTGTAAATCTAACAACAACCTATAACCAGAGACCGGAAAAGTCTGGTCTGGAGGTGGGGGTGGGTGTTCAAATGTGCTTTGCAATGTGAAACAGTATCCAGTGAGAAAACCTAGGCCCAAAAGAAGCTGGGACCATATTGCAATCTATCCAACCACCTGCCACCTAAATCAGATACAAGAATATAAACAAACTGTAAAACCTACCAGTGTTCCTTCCTAGAAAAAATATAGTTTCTGAAGGTAAACAGAATATGATGACTTCTTTATATAAATACTAGAGGCCCAGTGCACAAAATCCGTGCACTCAGGAGTCCCTCAGTCCAGCCTGCGGCCCCTTGCAGTCCAGGAACACCCAGGGGATGCCATGGAGGAGGGAGAGGCTCCCGCCACCACCGTTGCGCTTGCGAGCCATAAGCCTGGCTTTTGGCTGAGCAGTGCTCCCCCTGTGGGAGCATACTGACCACCACGGGGCAGCTCCTGTGTTGAGCATCTGCCCCTGGTGGTCAGTGCACATCATAGCCACTGGTTGCTCAGCTGTTTGGTCAATTTGCATATTAGCCTTTTATTATATAGGATACATATTTTCTACATTAGTTCAGCTGTATTAAGTAATAAATCTGCCTTACTATAAGGGGGAGAAAATGAAAATACTTGTAGTAGGTTTATTGCAAGGAGATTATACAGAAGTAAGGACTTTTAGATTGGGAGACCCAGAAAAAAATCTGTAGTTTTAAATTTCTCAGAAATAAGCCATAGGAGATCCCATATTGGCCCAGCAGACACATTAAAGAACATCTCAACAAATCAGGTCCAGGAGCTGTTTACACACACACACACACACACACTCACACACACAGACACCTGCCCACCAACAATAAGTGTGAAAATCATGTTCTACCAGGGCACAGGGAGCTAGAGAATTTAGTTACTACACTGCATGTTAGAAAATAGTCAGGTGGATTTCTCACCTTTAGAAAATAAAGGAAAAACACCAATTGCAATAAGAGCAACAACAGCCTAAGATCTCTCAGAAATACTACACAGAAAGGACACAGTAGTTGAGGTGAGAAAGGATATTTCTGGGGGACAAAAGGGAAAATTAAATTATAGGAATTAAAGTAATATTTAGGATATAAGAAGTTAAAGATATAATCTCGAGGAAGAAGAATTAAAATGCCATGAAGAGAAAATACATCAAGATGGGAGGGGTAGGGAGGGGGATAAGGCAGCATAATAATTCATATTGAAATTCAGAGAGAACTTAGACAAAAAATAATTATATAAAACATACATACAACTTTGATAGCAGAATTAAACTTTGCATCATAAATAGTTAAAAGTCAAATCTGCACTTCAGAGGTAATATATTCTAGTAGCTAAGAGTATGGACTTTGGAGCAAGACTATTTCAACTCTTACTAATTATGTTGGTATTGGGCAAATTCCAAAACCAGTTTATGCTTCTGTTTCTATACATCTATTCAATGGGAAAATAATAACAATATCTTCAATATAAAATTATTAAGAAGATTAAATAAATTAATAGCTATAAAGTTTTAAAAGAATAAATGTTAGCTATTTTTAATAATACCAAACCGGTGACATGCCTTGTTGATGCATACGCACTCCTAGAATGCAGAGAAAGTTCAAGAAAATGGAGGGGTGGGTTTATCAGACTCAAGGACTACAAGTTCCTTAGAAGAAATGTATAAGTGAAGTAAAATAAAAATCAAAGACACAAATTAAGGAAATTTTCTTGAGCTGAAAGCAAACAAGCAAATAAACAAATACAAAACACAACAAAAATTATCACCACAAAGACAATGACAAAAAAACTACAAGAAGTTCCATGTTGGCTAATCGGATGTATGTAATTCAACAGAAAAGTAACAAAGGAATTCTCTGAAAATATTTTTTTAAACAAAACAAAGCTAAGATAAACCAAAAATCTAAAAAAAAAAAAATCAGCAGAGGAAAATACCAGTTGTCATATAAGACAGGAAGTCATGTTTCACTTTTCAACAATAAATTTGAATAAAATTAAGTAACAACTAAAGAATTTTGAGAGGAAAGAATTAGAAATCAGATTCTTATTCTGCCAAATATCATACACATATAAAGGTCAGAAGAAGACAGTCTAAGCTACTCAGCATCTCAGAAAGCACAGCATTTATAATAAACATAAATAAAATAAATATTAAAAAATATTTGGCAGTCAACAAAATGTGAATCAAAGTTAAGAATTCAGGTTTGGGGAATTTTAAGTAAGCCTCGAAAGAAGTAAAATAGATTATAATGAGTACTGAATAAAATCAAATATAGGACAAAGTCAAGTAATCGCTGTAAATGTGAATCTAAAGTGAACCACAAAAATTAAACTATAATTTTTTTTAAATAAGTATCACATTTTACAATAAATAAGACTTTTCTGATAAAAGAACAATAAACTAATAGCAATTTATGTCCAATACCTTTTTATAATAAACAGATGAAATTTAAAACTGTGTCATTTTTTTATTTGATGAAAAAACATAGGTCCAATAATGTTTTACAACTTTAAAGGTAATTCCCAGTAGAATTAGAAAGGAGCTATGAGATTCCCAATTTGCTAGAGAAAAAAATAAAAGGCAAGAAAACACGTCAAAAAGCCAAAGTTTGAAACTAAAGTCAATACTTTATATGAATGTATAAAAGTAAAAAACAATATGAACTTAAGAGATTTAAACAGCTTATTAAGAAAAAAGAATTTACAGACTGGGTTAGAGAAAGCAGACACCACAAAACTTATGTGTATTCTATTTATAAGGAACTAAATAGAGAAATGTTAAGGAAAAAAAGATGAGCAAATATTTATCAGCATTGAGAAAAGAATTCCTGTTTGTTTACTACTCTATGCCCAGATCCTCGCACAATAGACAAACTTAGGACACATTTAATAATTATTTATATATGAAATATAAACAAAAACATTATACTTATGAAACTAAACAAAGTAGATCGGCCGGTGTGGCTCAGTGGTGGAGCACTGACCCATGCACCAGGAGGTCACCAATTCAATTCCTGGTCAGGGCACAGGCCCAGGATGCAGGCTCCATTCCCAGCAGGGGGTAGTATAAAGAAGGCAGCTGATCTATGTTGATGTTTCTCTCTCATCAGTGTTTCTATCTCTCACTCCCTCTCCCTTCCTCTCTCTGTAAAGTCAATAAAAACATATTAAAAAAGAAGAAAAGTGAACAAAATAAAGTAAGGTTGTTAGTGCTAATTTTATGCAATTAGCAATTACATTAAGAAGATAGAATTTGGTAACATGGGTCATTTGATATTGATTTAATATTGATAAAAGATACAATCCATAATGATGATATAGTCATAACATATATAAATCTGATAGGATACCATATATACATATATATGTGTGTGTGTGTGTATATATATATATATACATATATATATATATATAATACTTAGGGGACTTTGTTATACTTCTCTTAATCATTAACAGATTAGAAAATAAAATAATCTTAATAACATCCTCTGAAAGTTTCTCATACTTATACTCAGTAAACAAAATTACACTTTTTTTCAAGTGACTATGGCAATTAAAATGAGGATTTTTCAAGCATCCATTCTTAAGAAACCTGACAAAAAATCACCCAGGTGCGAATTTATATCTCTGGGGTCCTTCACCAAAGGAATTTGTAAACGATGATGTAATAAAAATGTTTTCCTAAAACAAAAACTAATATATCTATAACCAAAAATCAACAAAGAATAAGTAGAAACATAAATAGATCAGTGTCTATTTTCAAAAAGATAGCTTGCTCATTCATTCCTTTATTTGTTTATATTGGAAATATTAATTGAATACCTGTGCCAATAACTGAGAATACAAGGATAAACAAGTAGTAGTATCCACCTACTTTCAGAGAAGGAAAACAGATAATAAAGAAACAAATAGATATATAATAAAATATTGGCTAGTAACTAGTTCCACGTTAGGCTTAACATCAATGAGGTTTATCATGTTATACACTAAATAGACTTTCCCAGAAAACAGAAATGCAAAACTACCTTATAGATAGTTCAAATACTATTCTACTGTAGGGTTTGCTTTAATAAAAACCCCAAGCATAAAAAAAGAATGTTATTCAATGTCTCTGCACATTTTACAACTCAATTTTATGAAGAAATTCACCACATTCATTAAAAAACTTTACTAAAATATAACTAGCATATTTTGAGAACATAAATACACAGAAATATGAATATACACATTCATTCACATATGCTCATTTATGCTAAAGGCAATTGTATAAAGAAGAGAAGGACAGGGTTCTCAAAAAGGGTGGCCTAAAGGGATGCTTTTTGGTCTTTGGTACCAGTTAGGGACTAGATAACTCATCATTTTTTATTTTTTATTTAATTTTATTGTTTAAAGTTTTACAAATAGTAGTACATATGTCTCCTTTTTTTTCCCCATTGACCTTCCCCCGGCTTGTTTCACTTTTTTTGAAAATCTGCCTGCCTGCATAAAATTCCCAAAATTGCAAAATTTTGCCTCAAGGGATTATTTTAAAAATCAGATTATTTAGGTATAACTTACCTATGTATACTTTGGTGAATTTTGACAAAATCACACCTTCCCACTACAGTTGTAATTTTTAAGTTGAATCAGAACTCGTCAAAATAAATTTTAAATCATTAAATGAGGTCAATTTTTAAAGACTTTGATATTTTTATTTTTTTGTTTACTTACCAAATTTGAAACTATAAATTGAAAGTCATTTCAATCTTTTTAAAACACAGTCTTGTTTAGTAAACAAATAAATCTCATTACCCTCTTTCATGTAATTTGGAATTCACTAAAATTGATACCATAAGGAAGAATGTGCCAAAGCAGAGAGACAACATATGTTTTCTTTTACTCGTCCCAGTTTCCTAAATAGATAGTACTTGCCTGGTTACAGATAATTAAAGGGTAAAACAGTAAATATCTGCTGTGTGAATACATGAGTGAATGAATGAATGAACCAAAAGTTCTCTACTAATTTAAGTAGCATTGAATCGTTTGGACAGCTAATATTACAGATGTGGGAGACAAAACAAAAACAAAAACCTTAGAGTATGTTCTTAGATAAAAAAAAAAATCAGTCTCTTCCTCTCAGAACCAATTATCTACACTGCCCTGCATCCCTCCCTGAAAACAACCCCCCTTCTGTTACCAGGTCATTATTCAATAGCTAAAAGAATCACTTTTTCTCTCAAACTCAATTCTTCTTTGCAAAAGAAGTCATAAAACAAATGTATGCAGTTAGGGGTGACCGGGCTGGCAGAGGAGGGCAGCTGGGGGTGACCAGGGCTGCAGGGGAGGACAGTTGGGGGGGACCCAGGCCTGCAGGGGAGGGCAGTTGGGAGTGACCAGGCCTGCAGGGGAGGGCAGTTGAGGGGAACCAGGCCTGCAGGGGAGGGCAGTTGTGGGGGACCAGGCCTGCAGGGGAGGGCAGTTGGGAGAGACATGTTAAAATTCTAGGGGTTCATTGCTTGGATGAAGTCCAAGCTCATATATGTAAGTTGACATAAAGCTGATTTTATTTTAGGTTAATCAAGAAAATGTACACATGACCAGTGTAAAATCATCTCAGTTCTCCCCAAAATTGGTATTATAATATTTAATGAAGTACAGGCCATTAGCTACCATATAGTCAGCTAATATTTCCAGTAAGCACTTCCCATTGTGCTATTCCCTTGTTTAAAATCTTTCAATGACCCATCATTGCTCTGAGAATAAAAATAAAGCTTCTTAGCTTGTCTTTTTGAAAAGGCACCACATAAATTGGCCCTTCTTCCTTGAGATTAGAGCTTCATTGGTTTCATTTGCACAGGCAACTCAGTGTAACACTTGCCTTACAACTTTGCAGTTCTACCGGGGAGACTTCCGCTCAAGTTACTGCGCATTTGCTCCAGGAACTTAGTCCCTCAGGACTAAGGACTCTAGTTTCTCTCATTCTGCGACCCTTAATCTCCTCCATTTCTTTTCCCATCTCCCTTCACTGTGCTGCTGACTCCTGCTGTTATTCCTACTTCATAGCTCTCGTTGACCTTCGCCCTAACCCCATAGGCATGATTATGTAGTGTCGATTTCCATACTCTCCGCTTGCCTGGGCTTCTTCCAGTAAGTATCCTGCAGTTGAGTCAACCCATGCTGCCCAGCCACCATATAGTTCCAGGATTGGCCTCTTATTGCTTCCCTTTCCCCATGGCCTACCGTGTTAAAGCTATCCCTCGGTGGTCATGGGATCGTCACAGCTGATTTTATGTTAGGTTAGTCAAGAAAAGGTACACATGACCAGTGTAAAATCATCTCGGATCTCACCACCCGCCTGACTGATGCCATGGCTGGGGAGGCTGCCTTCCCCCTCGGCAGACAGCCTGGTCATCTGCCCCTTGCTCTTTTCCAGGTTGTCCTCTTTAGCACTTGGCGTCTCATCCCCTGGCCTGTGGGCAGTGAAGTGTGCAGGGGTAGAAGAGGAGGATGGGAGGGGATGGAGAGGAGAAACATAAAAAGAGGAAAACTGCATGCTTGTCAGATAGACCATTGGTCCTCCTCAGGGTCCCAAAAGTCCAACACTCTCTTGCTGTCACGACCATAACATGTGCAAAAAGCACTCACACATACACATGTGCACACACATGGTATGGAAGGGTTTTATGAGAGAGTATAAACTGGAAGCAAACCCTCGTCAAAGCTAATGGCTACTATGGTATGTTTATCATGGAACCTAATTACTGGTCTTTTAGAAAATGTATACCTTAATTATAGTCATTAGCAGATAAAAGATATTTTGCATTTCCCAGAGGTATATTGAGTGACAATCTTTAAGGTTTATACTATTAAACTAGGAAAGGAGTTTTTGCTTAGAAATAAGCAGAACTGTAAAAATTGATTATTAATGCATGTTTCTTTGTTCTTAAAATGTATATATTAACTATGGCTTACTTTTCATGTCTAATAAAATAAGTATGAGAAAAAAAAAAGGTTTCCAAAATGGTCCAGCTCCTTGCTGTCCACATTATCCATAAGCCAAGCCCAAAAGGAGAACCAACCAAACAGTTGTTCACTATCCTCACACCAGGCCTCGCTTCACCGGGGTCCTGGTCACTGCTCCAGATCAGGATTGTCCCTCTGCAAAACAAAACTCTGTCTGCAACTTTGAAATACTGTCACCTCCCCATTTCTAACACCAGGTCCGATATTGCATAGCACTCTTAGCCAGTTCTGCAACCCAAACATCTTAAATTAAGATCAGAATACTTGAAGTTAAATTCAGTTAGTTATGCACCGATCCCAGCAATCTAATTATGTAAAAAATATTAAAGCACTTTAACTGTAAACTCTTATTTAAGTAATGCCTTCTTCTGCCATCTGGTGGCAAAAGTGAAAGGTATATTAATTATTGGTAGCAAGGCTATAAAGCAGGCCTCATTGAGCAATCATAAATGTATCTGCCAGATTGCAGGTATCATCCTTTACTTAAGAAATTACAACATTTACAACTTTGTCTTTGTTTTTAATAGGACAGTGCTCTCTGCAGTTGTTTGGAACATTGCTAGCTGCAAGCTGAGCACATGAATAATGCCTCATGCTAACAACAGAACCATCAATTTTATATCAACAATCAACTTAGACATAAAACCTGATAATAATTCTCCATTCATTTCATATATACAGCAATTTCTAGCATGTCTAAATAGGTTTTTTATTAATGATCAATATATCTCAAGAAAGCTTTCAAAGGGATTGATGTTTTATTATATAACCTGGCATTTCTAACTTGCCACAATTCCTAGAACCTGGCTTCTCACTTCACCTAAGGCATTGGCCGGCAAACCGCGGCTCGCGAGCCACATGCGGTTCTTTGGCCCCTTGAGTGTGGCTCTTCCACAAAATACCACGGCCTGGGCGAGTCTATTTTGAAGAAGTGGCATTAAAAGAAGTTTAAGTTTAAAAAATTTGGCTCTCAAAAGAAATTTCAATCGTTGTACTGTTGATATTTGGCTCTGTTGACTAATGAGTTTGCCGACCACTGACCTAAGGCATTATAACCATTGTTATAAAAGAATATTTTAAAATTTAAAAAATAGTTTGAACTATGAGCAAGTTTATTTGCATTATAGGTACTTTACCGTATTTTATACTTTTATCATTTTATATTTTTATCATTTAATACATTGCAAGTGTTATATGTAATTTTATATCAGAGAGTCACAAAATTAAAGACTAGGAAGAACTGTCAGACATTGCAAGGTTCATTTATCTACCCAGAGGATGTTTTCTACAATATCATTAACATGTAGTTACCCAACTCTGCTTAGATACTTTCAATAACAAGAAAACTCCAGTTGTGACAACACCCATCCCCAGAGAATCCTGAGAATTCAAATGTATTCCCTGCATGTTACCCACAGTGGCCTTGGTTAGCTCTCTGGAGTCCAACAGCATAAATTCATAGTCTGCAATGTTTGAAGACAGTTGACATGCTCCAAATACCAACATTTTTCTCCTTTAGGATAAATATACCTAGTTCCTTCAACTATTTCTCATGGGACATAACATCCATGTCTACACCAACCTGGTCTTTCTCTCTTTTTTTTTTCTTCTAATTTGAAAATATAGGCAATCAAAATGAATGCAAATGGACAAAACTGAGATGAATTTTATATGTGAATTACATTTCAATAAAATATTAATAAAATTATTTTGACTGAACTCCAGAGATAGAGATTGTAACGAAAAGAAAGTTGGTGTGGCTGTATTATTAGACAAAGTAGACTTTAAGATAAAAAGCATTGCTAATGACAAAGAATATCAGCACAGATTGCAAAGGGGCTCGGCTCGGTTGACCTGGGAGATAGAACAGTTCTAACATATGCTCCGATAACATAGCTTCAAAAACTGCCACAACCATAAGGAGAAAGCAACAATTCACAACAAACGTGGGACACATTTAACATATCTTAAGAACTGATACACCAGGCAGACACAGTCAGATGGACATGGAAGATTTGAATGATAGAGTTGGCAAGTCTGATCTAGTGAACACAGGACACAATATACGCACGCTTCAGCACACGTGGAACGGAACACCCACGGGTCTGTAAAGCCAGGCTTAAGGTATTTCAAATAATCCACATTATATACAGCATCTAATTCAGCCATAGCACAATTTCATTTAACAATTTAAAAGGTAATTGTTAAACTTCATGTTTAAACGTCATTTAAAAAATACGCTTCTTAATCACCCACGAGTCAAAATATAATTCCTAATGGATTTTAGAAAATGTTTAGAACTGAAAGGTAACGAAAACACTGTGCATTGAAATTTGTGAGATGGAGCTAAAGCAGCGGATTGATCTCTCGTCTCTAAGTGTCACCTGACGACTAAACCAGACCTTGGGGTTCACCTTAAAGTCCTCTCTATGTGTGCCCTTTCCCTTTCACGTTAGGCAACTTGCGTTAAAGGGAGGAGCACCAGTCTGAGCTTCAGTCCCAACGCCATCACTTATTAGCTCTAAGGCCATGACTGTGTCTGATAATCTTTGTGAATTTTAGTCTCTTCAACAGTGAAATTGGTTTTATAATATTTAATGAAGTACAGGCCATTAGCTATCATACAGTCAGCTAATATTTCCAGTAAGCACTTCCCATTGTGCTATTCCCTTGTTTAAAATATTTCAATGACCCATCACTGCTCTGAGAATAAAAATAAAGCTTCTTAATTTGTCTTTTTTAAAAGGCACCACATAAATTGGCCTCCAGCAGCATATATGGTCTTTTCACAAGTCATAGTCCCCAAAGCTCTCTCATTCAGGCAAATCAGTCTTTTCAGCTCTTATTCTCTATGAGGACCTTCACCTCCGTGCTCAGTCTTCCAGGAATGCTCTTCACTCTCCATCTCTCTTACCTGTTTCTTATCTTCCCTCAATCAGAAATAAAGTATCATCTCCTGACCTCAGCCAATTCACCTCATATATGGTTTTGTAGCACCTGTATTTCCTTCCACTCATCCCATTTCAGTTTTACCAGTGATTGTGTAATTATGTGATACGTCTCAGTCATACAGTAGATTTTAAATTGTATAAGGGCAAAGACCACATCTGTTTTTGCACTCAGTTTTACCTTAGTTCCTAGCTCCATACTACAATAGGTAATCAATAAATATGTATGTAGAGTAAATTGGAGTCCAGGGGAGTCAGAGAAACCAAAAACTAAGAGATGGAAATCCTGGAAAAAACACAGGCATAGGGACGTGAGCTCAGTATTTGGCAATGGTTTCCCCTCAAGGAATTTTCTGATTGTAAGATGCCGAGGGTTAGAAGTTAAGAAGTTAGGGAGAGACGCTGAAAAACAGGGCAGATTTTTAGTAAGTAACGTAGTGCTGGGAGAAAGAATTGGAGATAGCACCTCAGGCTCTCCACTGAGACATCTGGAATTACTTAAGGGTTTTCGTTTCTCTTGGGGCTTTGCCTCTTGAGTTTACGTGCAGTCCCTTGGAGGAGACTGAAACAGTGAAAAGTGGCTTGTAATACAACTCAAAGTTAAAATCTGTCTCTGCTCCTCCCTCACCTCAGGACCTTGTCCCTTAGCACACAAGACCATCAAATCTTTGTCATAAGATATCTTGTCACACGCCTATTGATTACTATCTCATTATATTATAGTAGGATCATCTGAAATTTATTGACTCTCAGGAGATGGGAAAGGTATTCTGCCTTGGATCTATAATTTTTTCTAATATATATTTTTTTCATAGTCCAAGAGACCTTATTTCTATGTAGTTATTATTATTTGTGATGATTAATTGTGATCTATTTTTTTACTTGTTAGGGTACCAATTTTTCTGGAATCTAGCTTACTAAAATTTTCTATTTATTTGTTTCTACTTATACAGATATTACACAGCTATAGCTACTTTGTAATATATATTTAATGCAGAAAAAAGATTCGTATGTATTAGTACACAGAAGTATAATCCATTTGAGGCAAAAGACTACCAATTCTAAATAAAATAGCTGCCCAGAACTCTTTCATCTTCTTGTATAGTAATTTCAGTTTCTGTTGTACTAGCTTTTAAAAATTTGCAATTCTAAAACAATTATTCTGAATAGTGGAGAGAAAATGGAAATAGCTATGATTTGAGGGTTTCCTTCTGTTTCTGCATTTTTAATCACTTTTCTGGAAGTGATAAGCAGTGAAAGATAAGAGAGAGAAGAGAGAGAGAGAGAAATAGAGAGTCTGAATAATTCACCAAATGAGAAGCATACAAATTAAACTCTGAATAATCACAGGCAGCTTATATACTTTATTCCTCTTAACACCTTTGCTATTTTTGTAAAATCATTAGTGTTATTAAGATTATTCCTCTTAGAGAATCAGATGTTGGATCTTTTACCCATTATTAAAAGTATTCATCACTGTCTTTGTCTCCAAAATTAAGGCAGGTTCTTGCTTTAACTTTTCTCAGAAGAAACTGTTCTTTTTCACACTGGAAAAATATAATAGTTGGCTATCTCGGAAAACTACTGAATTATACAATCAAAACATGATAATAGATGAAGTCCAAGCTCACATATGTAAGATGACATAAATCATGTAGACGTATTTTTTTAGTAAAAATTTTGGTTTCTTAGACATTATATAGTTCATATGAGGGATGATCATAGGCAAATGGTTATGAAGGTTGATGAGTGTCTAATACCTTTGCACTTCCCCTTTTGTCTGATTGGCCTCTTACTCTCCTGATCTGTGTCTACTCACTACTGGAAGCCAATCAGAGGTTGCCAAGATCTAAATCATTCCTCCTTTATCACCTCTATTCAACAAGTCCATTTCCTCAAACTTATTGCAAGATAAAAGCAACTGTATGGGAAGAGGAGTGGGGAGATAACTCCAGTTTTTCCTTACAGTATGAGAACAATGCAAACCAAAAAATATGATCTTTTCTCATGTTATTTTCAATCATTATGTGTGTATTGATAACTTGAAAATATTAGAGGTAATTTGCTACACATGACACAATGTTTAAGTAAATGCCTATATGTTGCATGGAGTTTATAGCAAATTGACTTGGAATTTATAAAATATTTCATTCTGATAAGCAAAATCAAATCTTTCAAGTAAGCGAAATTTTATTCACATTAAATATTTGGTTCTTACAATTATCATCAGCCCCTCAATTATTCCCAAGATTAGAATACTTTTATCTTTTCCCAGATTTCCTCCTAAATTCAGATACTAGGGCTATAAAGAAATGTCTGAGATGGGCAGTTCTCAAGGTCTATCTCAGATCCTCTATTCCAACCATCTTGCTCTACTTTTAATTCCTATTTTCTCCTGGTATCTCATAACTGGCCCTTTTTCTATACTCTCTTTGGGATATAAAACTTTAGTTTTTCTGTCTTATGGGCTTGTAATAAGGTTGTTCAGATAATGTGAAAAGTTTTGCAACTCAATATGTAGTTTTGAAAAAGACGACTGTATACTTTGTGTTCTGCAAAACATATATTTGACTATAGAGCTAATATAGCATATGGCTGGACAGTCAGTCATTCTTCTAAAATATGGCTTTGCACTTCTTATCTTTCAGTGCATGATGAAAATAATGGGAATAAATGACAGAATTTATTGACAGCTTTCAAATTTGTATTGCCAAGAAACGCATTTTCATCTTGACGACAGCTGAATCCTAGAATCATAAATTAGAAATTATAGCAAGTCGTTACTTTACAAAACAGAAAAAGAAAGAGAGAGCAAGAAAAGAAAAGAAAACCAAGCATAGATTCTTCCTTATTCCTCTTTTTCATAGTTCAATATTATTTTATGGTTGCCTTGACAGTAACTATTTCAAAGTATGCCAGGTCATAGCTAAAGACACATATATAAAAACTTATAAGCATTGCCTACTTACTTTAATCCATACACATTCAATTTACCAGCTGGGGAGTTTTGACCCTCCCACCTCTTGATGGAGTATTCTATGTTTAGAAAGTTTTGCTCATAAATCACCACATCTTAAATGCCTAACTTAGCATTCATAACAGTTGGATTTATTGTTTTTATGCTACAGATGATAATGTTGGCATATGAAAATTCCAAAATTATAGAGCCTGTGGAAAACTAGAATTAGAAATATAATGTTAAAATTCTAGGGGTTCATTGCTTTTTCAATTGCATAAAATGTCTTCTTGTGTTGAAAACCTTACGATATTTGGTAGAAAGCATAGACAAACATTGGCAGAGCTGTCTCTACTGTGTTATGTGGTGGTATAGGGTCAGTTCAAGCAGGATCGGTGTGTTACATGTATATAATGCACCATTGCAAATTTGGCACAAGATTTGGAATTATAGGGATGGAGTATATCTGAAAGGCTAGCTTGGGTCTCAGCACCTAAAAAATCTTTGTAATTTAATTCTATTTCTAGAAAAAAGTCAAGAGATTTTGTTTAAAACTGCAATACTGTGGGATGAAGTCAATATGATGACATGTAGAAAGGATAAATGGAAAGTACACAAAAATATGAGAAGTATGATTCAAAAAAAATTTAATGATCAAAAATAACTAGGAAATTAGGTGATCACATAAATGGCATAAGCCAAAACTGCAATATTGCTACATAAAAACTAAGAATAGTTTAATAGTTGCATTAAAAAGAATAATGGCTATCCAGAAGAAAGAGGTCAATAGCCTCACTATACTTTAGACATACCAAAGCATTCTGTCCACATCATAATTTAAGAGAGCTATAGATGAACTAAAGAGCTTCTAAAAGAGGTAAAGCAGAAGTTGTGTGGGATATGAGGAATGTTTTCATTAATTCCATAAAAGTTTAAGTACCCATAGTAAGTAGTAAAGGGGTCAGAAAACCCTGAATCATGGGCCAGCTTCTTGTTTCAGTAATAATTATTTATTGGATCAGGCACACCCACTCTTTTATATATTGTCAGTGAATGTTTTTGTGCTATAGCATCAGAGTGAGTAGCTGCATCATAGACTGTAGGGCCACAAGTTTATAATATTTTCTATCTGGCCTTTGAAGGAAGGGTTCTCTGACTTGTGGTCCAGTAGAAGAAGTAAAAGCTATATAGTGGGTCCCCACTAAAGTTTACAGAAGATGCCCAGGGGCGAGGCTCAGTGGTCGAGCATTGACCTATGAACCAGGAGTTCAGGGTGCGATTCCCGGTCAGGGCATATGCCAGGTTGCGAGTTCAATCCCCAGTGTGGGGCATGCAGGAGGCAGCAAATCAATGATTCTCTCTCATCATTGATGTTTCTGTCTCTCTTTCCATCTCTCTTCCTCACTGAAATCAATATATATATTAAAGTTTGCAGAAGAGGGTGTATCAGTGCATGCCTGTGAAGAAACTACCAGAGGCTGTGTGATCTGTCTAAAGGTAGTATAATTGAGAACCCAGGAATAATCCCTTACATTTATGGTCATTGGTTTTTAACAAAGATGCCTGGAAAATTAAATGGGATATAATAGTATTTTAAACAAATTGTATAGACATCCATATGTAAAAATGTGAATGTTGATCACTAGGTCATACATAAAAATTAACTTGTAATGGATCACACACCTAATTTTAAGAGTTAAAACTATACAAATCTTAAAATAAAACATAAGTTTTCAGAATCATGGGTTAATTAGTGATTTCTTAGATTGCACCAAAAGTACAAGTGATTATAAAATTGATAAATTGAACTTCATCAAAATTAAAAACTTTTATGCTCCTTAGGATACCACATAATGGGTGAAAATATTTGCAAGTCTTATATCTGATGAGTAATTTTTATCCATAATATATATTAAAAAAACATAACATGGTCAATTGGGAAAAAGGGAAATATCTGTAATACTTTCGGCAATAAAGATATATTAAAAAAATAAAGAGTTAATTTCAAAACTAGACCAATAAATTGAGTTCTCCAAAGAACATATAAAAATGGCCAATATGTAAAAGAAGAAGAAAAAAAAACTTCTCAAGAGTATTGATCATTAGAGAAATGCAAATAAAGACTATAATCATATATAATTTCACATTCACCAGAATATAATCATAAGACAGAAAATAAGTCTTGGTGATAATGGGAGAAATTGGAACACTCAGACTTTGCTGGTAGAAATGCAAAATGGTATAGGCAGTTTGAAACAGTTTCTCAAAATGCTGAACATAAAAATTATCATATAACTCAGCACCTCTACACCTAGGTAACTAGCAGGGAGAAATTAAAACAGATGCCTACACAAAGAACTATAGAGGAATGCTCATAGAAGCTTTTTTCACAATAGCCAACAAGTCATAAAAGCCCAATTATCCATCAACTAGTAAATGGATAAAAATTTGCCATGTATATACATATATATGAATATCATTCCATCATAAAAAGGAATGAAGTACTCATAAATGTTATGACATGAATGAATATTGAAAACATAATGCTTCATGAAATAAGCCAGACTGAAAAGAACTTACATGACTCTACAGGGGTTTGCAAAAGTATGTTTGCAGTTGTAACACAAATAAATAATTTAATAATTAATAAATAATAAAAGAATAAACTGTTTTACGAACTCAGAGCTGTAAACCTGCTTTTGCCAACCCCATTATTTTATGTAAAATGTCTAGAATGGGCAAATATATAGAGACCGAAAGCAGTTTTGTTGTTTCCTAGAGGTGGAGTGAGAAACAAGATCGACTGATGATGATTATAGATTTTTTTTTGTAATGATGGCTATATCCTAAAATTAGATTGTGTTGATCATTGTACAATTCTGTGGATTTGCTATAAATTATTATATTGTAAAATTAAAATAAGCAAATTTAATAAAAATTGCATTACCATAAAACTTCAATGAAGAAGTCAAAATATTAAAAATTCAAAGATTTCTAATAAACATTTTAACCATATTTTGGAGGATGTGAATAATGTACTAAATGTTCCCTTAACATATATCATGTCCTACAAAATAGTTATAATTATGTGACTTTTTTTTCTTTTTTTTTTAATATTTTTATTGATTTCACAGAGGAAGGGAGAGGGAGAGAGAGAAACATCAATGATGAGAGAGAATCATTGATTAGCTGCCTCCTGCACACCCCCCTACTGGGGTTGGAGCCAAAACCCAGGCATGTGCCCTGAGCAGGAATCGAACCGAGACCTCCTGGTTTATAGGTTGATGCTAACCACTGAACAACACTGGCTGCATGACAATTTTTTTCTTAAAAACCAATGTTCAGTACAGAATTTCAAGTATATGAGCAAATAGAAAACTGTCCATAATTTTTAATAAAAGGAGTAATTTAAATTCTGAAGGAAGACATTGTGTGAGGTAGAAGTTATTAATACTGAATGTAAAATGGTTGAAAGCATAAGGACGTAAGGTACTCTTCTAATGTAAAACATAAATGTGTAGAAATGACTAGTACTGTTAATATCAATTTTATGTATCGATCAATTATAATAGCATTTTATAAACTTAGTCCTAACATTAATCTAAGAGTACAAACATATCACTAAAGTCATTTCCAAAATTTGCCAATTCCTTAATCATAGCTAAATATAAATTCTCATTACTTGCAATATTTACAAAGCTTATCTCACAATCACTACATTGGACAGAACCTTTATAGACTTTTAGAATCAACTCTCAATTATTTAAGATGACATACGTAAGTAAGGCTCACTCCATTTTTTAAAATGCACTGGTTTTTATTCTTATTGGCTAAATTATCACAACAGCACCATCACTTGCTGCTACTCAGATACTGTATATGAATTTTAACTATGACCAAATAAAATAAATTAATATCCTAAAGACTAAATTAATTTTGGATAATCTAAAGATTTAAATACATGTTGAGTAATTTCAGGAAATCAAAGACAGATTTATGTTTTAAGTCCTTTATCAAGTGTAATCGTAGGTGTTATTTAGTTGACAAGTCTAAATTTGTTTCTTCATTTGTAAAATTCATGGCATAATTATATTGTTTGTTTCAAAGGGATGCTATCTGAATTAAATGAGAAAAAACTTTAAAAAGTACTAAATAAAATTTACCCATTTAACTTGTGAGGTATTAGATATATTTTCCAAATCATAATTTGTTCTTTATGCTACCAGCCAAACAAGTTTATTGTCTCTATCTCAACAACTATTCTTAGAGATAAGCATTTTGGGAAGAAAAAGTTTAAGAGAAAAATGATATAATTAACATAAGGGAACGGAAAAAGCTTAAGCAAATAGCAAAAGACTAGGAAAAAGAACATGCAGGAAACCAATATTCTATTTTTAGTAGCCCTTTCTATTTGTAGAGAACCTAGTACTTTGTTTTAAAACACTGCTTATAAAAATTGGTCTACCATTATGATTTGAGTTCCCATTTATATACCAAAACAACCGAATGTGGATTAGTTATATCCAATACATTTTTACTTCCTAACTGAGCTCATATGAAACAAACTTCCAGCAAGGAAGTTATATTAACTTTCCTGTCACTGTAATTAAAATAATTTTCATTTCAAATTCAGTGAGTCGTTTTAGAATACAATAGGAAAATTATCAAAGTAATTCACTGGTTTTAAGAGTGTTCTAAATAGGAATAAAATGAACAGTTAAGGATAAAATTTGAACCTTAATTCAAAACACCCTAGCCTTTTACACACATCTCACTGATATACTGAGAAGTCTTTATTATATTTTTAAAAGGTTAAAAAAATTCTTAAATTTAGATATGATCAGGAGGGTTAAGAATTTAATGGATGATGTTATAAACAAAAGACTTGGTTAAATTCAAAGGTGTTACTTATTTTAAAAAGAAATCAACTTAAGCCATTTGAAGAGTAATGCATATTCATAATCCACTGAGAAATGTCTCACTTATTTATGGCTCATCAATAAAAAATATAGGTAGATAAGAGATACATGAAGGTGTTAAGACAAGATACTTTATGACTTCTGGGATATTCAAATGGATCGAAGGAGAAGAAACTAGCATTTTAAAAAGGCAATAGGAACATTATCTTGTCTCTTAATTTTTGATCTTGGAAATAAAAACTTGCTTTATCTACTTAATATGTTTTATAGAATTCCTTTTTCAATTATCAGTAAGTCTATAATCATGTATATAGGTAAACCATAAGTCATATACATCCAAAAAACTTAGAAATTTTAAATCAGTTCTCTTGAAGTATTTCTTAAAGAATAGTAAAGTTGTTAGACACAAACTCCTAGTGGCTACTACTGGAAAGTACATTTCAGAGTAAATTCTATGTACAGGAACAAGATTGATGACTTATTTACTCAGAGGGACTAGAAGGTAGCAAGTATAGACAATTCTTTCAAAAAATTTGACTCCAGGTGGGAGGAAAGTGATGATGATTGCTGAAGGGTATCTACACTAATAAAAGAGAAAGATGCAAATTGACCATACCTTTGCGACGCCCACCAGCCAATCATAAGTGAGTATGCAAATTAATCCAAAAATATGGTGTGTTAATTTGCATACACAGGCACTGAGCAGCCGGGGGCAGGACACTTGCGTCGTCGCCATGGCGTTGATGCAGGCATTCCACACCGTCCCAGCTGCTCTGGGCCTCTGGGCAGCATGGGAAGGCAGAAAGGCAGCTCCGGGCCGGAGCGAAGGCCGAAAGGTGGCTCCGGGACAGAGCAAAGGTGGTGCCGGCAGCCAGGGGAAGGAAGGCCCATTCTTGCACAAATCTTCATGCATCGGGCCACTAGTCCTATATAATAAAAACATAATATGCAAAAAGTCCCCTTTCAACCAGGAGTTCGACCGCTTACTATGACATGCGCTGACCACCAGGGGGAAGTGCAGAACATGGCAGCCATCGGTAATGCGGTGCTGGCAGCGGGTGGCAGTGGAAGCACTGCCAGCCTGGATGGGTCCCAATGAGAGCAGGACTGTGGCAGGATGGTGGAGCAGGTAAGTGGGAGGCGCTAGGCCAATGCGGGTGCAAGCAGGGACCTGATCGCCCTGCCGATTGCTCCACAGATAGCTACCAGTGGTGGTGGTGGGGGGGGGGGGGCGCTGCCTGGCTCCCAGGTTCTGAGGGAGCCAGGTGGGGGGCCTGGCCCCGATGGATCACCCCACAGGAGGGATGGTGGAACAGGTGAGGGGGCAGCACCAGGCCAAGGTGGGGTGCCAGGTGGGGCTGCAAGGCTGCGAGGCTGCGTTCATGAGCTGTGGCTGTGAGCCTCAGGGTGTGAGCTGAGGCCTGATCCCCACAGGTTACCCCAAGGGACCACACCTGTGTATGAATTTGTGCACCAGGCCTCTAGTATCTATATAATCTATATAATAAAAGCCTAAGTGACCATTATGGCGGAACAACCAGAACGACTGGTTGCTATGATGCACACTGACCACCAGGGGCAGATGCTCAATGCAGGAACTGCCCCCTGGTAGTCAGTGTGCTCTCACAGGGGGAGTGGCTACTCAGCCAGAATCTGGGCTCATGGCTGGCGAGCGCAACGGCGGTGACGGGAGCCTATCCTGCCTCCACAGCAGTGCTAAGAAGCAGCGAGTTGAGCAGTAAGGGGCCTACCACTAAGGAGCAGTGAGCCAAGCAGTAAGGAGCGGGCAGGTGGGCAGTAAGGAGTGAGGGAATCTGGATTGCTAGAGAGGGATGGCCAACTGCCAGCTTAGCGGGGGGGGGGGGGGGGGGGGTCGGGCCTAAGCCAGCAGGCAAACATCTCCCAAGGAGTCCCAGACTGAGAGAGGGCACAGGCCAGGCAGAGGGACCCTCCACCCCCAGTGCACAAATTATGTGCACCAGGCCTCTAGTATAGAATAAAGGTTTGCATGTTTTGCTGTTTTTTTTGTTTTGTATGTTTTTGGTGCTTTTCTTCTTGCTTTGATAGGAACAGAACTTGTTTTTAAATATTGATGTGAAAAATCTAAAGGAGACAAACTCAATAAAAATATGAGATAAAGAAGGAAAATTTGTTTGGAGTGCTGAGAATGCTGGAGAGGGTTGGATTCAGACCTCCTGTAAGAAAAGAATACGACTATTTTGTTGTTATTAATCCTCACCCAAGGATATTTTTCCATTGATTTTTAGAGTGAGTGTAGGGAGGGGGAGAGACACAGATAGAGATACATCCATTGGTTGCCTCCTACCTGAGCCCCAGCTAGAGCTGGGGATCAAGCCTGCAACCAAGGTACATGCCCTTGACCAGAATCGAACTGGGAACCTTTCAGTCAGTAAGCTGATGTTCTGTCCACTGAGACAAACCACTATTTTAATAAGTGGGAAAGCACTGGCAAGAAGCAGGTCAGTTTTCGAACCATGCAGCGGACCTCCCATAAAATTTACGTTTTCACTGAGAAGTAAGGAGCAGTCATTTAATGAGCAACACAGCTGGAGGAGTGCCCTCCAAGACCTGAGGGGAGTACAACATGCTTAAAACAGTCATTTCAGTTGGAAGGGAAACCTAACTGACTTGAAAAATTGAGGTTGCCAGATAGTCTGAGACAAAATTAAGTTAGAAAGCACAGGGACTTCTGTAGCACTTTAATGCCGATAAAATAAATTTCTGTAAGCAGTCCTCAGAGGAGCACACAGAGGGAGGCTCACAGGAAAGGTCACAAGGTCAGATGGCATAGACCAGGGGTGGGCAAACTTTTTGACTCGAGGGCCACAATGGGTTCTTAAACTGGACCGGAGGGCCAGAACAAAAGCATGGATGGAGTGTTTGTGTGAACTAATATAAATTCAAAGTAAACATCGTTACATAAAAGGGTACGATCTTTTTTTTTTTTTTTAATTTCAATAGTTTTATTCATTTCAAACATTTTAACACCAGCCTTGACGCTAATGTGCAGTGGTGCATGTTAACACAAATGCCCTGTAGCACGCATTTTTACAGGCGCAAGGGGGAGAAGCAAACGCAGCGCAAAATGCATTTGTTTTGCCGCTAACACATGCGGTTAGTGGCCATGGTAGCGTTACTGATACTGCATCCATATCAGCAAAAAAATGCAGCCGCAGCATGGCTAGTGTGACATGTCCTCTGTGTGTGTCTTTTTCCCTGCTGCGCGCGTCCGCAGTGGGAAAAAAATACTGCAGTGGATACAAGCCCTAAAAGCTGAAAGTCTTTGTTGTTTTATTAACAAGTCATTGTGATGTACAGAACGTGGGAACAGGAAAAAATTGTGTTTGAGTAGAGCTCTTAATCTTACCTCAGAAAGGCTCTGATACTGTGCTCTCCAGGGGCGTGTCTCCCTACATCACCACGATAACGTGTCTACACATTCCCAGGGTGATGTCGGGGGACACGTCCGCGGGCATTACAAGGAGCCTCTGGAAGATTGAGAGGTTGTTCCTTCTACTGAATGGGCGGATATAAATCTGCCCACTCAGAAGAGGGAGCTGCGGCCCTGTTTCCCGACGTTGCCATGTTAACACTGCTGCTGGTGAAGGAGCGGCGGGGAGAGCAAGAGAACCCTCCGCTCTTTCGGCTCCGCGGCGGATAGAACAGCTGAATGGGCCGGATCCGGCCCGCGGGCCGTAGTTTGCCCATGGCTGGCATAGACCATAGTTAGTGCAGCAAATGCTTCCATGCAGCAGCAGCCTGGATTCCTCTGCCGGCCCACCTTATGTGCTAAAGACTCTGGGCTATTGCAAAGAAATGCTTGCTTCAAAATTTTTTTTTAATTGATAACATTTTAAAACAGCATGCCAGAGCATGTGTCTTGATGAATACTAATATGGTGGTTTGAGAGAAAAAAAAAAATGTTTGGCTTGGAAAGTATCTTGTGCTGAAATAATTTTGAGGGAAGTTGGCTTCCAATGTGTTGCAAAATGCTCACAGTCTTTGTCATGCTAATGAGCGACCTGACTTCAATACAGAATGACATAATATGCACAATATTTTTAAAACATTTATTCACAAACACTTCTTTTTTTCATTAAACATCTTGTAGGACTTCTATTCCATACAACAAACTTGGGGAAATGTGACTTACTAGTAAAACATTTTTATACTTTGCCTAATCCCTTCCATTAAATGATAAGGACTTGTCTTACCATGCTTGGCTTACATTTCCGAATAATAGAGCTTAGAAGAATCCATATGGATGTTACAAAAACATGTGTATTATTTAAAATACTGAATGCATACTTAAGAATGAACATGTTTTTCTTGTGTTTAAGATTAAGATACACACATTTCTTCTCCCATTCAGATTCCAGATTTATGCAATTCACCCCATTACTGAGAGAACACCAGTCTAATCCTTTTATATGGTTTAATGCTCTTATTTTGTGTATCCCTTAAGCTGTTGTCAAATAGTCTTCCATAAAAATTATGATTATCTACTCAGTAGCTGAACTCAGTGTACCAGTTTATTCCTCAAATCTGCTTCCTTTGTATAAACAAACAGGAGATGTATTAAAGATCACTGATAGTATTTGCTGGCCACTTTTACTGAATATGTCTCATGATTAAAAAATGAAGGGTATATAGAAAGGATTTAAGTTGTTTGCAAACTATGTTTTTTCCCAAAGAGACTTTTATTTTTTACCTCATAAGATTAAACACAAACAAACGCACACACACTCAATAAAGATTTGGATTGGTAAAGAAGCCCTGACTATAAGGACTCCTATATTAGCTTTGCTGTGAGAGAAAGTTGGCATTCAAATCCACTCTAAGTCTGAAAAGGCTTGTTTAATATTTTAACACTTATTGCCTTGTCCACACCACTGAAAACTTATTGCTAACTTAACCACAATTGTAGACCATTTCAAATTGCTTCTTAAAAAATCAGTGATAATTAAACCACCAGGGATTCCTCAGTGGATACTTATATGCTCTTTTCATCTAAAATAGTATTTCTAAATTAGCTGAGTAGTGAAAGATTAAAGCAAAAAACTAAGGCAGCTGCTGGATGACGGCTGAAGGTCAGAACAGCAGAATAAAGTTAAGACATCTTGTGTGCAAAATCAACTGATGTGGAGAAGCCAGAATTGGACCATGACCAAATGTGAAACAGGCACACACACACACACACACACACACACACACACACACACTATGCATGAGCACATATACACACACTACTAGTTATGTAAGCATTGCATACAGTGAGGAGTTTTTTACCCATGATATAAAACAGAATTATACAAATACTATATATTCAAGAACATTAATATTTTGAATAAATTAATAAAAACACGAGTATAGAAGACATAAAAATTGACTAACATTTCATAAATAACCCACAAAACTTTCATGGAAAAAATAGTATTAAAATTAAATTAAAAAAAAACAACTGCAAAACAAAAACTATGCAGTTGACTATAATGATTAAGTTATGGAGGACATTTACACTGGTGAGAAGAGTGCCTTAAAAAGGAAATGTTCAGAAAATGGTAAATGATCCACTGGGGTTAAACCCAACATAAAAATACTGAGAAGTGAGAGTTGGCAAGTTGAAAAATACGGAAGTGAGTTACAGAGCTCAAAAGATAGTTTGGGGAACCATAGTTGAGTCTTGATAACCAAAAGAAAAAAAAAAAGCACCATGTTTTACAGGCAGTGATGAGTCATCAATGGTGTTTAAGAATTAAATTAAAATACTTAAATACATAATTTTAGGAGTCATTTTGGCCATAAGGAAAACGGACTGTACTGAGAAAGAATGAGAGAGTGAATGGTGTCATGGGATTAGAAGGTAAGTGCAATAATCAAATTAAATGATACTTAAAGGCAGTAACAAGTGGATAGAAAGGACAGCACACGAGAGGAGAAAGGGTGAAGGTAATCTTTGGAGGGCAGCTTTTCATATGAATGGTTAGGAGAGATCAAGAAAAGTGAAGAGTGAAGCTAATATCCAGGTTTTGATCCAAAATGAATTGGATGATTAAAATGTCATTTTCAAATACTGGGAACACAAAAGATTCACATTATTTTTAACATCAAGGCAAAATAGATTACTATATTTGGGGGTTAAAAGTGGGTAGATATGATAGGTTCAGTTTTGTAGAAAAATTAATCTTGGAATTTTAAGCATCTTGGAGCCTAGGGTATCATACAGTGGTAACAGGAGATGATCAGGACAAGTCCCTTTGAAACAACAGGAATCATTGCACCTAGTGAATAAATAAGGCTGTCACTGAGCAGACCTGTCAAATGTTGAATGCAGCTTACTAAAATGGTGTATCTTTTTTAAGCTGCTAGTGAAACAAAAACTGAATGACCAGCAAATTTAAATTCTGCAAACAGTATCTCAAACAAAATACCAATCGTCTCTCATGTGTATTTATCAGGAGAGATGCTAGACAATGTCTCATACACACCTTAACATAGAGACAATGATAATTCTTAGCACCGTGGTTTCACTTATTAAACAAGCATAGCTACTACTAGTTACTATTATTGATTAATATAATTATAAGAAAGTCTCAATGAGAAACCGTATAAATCACTGAAGTCAAATTTATTAAAATGCTTGATAAAACACCAATACATTAAATGTCAAAAACTGAATTCATCTTATTTAGTGATTAGCCCAAAATGAAATACCATTTAGCCTATAGAAAGAATGTTTTTATTTCCAACTTCAAAGTAATCAAATGAGTGAGTGCATTTATTGAAGTAATTGTAATCTATTTTTAAATTCCATTACATGCATTTCAAAGTGCTCCAACTACAATCATAATGATTAAAATGGCTCTTCCAAAGTATTAGCATTCAATTGCTTATCTTTAAGCACACCAATATTTTTCTTTCAGTGATAGAACAAACGAAAAATATTCAGACTTCTGTTATTCATCTATCTTTATAAAGCAAACATGATACTAAAAGAGGAGAGAAGGAATTATATTACTTAGAATTATATAAAAGGAAAAACTCTACCTATGGAAGTTGAGAAATGATTTCAGAGCTATTGTGAGTATTAATAACAATGTATTCAACTACAAAATCAATAATATTGATACCTGGCATGGTGACCAAGGATTTGATGTAATTTGGAATATAAAGACAACTTTTTTATATATCCTTTAGGCAGCTTAGAGATACAGGTTACATACATGAAAATCCAAAGCAAAATGAAAATCCATTAAGTAGCACAAGGGTTTGATGACCTATGGGGCTGATAAATATAAACCTATCACACTTCACATTATTTTTAAATTTTTAAAATAAATTTTAATGTTGCCAGTTTTTGTTGTTGTTGTTACAGTGTTTTATCTTTTAATCCTCACTGGAGGATATTTTCCCATTGATTTTTAGAGAGAGTGGAAGAGAGGGGGGAAGACAAAGGGGAATATGGATGTGACACATGGATTGGTTGCCTCCTGCAGGAGCCCCGACCAGGGACTGGGCCAGGGAGGAGCCTGCCACCAAGGTACGTGCCCTTGACCAGAATAGAACCCGTGATCCTTTGGTCCCCAAGCCGACCTCTATCTACTGAGCCAGATCATCCTGGACAGCGTTATGCCACATGCTAGAGTCAAATGCAACATCGCCCCATGAAGAAGCCACACAAGAATACTGTCAGTCTGTCACATCTACAAAGCGAGCACGCAAACCAGTAACAAGAGCTGAGAAATTGGTTTAGAAGTTTCTCTAATTCTTTCAGCATTTATGGATAATCTAATATATTCTTGGTAATGTATGAAGCAATTTCTGAACAAACGGATTAATTCAAATCTATGCAAATAATGATACCAAGGACCCCAGTGATCCGGTCTATTCTGAGGCCCTCCTTAGAATATAAAATACCAGGTAAATCCTCTAGGTGAACAATTTACGAGTCCTAAAAGGACATAGGCTTTATGGATGTTGGGGATGAGATCCAGAATTCACATGAAACATATTTTTAATGTTTTTCATTAAGTAATCATTGTAGAAAAATTAGGAAATAGAGATAAACATCACCACAAGAACAAAACACCACCTAAAATTCCATTATCATGCATTTATTACTATAGAACTTGGTATAGGTTTTCATATTTTTTTCAAAATATATTTCTTTATATATTATAAATACATATATATTTTCAATGCATATATATATATTTTATATGGAATAATACATATATGTTTTCAATGCATATATATATATATTTTTATATGGAATATTTATAGATATGATTCTATAACTTTTTTCCCTTTTTACAAAGTATTATTACTTTCATTTCAATAAATATTTATTATTAATGATTACATAAAATTCAACTGTGTAATCTATCATAGTTCATTTAACTGTCTTTTTTTAGTTTTTCACTATTATAACTAATATTATATTAGCACATTTGTACTTAAATCTTTGAATATCAATTCAATACATTCCTTAGGATAGGTAAATTTCCTAAGTTAAATTTCTAAGTCTGTCTTAAGTCTTTTTTAAAAGTCAAATTACCCTGCAGGAATATAATAATCATTTAATCCAGCAGTGCATACCGGTTCCAATTTTCCTATCAACAACACTGGCTGTTAGAATTCTTTCTCATTATTTGTTCATATGATAGGTCATTCTTCCTTAAGTAGTGACATGATCTTCTAGGTCAGTGGTTGGCAAACTCATTAGTCAACAGAGCCAAATATCAACAGTACAACGATTGAAATTTCTTTTGAGAGCCGAAAACCGACTTCTGTGCATGGGCCATGAAGTTTTAATCGCACTGTGCGTGTGCGCCCCCACGTGGTATTTTGTGGAAGAGCCACACTCAAGGGGCCAAAGAGCCGCATGTGGCTCGCGA
Source organism: Plecotus auritus (assembly GCF_963455305.1). Lineage (NCBI taxonomy): Eukaryota > Metazoa > Chordata > Mammalia > Chiroptera > Vespertilionidae > Plecotus > Plecotus auritus. The sequence continues at coordinate 19,533,569 of NC_137776.1, read as the reverse complement.
GCCACAGTTTGCCGACCATTGTTCTAAGTTATATGGATACCCTCAATTTATATGAATTTATGTGAGGAGAATCTATAGTGTGAATTCTAGCTGTTGTGTTTTGGAGTTAAAGGGTAGGTGATTATTCAATTTCATAACACAGTATCACCATCCTAAAATGATAGCATCAACTTGTACTGCTAAAAACAGTAAGTTTCTTTATTTACAACCTCATTAACATGAGGTATGCTAAAACTTTAAGATGTTTTCCAATATAAAAATGAAATAAATCTATATATGTCATTTTGGTACATGTAATCATATTTTATCCTATAATATAATTTGACTGCTTATAACTCCCAATGCTTTCCCACTGCCCATAGAATAAAGGACACATGACATACACGGCTGTTCAAAATGTACAGCCTTCCTATCTCCAAGGTGACCCCCACGTTTCCCTTGAGTCCCATGGTATAGTTATGTTATATTTCATTGAGCTCCTCACATACTCTGCAACCCAAAGCCTAAAAGAAAATAATATACTGAAATGACCTAAATTGAGATGAAAATTCAGTAAATAATAGCTCTTCATTTATTTCTATTTCATATTTATGATAGCATACAGGAATCATTAATATTATCACTAATCATCATCATATTTTTTCTGGAAAGAGTATGGAAGCTTCTAATACTTTATCTAGTAGTACTCAATTTGCACATTATAAATATCACATTTCATATTAATTATGTAACTTTCCTGAGATTGTTCACCCAAAAAAATATAGCAATCAATTTTACTTGTAAATAAGACTCATCTGTTTCAGTATCAATTTATATATTCCCTTTACACATGAGATTAATCACAATTATTTTAACTATTTTAACCATTTCAAATCTCAAATCCCTCACTAAATTTAAACTTATATTATTCCAAGTTTGTATACATCATTAGATTAATGCACACTGAGATAATTAGGACCTAAATCAAATAAATTTTAATGATAAAATGTATCCTCTTATTGTATATTTCCCATTAATCTGTGTTGAACCATGTTATTGGAGACATATTAAGCTTTGAGTCCATTATGATCCACAGAGCTTTTCTGCCATATTTTATTTTTGATATATTGTTGGCCTAGTAAATTTTCCTCTAGCTGAGGCTACATAATATTTGTACATACCAAGCATAATTTGATTTCATAGTAATCTGTTATAATGTATTTTTTATATTCTAAAATAATAAAAAATCAACTGATTAACTATAACTTGTTTTAGGATACAGAAAATTCTGATTTAAAAAATCTAGTTCAATCTATTGAGTTAAAAATCTATTTGGTTCAATCATAAATTATTTATTCTTTATAATGTACCATTTTTTATTTCTTTTATTTCTCACTGGAATATTTTATAATTTCCACACAACCTTTAAGTATAGGCCACTACTCCAACTCTATAACACTGAGAAGCTGTACTAGGTAGTATGGAGTCTAAAGAGCATATATCCTTTCCATCTTTAAATCAGCAAAAAGTGCAAATATTACATCAGCAATCAAGACAATAGACAGTTAAGCATCAGTAAAACAATAGTAAAGGAAACTTGGAAAGATATGTGAACTGATGTCTGTAAAGAAAAACACTTTTACACAATGGGAAACAGTATAAAGTTCTTAATATTCATTTATTAAATATGTCCTATCCCGATATCTACTCAGGGGATCAAGAATTATTACTGACATTTACTAAATGAGAACTGAGAAGTAGAAATACCTTTTAAATTGCTGGCTTAGAACATAACAAACAGAAATAAGTCAGCTTTCATTAGACTTAGAGTTTGACAAATAATATTACAATGTAAGTGAAAATCCTATATAATAAAAGGCTAATATGCAAATCAATCAAACAGTGGACCGATCTGTCACTATAATGCGTACTGACCACCAGGGGGCAGATGTTTAATGCAGGAGCTGCCCCCTGGTGGTCAGTGTGCTCCCACAGGGGGAGCGCTGCTCAACCAGAATCCATGCTCACAGCTGGCAAGCACGGTGGCTGGCGGTGGCGCGGTGGCGGTGGCGCGGTGGCGGGAGCCTCTCCAGCCTCCACTGCAGGCATTCAGTAAGGAGTGAGGGGTCCTGGGCTGCAAGAGCCCAGACTGCGAGAGGGATATCTGCCTGCCAGCAGCGGACATCCCCCAAGGGGTCCTGACTGGGAGAGGGTGCAGCCCCACCCCCACCAGAGCACCAATGTCATGTACAGGGCCTCTAGTATAATAATGATTGATGAGAAAAACTAATATTCAACTTTTTGTCCTGATAAATTAAAATGTTAACCTGAAATGAATATTCCTGGTGGTACATGCAAAATCCTATTAATAATTTATACAACCTCAAAGTTTCAAGGTCATCATAAAATCCAACTGTTTTCTTCTTACAAAAGGTATTAAAATAGTTTAATATAAATAATATTAAGTTATTAATCACATAAAGTTTCTATATTTTAAAGGGTCATTTTATATTTTTAAAACATCTTATGCACTTAATTCATGAATTTAATTTATAATTCAGAATCACTTTTCTACATGTGACAAATGTCTAGGGGGTTCTGAATCACAATGCTAAGCATGGTTAGCAGAGGGCAATAGATGTGGATATAAGAGATGGAAAAGTTTCATCTTTCACTCAAAAAAATATGTGTAATCAATTTTGCTTGTAAATAAGCCTCATCTGTTTTAGTACCAATTTATATATATTTTAGCCTTTTTTACATTATATTTTAGCCCTTTTTACATTATACTTTTACATTATACACTTATATGTGACTTAAATTTTATAAAGGTGTATATACCTTTATAAAAATAAACATAAAATAAACCCATGCACCTACTGAGCACTTACTGTATGCCAAGCACTGGGCTTGAGCTTATAAAATCAGGATGAGTAGAAACTCATTTTCATACTCAACAAGCCCCAATATATTATTAAAAATAATTGTGAAATATAATTACAAATAATTACAATACATGTGGAAACCATGAATAGCATTATATACAGAATTCTAGGGGAGCACTGAAGTGGGAAAATTAGCTCTTAAATATTTTTAAACATTTTTTTTTAAATTGCAGGCCCAAGCTTCCATAAAAGAGGAAGGGTAAGAACTCTAGGGTTTGCTTCTCTTCCCTTTATGTTGAATTGGAGTCTCTCTGAGAGCCAGGACCACATATTCTACTGTGGACCTCCTACAGTGATTATCACTCTGTCTTTTATGGCAGAGATGGGGCAATATTAAATGATAAAATGAAAAGCTCCTTTAGAAAAAATATCTTTATCATAAAAAAATTTAATTCTTACTACAAGAGCATTCACTGGCAAAAAAATAAAAAAAAAAGTATGTTGTAGTGAGAATTAACCTCAGTGTCCTCTGCTAGTCCTCTCAAACTTACTTCTATCCTTAAATCACCGCCAAGCTTCGGTTTTCTCATCTATAAAATAAATTAATCTACTCTAATTATTTCTTAGTGTTGTCAGGCTTTCAAAAGTTCTATATTACAACCAATATAGATATTCATAATTTCAATCTTTATTTTTACCTAACTTTGGTATATTTTTTGATGAAGGTATTATGCATATTATATGCATACATATTTCAGAGAGGAAGGAGAGGGAGAGAAAGATAGAAACATCAATGGTGAGAGAGAATCATCAATCGGCTGCCTCCTGCACACCCATCACCTGGGCATGTGCCCTTGACTGGAATCAAACCCAGGACTTTTCAGTCCACAGGTCAACGCTCTATCCACTGAGCAAAACCAGCCAGGACTACAATTTCTTTTTTACAAGGATTACATATCAGCATAATACAAAGAGTTCTTTTAGAATTAGTGATGTAATCATTTTGAGTTGTAACATTTAGAACAGTACAATTCCTCTTAGATGTTTTGCCATTAGGCATCAAACTTCACTATATAAAATGCTCAGTTTCCTTTTGAGAATATTTTTCTATGTTTTTAAATGTTAGCCTCTCTTTTGAATAAGGTCTCTCCACATCTCTACTTTGCCATGCCCAGTAAATTTTATTTATTACTCAGATTTGTTTTATATTATCCAACTTTACACAACAGATTCTCTCCCATAAATGAGATTATATGGGAGATAAGATAAGGAGAAACCTCTTTAGGGTCTCTGTATTAGTGTTCAGCATTAATGTTTTCCTCAAGATAACCACTATGACATCACAAACAGAGAGAAACCAAAAGAGGGATAACTCAAACCAAATTAGGGGAAGGTTAGAAAGCATCCTATTTTATTGTCATGTAACACGATGGGAGGAAGAACACTAATGTTCACAGTTGCTTTCCTTGTTTCTTTGATTTTTCTCGACCTCTTTCCCTCTCTCTCTTCCATCCTCCTTCTCTTCTCATATTACCACCCTTCCTTCCTCCCTCCCTCCTTGCATCCTTCCTTCTCTCCCTCCCTACCATTTTACCATGCTCCTTCCCTCCCTCTGTCCAAAAACAAAAGAAAAACAAAACAAACCAAAAAAAACAATAACTTATGAAGGACTATTATAGCTTAGAGTACTAGGAAAATCAACTACAAGTAATAAAATAAATACACAAACTGAAATAAGATAGTATTTCATTTTTGGCACACATTACACTAACATAAATCGAGGTGCTATAATTTAGTAAAGCAGGAAGCTTTCCATCAATTTGACAGTCTTATTAGCCTCTGAAGAGGTGAAACACAGAGGAGGTAGTTATTGTTATGGAAAACATTCCTCTGCTAGCTCTTTTTTTCTCCCTACTTATAAAATTCACTGTGGAATTATTTACCAAAAAGATTTTGGATATTTTAAACTGTAATCTAATTTTTTTCCTAAATTTTATTATTCTTTGGTCTATTTTGACCTTGATCCTACAAGTCAATCACAGGAGGAAAAGCTCTTCAATAAACAAATTCAAGAATAATTTTCCTCATGAGCAAACTGCAAAGAGAAAATTGAACACATGATATGATTTCAGAAGTTCTGGAAATTTCACCCAAATGCCTGAAACTCCAAAATTAAAGATTCTTCCCCTGAATATAAAATATTGCTTCTGTATGGATTTTAATGTCTCTGTGAACAGAAGTCATGTTGGGATGTTTTAGTCATTTATAAGGTAAGAAGGTATGTATTTGTTTCTTCCATGGGATAGCATGGGCAGGGGAAGAGTTGGGAGAATGAAAACTCTAGATTATAGAAATGGGAAGAAGGTAGTTTTTGCTTCTATTTATTTTTATCTTTTAAAGTAAGGCAGTATCTTATACTAATTAATGCCATTTATCAGAAGCAAATTATTATCTCAATGAGTGACATGGACAAAATATATAAGTCCTCAATAGTTCTCGCCAGGAGGGAGAAGTAGTCTTAAACAAAGACTAACATGTTGCTTTGCTTTAGAAAGAGGCAGTCACCGGAGAAGGGAAATGTGACCTCAGTATAAAGGGCTTTCTGGAGAATGAAAGACTCAAAGGGAAGACATACCCAAGAAGGGTCTTTAAGTTTTACTGAGTGTTATACAATATATACAATGTCACTCTTATTGTCACCCTCTTAAGAGGCAATTCTGCAGAAGCCTACATTATTTTTCTGGGCTTTTTAGAATGACAGTGTTCTGAGATTGCCCTCCAGACTAGAGCAAAAGGGCCTAATTTAATGAGGTATGTCCACTAGTAATATGTACCAGAAGGAGCGGATTGTAAACAAACTACCCTTTAGGTGTGTGATTGTGATTGTTATCTTATGTTTTAGTTTCCACAACTGCTTAGCTATAAGTGGTTAGGTATTTGTAAGACAGCCTCTCTGAGAGAAAAGAATATGTTCATCTTTACGGAAACCAAACTGAGTTCTCAGCCTTGAGAATGAGTTACGAGAGGAAAAGAAGGATAAACTATTCTGCTCTGCAAAAATACAAAGAGGTAAATGATTCCTTCCAGTTCTGAAAACCAACATCAATAGTTATTTCCCAACATATTTGAATTTTTTCGAAGAACAAGAAAATAGTTGGGGTCAGCTTTGGCAAAGGAGCAGATTGAGGAAGGCCTGATTTGAACCCATCAGATTTCATGTGGCTGAATAAATATTAGGTCTAGAAATAAACATGGGTAGTAGAAGAAAAAGATATAATTGCATGAGAGGACCCTAAATACCAAAGAAGTGTATACATGTTATAAAAGTCAGAGTTTGGAATCAGAAAGACGAAAGACAGTTGGAAGGATATCCCCTAAGGTTAGGATAATTTGGATGTGGTAAGGACACCATGTGACAAAATGTAAAAGATCCTCTCATCAGAAGTTCGGTTTAACTTGAGGGCTAGTTGGGGAAAGGCCCCAAGACTGGTTGAAAGGCAGCCAAAGCAAGTCCAAATCAAGGCGTTATTCTCAAAGGGCAGGAGGTTCGTCATTCACGCTGAGGATCACAACCCAGTCACTCCAGGCCAAGTTCCTCAGAGCAGGTAAGAGAACAGGAGCCAGCATTTCCAGAATGCTGTTTCAAGCATTAAATTAGAATTTTATTTGAATATTCATAGGATCCTGGACTTTCACTTTCTGTACAATCACTTTTCTTTTCTTTTTTTTAAAAATATATTTTATTGATTTTTTTACAGAGAGGAAGGGAGAGGGATAGAGAGTTAGAAACATCGATGAGAGAGAAACATCGATCAGCTGCCTCCTGCACACCCCCTACTGGGGATGTGCCCACAACCAAGGTACATGCCCTTGACCGGAATCGAACCTGGTACCTTCCGTCTGCAGGCTGACGCTCTATCCACTGAGCCAAACCAGTCAGGGATGTACAATCACTTTTCTGCATTTGGGTTCACTATATTCTCTTTATTTCTTTATGCAATAGACACCATTGGTGGCTTCTGCAGCACCTTTCCTTCTTGCTGGGAAAAACACACAAAAGCCCCATAACCATTTTAAAGTACAGTATCTATACTTCTGTTACATAGTCATTAGGACCTTATTCTGAGCTCCCCACAAGGAACCTGACTAGAATAAGCCAATCATGGCAAACCTATTCCTCTTGACAAAGAATGCTTCGTTTAGTTATCCAGGCATAAGGCAGATGATCCATTCAGGGGATAATTTTTGTTACATAGTTGAAGGAGATATTTCTTCTTCTCTCTCTGCATTAACAAGTTATACTATGTTGCCTTAATCGCCATGGCTACCATCTTTTGACCAGGAAGAACAAAGCCAACATATAAAGGAGGGCAGAACTGAACAAACCACAGAATGGAACCGAAATCCTGACTGACTGGAAATTTTCTTAGGTAAGCTAAACTTTTCTTATTGTTTCGTCTATTTTAAGTCAGGGTTACTATAATTTGCAGCTTAAACCATATATATGATACAAACCTGCATGTGAAATGTAGAGCTGAGGGAAGATTTGGTTGGGTATTATTGCCTTTTAATATGGAAGAAATGTAAACATATTTAAGAAGTCAATAAAAGACCTCGAGGAAAAAAGAGAAGATAGAGATATAACTTTAAAAAGGAAAAAAAAATGATGGAGCAAGGTCCTTGAGAAACATTGAGAAAATGGCAAGATCCTTGAGAGACATTATATAGGAAAAATGGCACTTCTTCAACTTTCCAAATAAGGAAAGTTGGAAGAGTTGAAAAAGATGGACATATCCATGCAGGTCTGGTGGTAAGTTGATTATATTTATTCAAGATGATTTTTATTATTTGGGAAGAAGTAGGTGAATTGGTGGATGTGAGTAAAATGACATACAGTGACTATGTAATTAGTTATGAAGAGCAGACAAATTTTAATATTATTGGACTGAAAAGAGGAAGATGACTAAGAGGATTAAAAAGGCTTGCTGAGAAACCTGTAGATATGACACTGGAGACCATTAATTAATATTTATTCTCACCTTCCCAGTTTCTTAAGTTATTGGTAGATAGCTAGGTTGATGGAGTGGACCAATGGGGCCAGAGACTAAGAATAGAGGCAGAGGCTGGTTGAAGTGATTAATCATGAATCATGGATTCGGATAGGGACCGAAAAGAAAGTAGGAAAAGATAAATATATTGCGGGGGGAAAAGAAAATGCATACTAATCAGAGTTAGAAAGCTCTTGGCCCATGATTAAAGAGTATGATAAAACCTAGGGTATACTCAGTCATGGCATAAAGATATAAAGCAGATGTAAGGACTAGGGATTTAGGCTGAGACAATGGGTAACAAGCATACTGCATACTGTCCTTGGGAAGTGAAGGGTATAGAGATTTTTGCTTCTTAAATGAAAAAAAATCAAAGATCATTTGACTGTATTGAGTTTCTAAAGTTATTGCTTGCTAATCTGTTTTCACTGTCAGGATTCCATGTATCACTTCTCAAAATAGTAAATGTCCAAAAAAAAAAAAAGTCTAGCAATGATGTTACTATTTTAACCATAGCTGATTACATACTATAAGAAAAAAAAATAGACTCTGATTCAGGACTTTAAGCACCCTCTGGAAATGATAGTGATCATGCAGGTGATAATACACATCCTATATAATAAAAGCCTAATATGCTAAGTGTCCGGTCGACCATTCGGCTGTTCAACCAATCAAAGTGTAATACGCTAATGATATGCTAAGGCCACTCAGCTGCTTGCTATGATGTGCACTGACCACCAGGGGGCAGATGCTCTGACCTGTAGGTTAGCTTGCTGCTGAGTCCAGCCAATTGGGACTGAGCGAAGACAGACTGGACAGGCCCTGGAGCCCTCCTGCGGTCCCTCCCCAGCTGGCCAACCTCCCATGTCCCTCCCTGGTCCCAGTCATGCACCAGTGGGGTCCCTCAGCCTAGCCTGAGTCCTCTCGCAATCCGGGACCCTTGGGGATTTAGAGAGACAGTTTCAGCCCAATCCCGCAGGCAGGCCAAGGGACCCACTGGTGCACAAATTCATGCACCAGGCCTCTAGCCTATATAATAAAAGCCTAAGCAATCATAACGGCAGAATAACTGGTCACTATGATGCGCACTGACAACCAGGGGGCAGACGCTCAATGCAGGAGCTGCCCCCTGGTGGTCAGTGTGCTCCTACAGGGGGAGCACCGCTCAGCCAGAAACCAGGCTCGTGGTTGGCAAGCGCAGCTGGCAAAGCGGGCCAGGATGAGCACAAGTGGTCCCCGACCCCGATTCAGCTACCGCTTGGCACACTGCTACATCCCCCAAGGGGTCCCGGACTGTGAGAGGGCACAGGCCAGGCTAATGCCCGCCCAACCCCCCAATGATTTTGTGCACTGGGCATCTAGTATTTATATAATTCTCATCCAATATCAGGATATGTAAGAGTACAAAACTTTAATACCAAATATGTAACTATCATCCTACTTATTGAGATTTTCTCTCACACTCATTTATGACTGGATTATACAGTTCATCTATAAAGTGTTTTGGTGTAGCCAGAAAGACTGTAACCTGCCCCTTTGCCAGAAAATATACAATAATCTCAAGAGCAAAGCTAAAATGCCAGATTTCAAGGATCTTTATGCTTCACTCTTTGGGAAGATGACATTTTAGAGTGCAATGGGACTGGTTCTAGAAAACTTGGAGTGCAATTGAATTAGGTACAGTTGGAATGCAATTAAACTATGCTTAAATACTGCCACCTGCTAGAGAACCCTGGGGCTATTTGGAGTTAGCACAGTGCTAGTAGGAAAAGTAGTGCTGTCTTCAAGAAATATTTTTCAAATGATATAAATAAAAAAGGAAAACATAGTATAATGTTCTCAATTGTGAAGCAAAAAACTAAATATGATGTTTTACTAGTTCTTTTCCTGTTTGGTTCATCTTGAACTTGAATTTGTTTTATTATAATTTTGTTCTTTTATTTTTAATTTATCTTAATTGTTGAAAATATTACAGGTGTCCAATTATTCCCCCATTGACCTGCTCCACCCTTCACCCTCCTCAGGCCTTCACCACACTATTGTCTGTGTCCATGGGTTATGCACATATGCATATATGCATATAAATTCTTTGGTTAATCTCTTCCCACCCATAAAGTTTTGCTAGTTAATTTTGATGTCATTTTATAATGAAATCAGTTGCTTTTGTTTTGCTCTTTTTTCTGAATATTCCACAACTTCAAATTTACCTGGTTTTCACTATTGTAGATCCATTAAAAAGACTTCGTTCTGAAATACATTTTCACTAAGTTTGTGTTAATTATGTTATTTGGAACATTTGTAAATCACATATGAAAAATAATGCTCAGATCCTGAGGGCTATTGAATGTTGGAAAGAGAATGAATTTGTTATGAGATCTCCTCTCCTTGGGGGTTTTCAGATTTAAAAATACATATTTCTCTAGACTTTAAATTTTATGTTTAAAAAATATTCCTATTTCTTCCAGTGTTCTAATTTCTTTCTTATCTTACATTCCTTGCAAACTGAAAATGGAGGAAAATGAGGGGAAAAAATCTTTTGTCATTATGCCTCCACAATTTTCAAATTATCTCTGCTAGGGGTCCTGAGAGGGTGCCCTAGCTTCCACTCCTCACTCTGGTACCAACCCCGCCGCCCACCCCCCCATCCGTTATGCTGTTACCAATAGCACTGCCAGAAAGATACTCCTTGGCCCTGCTTTGTTCTGTCGGCAGCCATCAATCAAACATCTATTTGATCCTACATCCTATTCACATCCTATTGCAAATGAAGAATCTGATCCTTCCAGCTTCTGTGGACACCTTCACTATAGTAGAAAAACACTGCACAGCCCACTGAAATGAAAAGGTGGTGCAATTCCTATAGATAGAATTGGCCGTGCAAAATTGACAAACATATCCCCAAAACTTTCACTATTTAACTTCTTAAAAGCTGACTTTATTCATTCTGCCTACTCCTTTAATTCACTGATGTTTGGATGTAGTCAAAGTATTTTACTTGAAGGTGTTCTTGCTAAAGCAACAATGACCTTGAGGCTAAGCAAATTGGTTTCTTCCCCCCCGCCCCTCCTTTCCTCTAACCCAGTGGTCGGCAAACTGGGCTCGCGAGCCACATGCGGCCCTTTGGCCCCTTGAGTGTGGCTCTTCCACAAAATACCACGGCCTGGGTGAGTCTATGTTGAAGAAGTGGTGTTAGAAGAAGTTTAAGTTTTAAAAATTTGGCTCTCAAAAGAAATTTCAATCGTTGTACTGTTGATATTTGGTTCTGTTGACTAATGAGTTTGCTGACCACTGCTCTAACCTGTTTATGAAATCATTGACTAGTTCCTTCTCATAGCTATCTCTTTCCTTGGATTTCATGACATCAATTTCCTGGATTCCCTCTTACCTCTCTGACCTTTTCTTACTCTCTATTTTATTGCCTCCTCTTCATTGCCTTTTGTTAATGTTTCTGTTTATTTGGTGATGGGGCATTCCTATCCGATGCATACTTGTCCTGCTTAACCATACCCATTGTTGTACATTTTTTAGCATTAATAGATGGGTGATTTCTAAATCTACACCCACAATGCAGATCTCTTTAATGAGCCATGCATCCAGCACATATATAATTGGTTACTGGGTATTTCTACTTGGATTGGTCATAGATAATACAGGTTCAACACACACCTAAGTTTTATTATCATCTTCTCAGACCTATTATTCTTTCTTTGTTCCCTTTTGAGTAAATTATGCCTCTGTCCACCCACTTGTCCAAACTATAAATTTCAATAATTTCCCATACATTTCATATCCAATCACTAGCACCTATACATTTTAAATCCTAAATATTTGTGTACCATATATAATTCTCTATTGCCATGGCTACTATCCTAAATTAGAACATCATTGTATTTCCTGGATTCAATTCCAGAGCTTTCAAAATAACTTTTCTGTCTTTGCTTTTGCTCATTTCTAATCCATTCTTGGCATTGGCATCAGGAAGACACTGTAAATCTGGTTATGTCATCACCCTGCTTAATGACATTCGATTGTTCCCTCTAATCTCTTTTAGAAAGTCTTCCTTATTCAATCCTCACCTCTTTTTCCAGCTTCTGCTCTCACTGATGTCTTACCTAATGCTATATGCTCAGCCACATTGCACTCCAATCAGGTCCAGGAGACACCTTAATTTGTGGGTGCTGGCACGTGTTCTTTCCTTTTTACTAAATACTCTTCCCTTTTTATTTCTTTCTCTTCTATTTTCATTATTTAAGTTGGGGAGAAGATCATATTTTATCAGGTAGCTATTCCTTAGAAGCCAGCCCAACTCCCCACCCTTGCAAAACGTCCTTAAGGGCTATTTCAATGCAGCCCTTTAAAAAACTATACTTCATTATCAGAGCATTTATTACACTACATAGTAATTGCCTATTTGCATACAGCCCCTGCTAGTCTGTAAGTTTGCAGAAGGTAGACACTGTGTTTATTTCTTTACTATTTTATCTCTTAGCCCTCTTACTGCCATGCTTACAGTAAATTGCTCAATATATATTACATTAATTTTATTTACATTAATTTTAGCTGTTCCAATGGTAAAAGTAGGCAAATACCTATATTTTCATCCTAAAAGTTCTCCCTTAAGTTACCTGAAAGATTCATAAATCTTTCTTTTATCTGAATTTTGTACAATGTCTTTCTAACACACATATCTAAATCACCATTTTTTTTCTCTTTCTAAAGAGGAGACCATTCATTACATAACCCTTTAGTGCATTGTATAGGTTTGTATTAAATTTCATTTAATTATATGATTACAGAACATATAATGCATGTTCAAACAAATTAAATTATTGGTAAAGCAAAGCCCAACAATGTATGAATTAATTTAACACCAAGAAGATAATGAAGAGTTTTCCTTTCTTCTTAAATAGAATGGGACATTAACCTACTACTTATCATTGTAATGCAAAATCTGTAAGGGATAATAAAAATAGGTCTGGCTGTGCCCACAAAACAACTGTGATGGAGATTAAGAAGTCTGGCTCTGAGTTAAAAACCTATGTGTGACTTTCCAGGGAATTACTAAGGCTTCACCTGGGAGCCCTTGGAGAGGAGAGGTGCCCTCCGCACACCAGACTTGGTACACAGTCAGTGCATTGCAGTCTTGAAGACAGCTGCAGTCTAGGATTCAGGATGCTGCTTGGCAATGTTTATTTTTTTCATATTATCATTCCTAGCCAGGTATTATTCAGTCCTAGGTCTCTTTATCTGAACCTTAGCCTTAGGTCTTCAAGCATCTCTGCAGAGGTCTCCTTACTGGGTGGAGGGGGTAGTGGGGTGAAGAGGGAAACTTGAAGACACTTTTCCCCAACTTTCTTAGTACCCTGTACTTTAACTTTTCCATTCCTAGCCTTTCCCCTTGCCCTCCACAACCTCATTCTGAGGTCCATAAAATTGCTGAAGCTTTTTGTCTGGGGCTCCTTCAAATAGTGAGATGACACCCCAAGTCTGCACTGATCCACCTGACCTTCAACTGTGGGGCAAATGGAACAGGGGGAGTTCATACTTTCTCTGGTTTAGCCTCTTGCTTATAGCATCACAGTAAGTGGTCAAAAAGGCTTAGCACTTCCATTCTGGTGTATTGACCTAACCTGACAGCCCAGCTCTCTCTCCAGCTCCGCTGAACTACTGACAGAGATCACTGCACAGAGCTCCCAACCAGTGACCCAGTTTCTTTTTAGTGATATATATCTTACACCAGTGTACCATTTAAAATGTATGCAGTTGTTAGTATATTCACAAGGCTGTTACTATCACCACCAAATTATCAACTGATAGAACATTTTTTCACCCATAAAAAGAAACTCATAGTATTAGCAGTCCTTCCCCATTCCCCCTGCCATTGCTGCCCCAATCCCAAACACAACCCACACACTACCACTGCCATCCACCAAACGACTTCCTATACTGTGAATTTGCCTATTCTGGACATTTCATGTAAATGGAATCATACAATAAGCAGCCTAGTGTAAAGTCCATGTGGAAGTCAGTTTGCTTCTCAGCGCCCTGAACACAGAATTCCACACACAAGATCGATCCCTACGACTGCTGAAATGTAGTGTTAAGGCCACTAGACTGAGTTCCCAGCACCTGGAGCAGAAGTACTTCAGTCCCAGGTCAGTTCCAGGCTAATGTTATATTCATTCTTGTTTGATTTCAGTTTGTTCACATTTACTGAACAACGTGCCTCCATTTCCTGTCCTCTCTCTTTCCCTGAGCCTTCTGCCCTAAAATTATCTATAGAGCTCCTTATTCATATTCTTCTCTCTCCGTAACAGCTCCAACTACAAAAGCATCAACATCAAGCACATCAGACCTTTGTCACCACCAAAAACAGAACTCCACCAGCCCTTCAACGTTAGAAGGAAAGCAATCCTTCTGAATTAACTGCAGGCTACCAGGGCTCTCTGCTAAAGTCTTAATTTCCAGGAGGCTTATATTTTTTAGGTAAGACTTTTGGAGGAGGGGAGAAAAATCGAGTCTACAGGCATACCTCAGAGACATTGCAGGTGTGGTTCCAGATCGCCACAAGAAAGCAAGTATTGCAATGAAGCAAGTTGTACTCCTTGCATTAGAGGAGGGTCGGGCCTTCAATTTATAAAAAATGCAACACCTGTTAACTGCAATAAAGTGAAGTGCAGTAAAATGAGGTATGCCTGTGTACTGGAGAAATCTGAGAAGGCACATCCAAGTAAAGAATTTATATATCTATAATAATAAAAGCATAATATGCTAATTAGACTGGACAACCTTCCAGACAAAGCCGGGGCTGCGAGGGAAGCCCGGGTCCCGGGTGCCAGGGGGAAGCAGGTGCCGGCAGCCGGTGGAAAGAAGGCCTACTCTTACACGTGTTTCATGCATCGGGCCTCTAAAACATATATATATATATATATATATATATATATATATATATATATATATATATACACACACAAACACATACACACACACACACACACACACACACACATATATATAAATATTAAGGGGGGAAAGGGATATATATAAAATCTCAAGAGGTTATGAAGGATTTCTCTAACTGAAATCTGCCTACGTTTTCTACCTCCGTTCTTCTCAACCTGATAGAAAATCACAGACATTTCTGTTTTGCTTTTATATTTGTATATTTTGTTGGCTTGTTTGTTGTTTGCCTTCCATCAGATTCAATGACAGTAAAATAAAAGGCCTGGAAATGGTAAGAAAGGGACATTTCAAACAACGAGGGAGCAGTGACCTCTGCCCAAGATGAGTATTTGTAACTGTCATGATGTTCTCCCAGACTTTTTTCTTAACATACTTATTCTTCTCAGGATGAGTCTTCTTTCAGAAATGAAATATTAGGATGTAAAAGTTATAATGAAATGTTTCAGATGTCAATAAATTTATTAAAGTATTAACTATATTATCTAATGCTTATGATTATTAAATGTTATTTATAATTCTATATTTCATAATTTTACAATTGTCCCTTTTGAGGGATGCTGGCTTTTGGGGGGTAATCCAATTTACTCTCATCAGTTTCAAATATTTTGCTTTTACTCAAGGCAGTAACAGAAGAACTGAATTCAGAGAGAGGCCAACCCTAAAAGTGAAACAATTTTGCTACATAAATAAAAAAGTTCATAGAAATTATTTCATGGCTAGTTTTTCTATTTTTCAGAGAGTTTGAAAACAATATTTGGAATATAGTTTATCATCTACTAGATTGCAAAATATAAGTCTAAGGCTACACTAGAGCTCACTGTCAATTTATTTTCTTTTGCAGATTATCCTCACTGATATAAACAATGCAAAGCAGTGTGAGGTAACAAAACAAAGTAAAAAAGAGAGTGTTCCAGGCAATCACTTGTGCTGTCTCAAGAACTGTAAAAGAAAAAAATACCCCTAACTGGCAAACGGATGGAGAAATGATGTAAAAGGGGGACAGACACTATTGTCATTATTTTAGAATCTGTTACTACCACCTCATTAATAAAGTCAACACTTTCCCAAGTCATCATCTTACGAATTGACTTCATTAAATCACAAGACACTTAACTAATATTTATCTGACAACTAAAAGCAACAGTTGTGAGTCTTTTCAGGGTATCAGAGATCCACTTGAGACTGTGAAGAGAGAAATGAATTCACAGCCTTAACATTTAGATTCAGTTATAGATTCCTCTCTATTTGTTGCATACCACATGCAGTGGCATTGGACATATCTTTGCAACATCTATGAAAGTCCACCGTCATTATTGCCTCTGGAACAACTGTCATCTGAATCATCATATCAGCCTGGAATTGCTGTTGACTTGTTTACTTTCTATCTCCCCCCATCAGAATACCCTTTATCTTCTTCACTACTCTATTTCCCATGGATAGGAGAGTTCCTGAAACACAGTAAGATGAAATGATAAGAAAAAAGGAATGTTTCATTCTCTTTCACCAAAAAATGGTAGTAGCTATACTATACTTTCTTGTGCAAAATTGTATTTGGAGCACTTACATGTTTATTGGATCACTTATATTAAATATATATTCCAGAGTAGAAATGATGACTCTATCAGGATTATTTTCAAAATTAACAAAAATGTATTTTTTACATTCCACTATACATATACTTGTGATTTCCACATTTTTATGCAAAGTTCCATTATTATAAAACTATTTAAAATATTTTCCTTGAAGTGCTAGATATAAATATTTAAGTTTTAATTTAAAAATTCTACTATCTTTAACTTCATAATCAAGCTATGATGTATACATTCATAATAATGGAATAAAACATTTTTCTATTTGAAAGACTAACATTTGGTAACTATAAAAATAATAATAACAAAAATGTCAAAAACAAAACAAAACAAACTGCCAATCATACTTAATGTTCTTATAACATGCCATGATATCATTAGAAAGACCAACACTGACTACTATTGAAACAAAAATTGTTTTGAACATTTCATTGTGATGGCTGTTTTGTGTGTTTTTCCTCAGTACCTTTTAGACATCCAGATTTAATAATGAAAACCTCTCATTAGTTTAGAAATAGTGATTACAGGTTTGCAGAGACTGGATTACAACCTCCAGCAGAAAGCTCAAGTGCCACCAGCATGACATCACTATCAACTGTTTCTTATAATGAGTTGCCTTCAAAAAGTCTGCAGGTGAAATCAAAATCACACTTCTTAACATCTCTTAAAGCAGTGGTCGGCAAACCCATTAGTCAACAGAGCCAAATATCAACAGTACAACGATTGAAATTTCTTTTGAGAGCCAAATTTTTTAAACTTCTTCTAACGCCACTTCTTCAAAATAGACTCTCCCAGGCCGTGGTATTTTGTGGAAGAGCCATACTCAAGGGGCCAAAGAGCCGCATGTGGCTCGCAAGCCGCATTTTGCCGACCACGGTCCTAAAGCCTCTCCAGTTTAATGCAGTTGAGCACACTCCAGATGACTTTAATCCAACTGGCATGCTTTCTTTCATTCATCAGGTGAATGAAAAGAAACTAATTATTGAGCTGTGAAACCTTGCTTTATTTTACTTCAACATTCCGTTTAAGACTTATTTTTGACTAATTAAAAACTAGCTTAGCTCTCATAGTTATTAACGGTAAATGGGTTTTTATGTCCACATAGTTTACAGAGGGAAGTGAGACCTCAAAAACTGTAATATGGCCTGGCAGGCATGGCTCAGTGGTTGAGCATCGACCTATGAACCAAGAGGTTCCTGTTTGATTCCTGGTCGGGCACATGGGCCTGGGTTGCGGGCTCAGTCCCTAGTAGTGGGTGTGCAGTAGGCAGCCAGTCAATGTTTCTCTTTCATCATTGATCTTTTTCTCTTTTTCTCCTTTTCCCTTCCTCTCTAAAATCAATAAAAATATTTTTTTAAAACAAAAACCTGTAAATGTTTACTATGTCCATACATACATTGTTTTATGCTGATTATGATGCTACACCCATTAATATAATTTTAAGTACATGTATGGAAAACAAAGTGGAATATGGTGGAGCTAAAATCTTTTCATGTTTTATTTACATACTAGAGGCCCGGTGCATGAAATTTGTGCACTGTGGGACAGGGGGTTCCCAGCCCAGCCTGTGTCCTCTCACAGTCCGGGAGCCCTGCGATCTATCACCCCAAAGAGGTAGGCCCCGCCCACCCTGATGGGGCTCCTCAATGAATTGCCCCAAAGAGGTAGGCCCTGTCCACCCAGCCACCCAGCCAGGGCTCCGCGATGGATCGCCCCCCCCAGAGGGAGGCCCCACCCACCCGCCACAGCGCTGCCACGGGATAGCCTGGGCCTCCCTCTTTGGGGCAATTGATCGCACCCCCCAGAAGGAGGCCCTGCCCACCTGCCACAGCCCACCAGTCGGTGGCCTGGGCCTCCCTCTGCAGGGCAATCATGGGGTGATGACCGGGCCCCCAACCAATCGCATCATACCCACCTTGGCTGGCCTGGCACCAGTGGGTGTCATAGTGTGGTCATCCAGGAGGTCGTCCGGAAGGATGTCTGGAAGGTCATTCAGCAGTTCGGTCTAATTAGCATATTATGCTTTTATTATTATAGATTATTACAGATTCAACTACTATAGAAAACAAAGAGATGTAATTCCTTCTCAGCCCTATCCTGTTCTAGGTCCTCTCCACAGCTGGTATAAATGCTTTCAAAGCAGAGGCCTAGTCTTCACTCTGCCCATACCGCACCAATGACTATGGATCAGGAAGACTGGCCTCAATCCCTGGGCCAAGGGGAATGAGCAGATAAAATAAAATGCCCAGAATTTATTGCCCTGTCATAAGCTGAATATCTTGTTTGCTTAGAGATGTATTCCCAAATTTTAAGATTCATGAGGAACTTCCAGGGAGTTTAATACAGATTACTGAATCCCATCTCAGTCTTAACAACTGTAATAGAACTAAGGATCTGAATTCTTAGCTAGAATTCCAGTGTATCATGGTAGGTCACCTTTTGATAAACAGTAGGACATATAAACTCCCAAGATACCTCTGTGTTCAGTGAGCTGCAGTCTTTTCTTACCTATGTCATGGCTTCTAGAATGTGCAACTAGAATGATACTTTTGTCTCTTGATTGAAGTCTATCTCCCTTTAAAAGGTGAAACATTTCCCTGGTTCCTGAAAGCCTGACTATATCTCGACATCCCTTTCTCCATAAGATCATGCCATCTTAATGTTTCTAGTCAAATGCAAAGCATCCACACCATCTAAATGACAACGATGGCACCACTCCATCCACAGTATCCTGACTTGCCCTAGAGACACCTGTTGCCACATTACATTCACATCGAACATTGTCATCTGAATTCCTGCCACTCCTATAGAACTTGTTCCAGAGCAATGGTAAGTATCTGACTTTGGATCCATCAGCTCCATTTTCTGTCCCTTCCATACCTGAAACTACTGGGACTTCAGAATGCTAATATAAGAAACTAATATCCTTTATCTGAATTTATTTGTTATACTAATATGTTTATAATTCATTGGCATATTAATACTGCCTGTGAAATATGTATGATCATAAATAATCTGGAGGAATGATGAAAATTCCAGTGAAATATCAAGGTGTCAAATTGCCTTAAGCATTTATGAGAAGGAGAATACTAAGCTAAATGATGTAAGATGGAAACAATATAACTTTGTGAGTTAGCATATAATTGGCCAATGAGCAAGTACACAGTAAAATAATTTGAAAAATTAACGACTTGTAAACTTTCAATTATTGGCTGGGAAAGGGAAAAAGGAGTCTGTGTATCTTTCCCTGAAGTTACTCTACTGAAAATTAAATAAAGTTAACAAAGTGGCGACCTCCTAGGATTTGGAAACCCAAAATAAAGCATTTGCCTACTTTTTATGCCAAATATAATTAGTTAGTTTTAGTGTACTGTGTAGTTCCTAGTGCTTCACAAAAAATCAAAGCAGAGGAAAAGATTAAGAGAACAGCAAATAATGAACCAAAGTGATAGAGGCATTTCATTATAAGAACAGATTAAAATAGAACTTCTGATTTTAAAGATCAGGCATTAAATGACCATGAGAAGAACTAACAAAATTATGAACAATCTGATAGAAGGAAAAAAAAACACTTTCATTATCAAACCTCTGTATGTTTAAAGAAAACTTAAAACACTTTGAAGTTCAATAGAAGTTTTTAGGATAAATAAAATGTGCTATTTACTATAATTATTATACGAAATTCTTGCACAGGGAGGTCCCTCAGCCGAGCTTGTGCCCTCTCGCAATTCGGAGTTGGGAGAGGCTCCGGTCAGTGCAGCTATGCTCACCAGCCATGAGCTCGGCTTCTGCATGAGCAGCGCTCCCCTGTGGGAGTGCACTGACCACCAGGGGGAAGCTCCTGCATTGAGTGTCTGCCCCCTGGTGGTCAGTGTGCACCATAGCGACTGGTCAACTGGTCGTTCTGGTTGTTCTGGTCTTTCCACCATAATGGTTGCTGGGTTTATATATAGAGAGATTACTACAGAAAAAACTGAAGGGAGGTAGAAGTGATAGAGGAAAAAGAGTTCAGGGAAGAACTGGGCTGATAAATGATGAGCATAGAGGGGACATCCTTATGTTACAAAGAGGCGGGTCAAAATATTATTTCTACAGTTTATGGACAGGAAATAAAAGTATAGAAATATTAATTAAGTTTCAAATGTAATCAATAAGGGAATAAAATGGTGATACAACTATATTGGCAGGTTATGGGGAGAAGAGATAGGACGGAGTATAAATATAGCATAGCAGAAAATCAATAAATCATGTGTGACATGAGCAAATTAAGATGGCTGAAATTCTCACATTTTTCAGGGAATGAAGTAACCATCAAAAGAACAAAACCTTGAAATATTTAAAAGTGATTGTCTCTAGCTATAGGATTAGAGGTAAGAGTAGTGGAGCCAGGAAATCTCTACTTTTTGTTAGAGGATCATCTCTACATTTTTTGGTTTATGTTACTACTAGAGGCCCGGTGCATGAAATTGAGCACAGGGGAGGGGGGCCCCTCAGTCCAGCCTGCACCCTCTCACAATCCAGGACCCCTCAGGGGATGTCCGACTGCTGTTTTAGGCCTGATCCCGCAGGAATCCCTGAGGGATTGGGCCTAAACCGGCAGTCAGACATCTCTTTTCGCAATCCAGGAGCGCTGGCTCCTAACCGCTTGCCTGCCTGCCTACCTGATCGCCCCTAACCACTCTGCCTGCCTGCCTCATCGCCCCTAACCACCTTTTCCTTGACCCCCCCGCTGCTGTGGCTTCATCCAGAAGGACATCTGGAATGACATCTGGAAGGTCATTTGGCTGTCTGGTCTAATTAGCATATTACACTTTTATTATTATAGATATGAATATGTTTCTGTCATAAAATACAACTGAAATAAGTAAATGAAATTTAAAATATAGTATTGTTAAAAATATATACTGGTTCTGTAACAGTGGGAAATTGTAACCCACCCCACCATTCTTTTGACATTGTTTCTGTAAATGCTAACTCTGACTAATACACAGCTTGTAGACAAATAGCATGTTTGTATAAGAATCCTAGGAAGGAACTTCAGAAGATAACAGACTTCAACCTTCAGTCATCCCAGTTCCAGGAGATTTCCTGACTTTTGACTGTAGAACCAGGATGAACTACAACCAGGATGACCAGGACCAGGATGACTCACACCAGACCATCACTTGACTATTTTCAATTTCAATTGTCATAATGGACTGTGCTGGTCTGCACACAAAGAAAACATTTCAACCTCATCCCCTGAGTACACACCACTCAATGCTAAATCTTCCATCACCATTTATCCTCCCTTTACCCTCTTCTACTTCCTCCTCCACCCTTCCCCTCAGACAACCACCATACTGTTGTCTGTGTCCATGAGTCTTTTTTTTCTTTAGTTACTCCCTTCACCCATCTCACCCCCCCACCTCCTTCTGACAGCTGACAGCTGTTCTTTCTATAGATTATTCTAGAGATGAATATGTTCCCAAGGAAAGTAAAACCCATTTGTTTTAAATGAAAGAGTCTAAGCAGATGTTCACTCAAGTTCTATTCATTAAAAAGCCTTGAATAAAAGTGGTTCTGAAACATGCACCAGAAAGTACTTCTTCATTTAGTGGTATGTTCTCTTTTTTTAAGTATACTTATGAAATATTCCTGGTAAAACATGTAGACCTCCTATGTCTTTTTGTTGTAACCCAATATTTATGCAACATGTTGTAAATTTATGATGGGTACTGAAAGAAGAAAAAATAGAATTGATTTGATAATTTTTTTTATTAAGGTATTATATGTGTACATATCTTACCATTGCCCCCCCACCCCACTCCCATACATGCCCTCACCCCCAATGTTTTGCATCTGTTGGTTACTCTTATATACATGCATATAAGTCCTTCAGTTGATCTCTTATTTCCCCCACCTCTCCCTAACCTTACCGCTGTAATTTGACAGTCTGTTTGATGCTTTAATGCCTCTGTATCTACCTTTTTGTTCATCAGTTTATACTGTTTTTCATTATCCCCAAATGAGTGAGATCATGTGGTATTTTTCTTTCATTGACTGGCTTATTTCACTTAGCATAATGTTCTCTAATTCCATCCAGGTGCCTACAAATGGTAGTAATTCCTTCTTTTTTATGGCAGCATAGTATTCCATTGTGTAGATGTACCATAGTTTTCTGATCCAGTCATCTGCTTACGGGCACTTAGGCTGTTTCCAAATCTTAGCTATTATAAATTGTGCTGCTATGAACATAGGGGTGCATATATCCTTTCTGATTGGTGTTTCTAGTTTCTTAGGATATATTCCCAGGAGTGGGATTACTGGGTCAAATGGGAGTTCCATTTTCAGTTTTTTGAGGAAACTCCATACTGTTCTCCACAGTGGCTGCACCAGTCTGCATTCCCACCAGCAGTGCACGAGGGTTCCTTTTTCTCCGCATCCTCGCCAACACTTGTCGTTTGTTGATTTGTTGATGATAGCCATTCTGACAGGTGTGAGATGGTATCGCATTGTCGTTTTGATTTGCATCTCTCGGATAATTAGTGACTTTGAGCATGTTTTCATGTGTCTCTTGGCCTTCCTTCTGTCTTCTATCGAAAAGATTGTATTTAGGTCTGTTGCCCATTTTTTTATTGGATCATTTATCTTCCTTTTATTAAGTTGTATAAGCTGCCTGTAGATGTTGGAGATTAAACCTTTATCAGTGATAACATTTGCAAATATGTTCTCCCATACAGTGGGGTTTCTTGTTGTTTTGTTGATGGTTTCTTTTGCTGTGCAAAAGCTTTTTATTTTGATGTAGTCCCATTTGTTTATTTTCTCTTTGGCTTCCATTGCCCTAGGGGCAGTATCAGTGAATAAGTTCTTTTGGCATATGTCTGAGATTTTGCTGCCTGTGGATTCCTCTAGTATTTTTATGGTTTCCCATCTTATATTTAAGTCCTGTAACCATTTTGAGTTTATTTTTGTGTATGGTGTAAGTTGGCGATCTAGTTTCATTTTTTTGCATGTATCTGTCCAATTTTCCCAACACCATTTATTGAAGAGACTGTCTTGACTCCATTGTATGCTCATGCCTCCTTTGTCAAATATTAATTGCGCATATTGGTTTGGGTCGATATCTGGATTCTCTATTCTGTTCCATTGATCTATATGTCTGTTCTTGTGCCAGTACTAGGCTCTTTTGAGGACAGTGGCTTTGTAATACAGCTTGAAATCTGGTATTGAGATCCCTCCTACTTTATTCTTCTTTCTCAGGATTGCTGTGGCTATTCGGGGTCTTTTTTTATTCCAGATGAATTTTTGGAGAGTTCTTTATAGGTCTGTGAAATATGCCATTGGTATTTTAATGGGGAGTGCATTGAATCTATAGATTGCTTTGGGTAGTATGGACATTTTGATGATGTTGATTCTACCAATCCATGAACATGGTATGTTCTTCCATCTGTTTACATCTTCCTCTATCTCTTTTTTCAGTTTCCTGTAGTTTTCTGCGTATAGGTCTTATACCTCCTTGGTTAGGTTTATTCCTAAGTATCTTAATTTTTTTGGTGCGATGGAAAATGGGATTGCTTTTTTAGTCTCTCTTTCTGTAAGTTCACTGTTGGTGTATAGAAATGCCATAGATTGTTTGGCATTAATTTCGTATCCTGCTACATTGCCGAATTCATTTATTAAGTCTGTTAGTTTTTTGATGGAGTCTTTCGGGTTTTTTTATGTACAATATCATGTCATCTGCAAATAAGGACAGCTTTACTTCTTCTTTTCCAATTTGGATGCCTTTTATTTCTTCTTCTTGTCTAATTGCAGTGGCTAATACTTCCAGTACTATGTCAAACAGGAGTGGTGAGAGTGGGCATCCCTGTCTTGTTCCTGTTCTTAGGGAAAATGGTTTTAGTTTTTGCCCATTGAGTATGATGTTAGCTGTGGGTTTATCATATATAGCTTTTATTATGTTGAGGTATGATCCTTCTATTCCCACCTTGTTGAGAGTTTTTATCAAGAAAGGGTGTTGGATTTTGTCAAATGCTTTTTCTGCATCAATTGATATGACTATGTGATTTTTATCTCTCAGTTTGTTTATGTGATGTATCACATTTATTGATTTGTGGATATTGTACCACCCTTGCATTCCTGGGATAAACCCTACTTGGTCATGGTGTATGATCTTTCTGATGTACTGCTGGATCCGATTTGCTAGAATTTTGTTGAGGATTTTGGCATCTACATTCATGAGGGATATTGGCCTGTAATTCTCCTTCATTGTGTTATCTTTATCTGGTTTTGGTATTAGGGTGATGCTGGCTTCGTAGAAGGAGCTTGGAAGTGTTCCTTCCTCTTGAATTTTTTGGAATAGTCTGAGGAGGATAGGTTTTAGTTCTTCCTTGAATGTTTGGTAAAACTCTCCTGTGAAGCCGTCTGGCCCAGGGCTTTTGTTTGCCGGAAGCTCTTTGATGACTGCTTCAATTTCTTCCATAGTTACTGGCATGTTGAGCTGTTTAGATTCTTCCTGATTGAGTTTTTGAAGGTTATATTTTTCTAGGAATATGTCCATTTCCTCCAGGTTGTCCAGTTTGTTGGAATAGAGTTGTTCATATTATTTTTAACAATCCTTTGTATTTCGGCAGGATCTGTTGTTATTTCACCTCTTTCATTTCTGATTTTATTTATTTGGGTCCTCTTTCTTTGCTTCTTGGTGAGCCTGGCTAGAGGTTCATCAATCTTGTTTATCCTTTCAAAGAACCAGCTCTTGGTTTTGTTGATCTTTTGTATTGTTTCTTTGGTCTCTATGTCGTTTATCTCTGCTCTGATCTTTATTATTTCCTTCCTTCTGCTTACACTGGGATTTTCTTATTGCTCTTTTTCTAACTCTTTGAGTTGTTGGGTTAGGTAATTTATTACCATTGTTTCTTGTTTTTTGCAGTAGGCTTGTAGAGCTATGAACTTTCCTCTCAAGACTGCTTTCGCAGTGTCCCATAGATTTTGGATTGTAGTGTTTTCATGGTCATTTGTTGCCATGATGTTTTTTATTTCTTCCTTGATCTCTCTGGTAACCCAGTCATGGTTTAATAGCATGCTGTTTAGTCTCCATGTGTTTGATTTCTTTGGGTTGTTTTTATTGTAGTTGATTTCCAGTTTTATGCCACTGTGGTCTGAGAAGATGCTTGATATGATTTCTATCTTCTTGAATTTGAAGAGACTTTGCCTATGACCCAACATATGGTCTATCTTTGAAAATGACCCATGTGCACTTGAGAAGAATGTATATTCTGTGGCTTTGGGGTGAAATGTTCTGAAGATGTCAATTAATTCCATCTGGTCTAGTGAGTCATTTAGGATTGATGTTTCTTTGCTGATTTTTTGTTTAGAGGATTTGTCCAATGGTGATAGTGGGGTATTAAAGTCTCCTACAATGATTGTATTGCTGTCAATCTCTCCCTTGATATCCTCCAGGAGTTTTTTTATGTATTTGGGTGCTCCTGTATTGGGTGCATATATGTTTACCAGAGTTATTTCTTCTTGTTGGATTGCTCCCTTTAGTATTATGAAGTGGCCTTCCTTATCTCTTGTTATGTCCTTCACTTTGAGATCTAATTTGTCAGATATAAATATTGCTACCCCAGCTTTTTTTTTCAGTTCCATTTGCCTGGAAAACCTTTTTCCATCCCTTCACCCTCAGTGTGTGTGCGTCTTTTTTTCTGAGGTGGGTTTCTTGTAGACAGCAGATATATGGGTCGTGTTTTCTTATCCAATCCGTTACCCTATGTCTTTTGATTGGGGCATTTAATCCATTTACATTTAAAGTTATTATTGATAGGTACTTATTTGTCGCCATTCCTATTCTTTACCCCTGTGTTCCTTCTTCGCTTCCTATTTCTTTTTTTTTTCTTTTTTTTTTTTTTCTTTTTTTTTTTTTTTTACAGCAGACCCTTTAGCATTTCTTGCATTGCTGGTTTGGTGGTAATAAATTCCCTTAGTCCTTTTTTGTCTATGAAGCTCCTGATTTCACCTTCAATTTTGATTGACAGCCTTGCTGGGTACAGTATTCTTGGATTCAGACCCTTCCTTTGCATGACTTTGTATATTTCATTCCATTCCCTTCTGGCCTGATGAGTTTCTGTTGAGAAATCAGTTGCTAGTCTGATGGGGGTTCCTTTGTATGTAACTTTCTGTCTCTCTCTTGACGCTTTTAAGATTCTTACTTTGTCGTTGGTGTTTGACAATTTAATTATAATGTGCCTTGGCGTCGGTCTTTTGGGGTTCATTTTGCTTGGGACTCTGTGAGCTTCTTGGATTTGTGTGGGTTTTTTCTTCCCTATATCAGGGAAATTTTCTGTCATTATTTATTCAAATAGGTTTTCTATTCCTTGCTCAGCTTCCTTTCCTTCTGGAACCCCTATTATGTGGATGTTGTTTTGTTTTGTGTTGTCTCAAAGTTCCCTTAGGCTCTCCTCCTGCTTTTTAATTTTTTTTTCTAGAAATTGCTCTACTTCGGTATTTTTCCCCATCTTGTCTTCTAGCTCACTGATGCGGTCCTCTGCTTCTTCTAGTCTACTCTTGATGCTTTCTATTGAGTTCTTTACAGCAGCGATGTCATTTTTCATCTCTTCTTGGTTCTTCTTCATTTCCTCTTGGTTCTTGCTCATATTGTCGAATTTGTCTTCCATTCTTTTCAGCCACCTTATGACCATTTCTCTGAATTCTTTCTCTGGAAGGTTGCTTGCCTCCATTTCGTTTACTTCCTTTTCTGGTGATGCCTGCTTTTCTTTCATATGCGGGCTGTGTCTTTGTCTCCCCATGGTCTCTCTTCTCTGGGTGTCTGGTTATGTAGTTCTCTCTCTCCTTATCACAGGCGAAATCTGACCTTTCCGTGGTGGAGTGTAGAGCTCCTCTGAACACGTGTGTTTGCGCCAATTGGTGAGCGTTGTTCTGGGGCTCGCAGCTGTTCCGTGGGTGCCACAGTTCTGATTTGATAAATTTTTAAATGATGTAAAACAATTAAAATAACTTTAAAGAATTAATTGCTAATTTCTAACAACAATTTGCAACTTGCATAAGTTAGTTGCTATATAAGATTGAGTTTTATATAGATGGCAAGTTCAAAGTCCAGCCATTTCAAGGATAGTATACTTCTGAATGATAGTGTTTTACTGTGGTAAGGATTTAGAATATCAAATAAGAGGACTCAAATGCTATAGATAAAGGACCCTTATTATAAAATTAATAAGATAGGTTAAAGATAGTATTGTTCTCAATAATTTTAGAAACCCACAATTTGAGGTGGATAAAGTGCAGTAAGAAATACACATTTTGTTTCCAGCAAAGCCTACTAGTATATGTGCATAAGGGAAATTACCAGGGCTCACATTTCAGTAAATTTGTTTCCCCAAGTCCAGTGTTCACAGGTCAAAGCAGCATATTTACGAGCAACTGTATCAATTTAATGTTGATTGGTTCATTTCAGCTGAGCAAGTTCTATGACCCTGATGTTATAATCAGAGCAAGAATCAATTGTATGAGAAATCAAGTTATAAAGAGATCAAACTTATTGGCTCTACATAAATGAATACATAAACTAAAGAAATAATATAAATTTTGACTGTCAAATTTAAGGTATATAGACTTGCTTGTTTACCATTTCAAATAACTTCTCTTATTATCCTATTCTAATATATTAGGTAAAATTAATTTTTACTCTTGATCAAATGGATATCTTCTTTTAAAATTGATTATTATAAGACATTCTTATAATCATGGCATTTGAATAAATCACTATGCACAAAAGACATACTCATAATTAAGTGAAAATAGAGCTGGAATTCAAAGCTATTTGTAAATATAATAATTGTAAAAAAAAGATATTTTAAAAAATATTTATAATTTAAATGTGTAAAATTATAAGAATATTTAATAATGGGGAATATTTAATAATTAATTATTATTTAATATTAAATAATAATTTAATATTAAATAGCATATTAATAATATTTAATATGCTATTTAATATTTAATTAGCATATTACGCTTTTTATAATAAAAGCGTAATATGCTAATTAGACCAAATGTACTTCTGGACACCTTCCGGACAAACTGGGGCTGCGAGGGAAGCCCTGGTCTTGGGTGCCTGCTGGCAGCCGGAGTGAAACCCGGGTCCCAGGTGCCAGTGGTCAGAGGGAAGCCTGGGTCCTGGGTGCCAGAGGGAAGCCAGTGTTGGCAGCCAGGGGAAGGAAGGCCTACTAATTTGCATGAATTTTGTACATCGGGCTTCTAGTAGTTACATAACATAGAGATGTACAGTCCATAAATAGGCCAAATTAACATGATATGGGCAGAATTCCAAAATAGTAACAAAATATTTGCATTTAAAAGTTGCTTTGTACAAATGGCTAACTCTTTGTAAGGAAAATAAAAAAAGTTAATCTACAGAAAATAAACTCCTGATTAATTACAAAATACAGGCTAACAAAGTGAAACCATAACAGTTTTTTGTGTTTTTTTTAAGTATTGGTGATCCTGGCTGGTGCTGCTCAGTGGTCGAGCATTGACCCATGAACCAGGTCATGGTTCGATTCCTGGTCAGGGCACATGCTCAGGTTTTGAGTGGAGAGTGGGAGGCAGCTGACTGATGTTTGAATCTCTCTCTCTCTAAAATCAACAAAAACATATTTAAAAAGCATTTTTTAAGTATCGGTTAATTTATAATTGATCTTTGGAGAAAGATCTCTTTATGTCATGCTATCCACAAAATCCAGAAAGGACCATAAAATTTTTTAAATGGGCAAAATTGTTTTACAAGTAAGCATGAAGTTGTGTTTGAAAGCTTATGAGTACCAAAATTTTATCTGAAATTTTATTTTAAGTCACCAAAATATATATATTATATTAATAAATATAGTAAAAAGTGTGTCTAGTCATAGTGTGAAAATGAACTAGATTCAGATCAAATAATGGTGTCTACCCTCTCACTTCTTTGGCCACATCTCTGAACACTAAACAATTGTCTGAGATTTTTTTTCAATGAACAATCCCATTGCTTTGAAATTATTTCTAGAGATTAGTGAAACAGAGATATAGCAGCTGATTAAGTTGTCAGAGGGAATCTCTAACTGAAAAACATTTAGCATGATGATGATGATGATATATTATTTGTATTTGCATGTATACATATCTCCCAAAACCTAACAAAAGCAAAGACAGAAACCAGAGTAATTAACAAAGCATTTCAACTCATTTTCTCCACAATATTTTTCAAACTTGTGGAACTCAAGCTTCCATTATCACTGGCTTCCTGTGCAGTGGGTTAGGGAATGAGTTAGAGTGGGGAGAGAGAAAGAAAGCAAAGCTCAGTTTCCAACCAGAGTTGAAAATCAAATTTTCAACTATAAGTCTGTATCCTCGGACGGCTCAGGTGACCCAGAAATAAGTGCACTCCCACTTCACTACAGTCCCGGAGGCTGAGAAAAGATGCCTTGGCACAGAGTAAAGCTGGTAAGAAAGAGATCCCTGAATTATCACTCACAAAGATGTGCAAATTTCACATCAACTGAGCAGACAAAAAAAGACATGGAGCCACATCTTTAGCATAAACTTTTTTTCAGAGAGGTAGCAAAAGCAATTTTTGAAGGATTATATATTCACTAGAGGCCTGGTGCACGAATTTGTTTATGGATGGGGTCCCTCGGCCTGGCTGGCGATCGAGGCCTATCGGTGGGCTGGCTGGCCAGGGGGAGGGACCCCGGGAGGTTGTCTGGCTGGTCAGGGGGGACAGTTGGCCAGAGGGAGAGGCCATGGGAGGTTGGCTGGCTGGGGAGAGAGAGGCCATGGGAGGTTGGCTGTGGGAGTGCACTGACCACTAGGGGGCAGCCCCTTCATTGTCTTTCCCCTGGTGGTCAGTGTGCATCATAGCAACTAGTCAACCATTGTTCTGGTCATTCCGTTGTAACAGCTGCTTAGGCTTTTACATATATAAACTAGAGGCCTGCTGCATAAAAATTCGTGCACTCAAGGGGAGTTCCTCAGCCTGGTCTGTGTCCTCTCGCAGTCCGGGACCCCTGGAGAATGTCCACCTGCTGGCTTAGGCCGCTCCCCGGGGGATTGGGCCTAAGCTGGCAGTCAGACTTTCCTCTGGCAGCCCGGGAGCCCTTGGGGGATGTCTGACTGTGGCTTAGGCCCACGCCCCACCACTGCCGCTGTGCTCGCAGCTGTCAGCCCAGCTTGTGGCTGCGTGGAGCTCCCCCTGTGGGAGTGCACTGACCACCAGGAGGCAGCTCCTGCATTGAGCATCTGCCCCCTGGTGGTCAGTGCATGTCATAGTGACCAGTCGTTCCTGGTCATTCCACCATTAGGGTCAATTTACATATTACCCTTTTATTATATAGAATTCTTAGCCTCAAATATTCCCACAAATAATTTTTCAAGGAGAAAGAGCAGCTCACAGTAAAACATGACTAAGCATGTGAGAAGCCAGGCACTGTCAAGAGAACCAGCAGGAATAAGAGTTAGCAGAGGCACAGAAAACAAACATGAGACCCGGAGGGAAGGCAAACATGGCTAGTTAAGTTTATAATAAGCCTAGGAGAAAAGATGTAACAGCTAGAGGAAACAGTATTTGAAGAGACTATGGCAGAGAAATTGCCAGAACTGATTAAAGACAATTCATGGATTCAATACTAGTATATCTAATGAACCCAAAAAGAAAGATAAATAAAAAGAAATCCATACTAAAAACAGCACGATGAGCATTCAGAGTATCAACTGTGAAAAGAAGTTCTTAGTATTAGTCAGAGAAAAGATCCAGGTTACCACAAAGGAGGTCCATAGACTGAGAGCTGACTGATCAACCACTGAGGTGGAAACCAGATGTTATTTTAATGTAAAATAACAAATTCTATACTCTCTAAGTACACTCTCAGAATAAAAGTTAAAAAAATCAGAAAGGCTACCAACAAACCTTTACATAGGAGACTTCTACAGGTGTACTTAGGGCAGATGCCGTGATAGAGCATAAGAGATGGAAGAATAAATTAATTCTTTTACTCACATACCTAATCCGTGCTTACTTTATGGGGCAGGAACTGTTCCAGGTGCTTGGAGAGCAAATTCATGAACACAAGTGACAAAACCACCACATTTACAACTTACATTTTAGTTGAGAGAAGAGATACAATAAATAGTAAAATAATTTTCTACAAAGACAATTATGTGGCATGTTAGAAATTGGTAACTATTACAAAATTAACAACTAGACCAAAATAAGAGGAGCAAGAGTGTATATGTAGAGGTATCTGGAATTTATATGAGGATGTCAGTGGGTATGGCAAATACATGAGTAAACATAAGCAATATTAGTTGGATAAAGCAATAATAATGTCTTGTGAGTTATCCTAAAAAATAACATGACAGCCGAAACCGGTTTAGCTCAGTGGATAGAGCATCAGCCTGCAAACTGAAGGGTCCCGGGTTCGATTCCGATCAAGGGCATGTACCTTGGTTGTGGGCACATCTCCAGTGGGAGGTGTGCAGGAGGCAGCTGATCGACGATGTTTCTAATTCTCTATCCCTCTCTCTTCCTCTCTTTAAAAAATCAATAAAATATATTTTTTTAAAAAAAGAGAAGAATTATTTTTAAAAAATAACATGACATTAAAATGTGTAGCAATGATACTATGTCAGAAGGGGTGCAAATGAAGCTAAAATATTTTAACATCAGACTCTAAGTACTTTAAGTGTATAAAACGTACTCTCTAGAATAAACCTCCCCCCCCCAAAAAAAAGTAGTAAACCTTTTATAAGTTCTAAACTTTTGAGGAAGAAAATGTAATTGAAAATACTTTTATAATACAAAAGAAGCAAAGAAAGGAGAGTAAAACAAATATTAAACATGTAAAATAAATAGCAAGACAAAAGCAGATGGCAGATTTATTTTTTAAAATATATATTTTATTGATTTCAGAGAGGAAGGAAGAGGGAGAGAGAGATAGAAACATCCACGATGAGAGAGAATCATGGATCGGCTGCCTCCTGCAAGTACCCCACTGGGGATCAAGCCCACAACCCGGGCATGTGCCCTTGACCGGAATCGAACCCAGGACCTTTCAGTTCATAGGCCAATGCTCTATACACTGAGCCAAACTGGCTAGGGCAGCAGATGGCAGATTTAAACCTAAACACATTAGTAGTACATGAAATGTAAATTGATTTAATGCTCCAATTTAAGAAAAGTAAGTTAAGGACTAAATTTAAAAACCAAAACTCTAATATAATTACCAAAGAGTTCTAAAACATAATTATACAAATATATTGTAAAAAAGAATGAGAAATGACATACCATGTAAATACAAAGCCAAAAACAACTAGTATAACAATATTAATATCAGATAAAAAAACATTTTAAGGGGGAGAAAAGCCTTAAGAGAATAAGCTTTCTCCTTAATTTATTATATTTTACCTTCTTTTAATTGCTATATTATGGGGTATTAAATCAATTTTTAAATGGCTTAGCACTCAGTACCTGCTGTTATACACCTAAACTTTTCCAGCCTTGTTAACCTCATACTATGGTACGGTACACTTTTGAGAAACTATTTTAGTAGGTACGTCTGTCTCAAAAAAAAAAAAAAATTACTGTTTTCTATTGCCTTAGCAAATGGTGGTTAGATTAAAGTGTTGTAAATGCATCCTAGTAAAATGGGCCCCAAGGGATTGGTTCTTGTTTAGACCACAGCCCATTTTTTTATTAATTTCTTTATTGATTAAGGTATCACATATTTGTCCTCATCCCCCCATTCCCATCCCAAACCCCTCCCCACGCATGCCTCCACCCCCCTGTTGTCTGTGACCACTGGTTAGGCTTATATGCATGCACACAAGTCCTTTCGTTGATCTCTCCCCCTTACCCCCACCCTCCCCTACTTTCCCTCTGAGGTTTGACAGTCTGATCGATGCTTCCCTGTCTCTGGGTCTGTTTTTGTTCATCAGTTTATGTTGTTCATTATTTCCCCTAGATGAGTGAGATCATGTGATACTAGAAATATACTTACAAGAACCGAAAATGAGACAAGCAATAATGGTTATGCTGAGAGGCAAATGAATCAGTCTGTAGTGAGTTTATTTCTGGGCCAACAGTTCTTTTGAGTCCCAATTGCAATGTCAAACAGTTCCTTATGTGTACATGTCAGCAATGATATTTCAGTTCTGGATGGTGACAGCCCATTCTTACCTTTAAGTCCCACCTCTTATTCCACACTCTTAGATCTTCAGCCAACAGTTCTTTGTTTTGGCTTACTACCTTAATGGCAGCTTTCTTATTAAGGAGGTTAGTAAGTTACTCTTATGAATTTATTTCAGAGTCAACAGGTTCTGTGTATAGTAAAAGTCTGTGGCATATCACTCCAGACTGATATGGGTTTTCCCCTTGTGCTTACTACTTCCCATTTTATCATTTCAGTCAGTATGATGAGAGAGTCACAAATATTGAAGGCGAGTTCTTATATCAAAATCTTTTCCAAAAGGCTTATAATTGACTTTTTGAAAAGAAATGTGGCCCCATTCACAGGCACAGCCTTCAGTTGCCTCTTTTTGGCAGTGGGCTGTTCCTTTCAGTTTTGTTTCTTTTTCTAGGACAGAGCCTTCAAACTCCATAAGATAGTAATCTTTTTTTATAGCTTCTTTGTTACAGAAACTTCACTCACCAAAAAAGCCTCTACCTTAGATTTTATATTTCTGGAATCAAATGTTTAAACCTCAAAATGAAGCTGATATTATTTTACCACTCTTAGCTCTTGTCAGGACAAATTATTGGAAATATTTTGTAATTATTAATTATCATATAGCTACAACTCTGATTTAACAATATAATACATTTAATGCCAATTCTAAGTTTAATTCTAGGGTAAATATGATGCTGATTTTTCACTCTACATCAAGTCATTATGTAAAGTCTTAATTATTAATAAACATAAAATAAATTTTGGCTCTCCATAAGAATTCATAATAATGTCACCCTAAAAAGCAAGATCTTCCAAATGCATTTGAAATTCAAATATATTAATATACATTCCAGTTATATTTAATGTTTTAAAGAATATACAGAAATACTAAATGAGTACACACTGTAACATGGTGTCAAACAAATTTTTCTATAAATAATATTACAGAATATACTTGTTTAAATAATACATGCCTAGGAGTCTCATACATGAATCAATGAGAGATTTGTTAATAGAGAATTCCTGATAAACTTGTGTATATCTATACAATTAAACTAAAAATTAATGTCACTTAGCTAATAAAGAATAAAAAATTAAGCAACAGGTGTGCAGTCATTAATTTGTCCAACCAACATTTATTCTGCAAATGAAATATTGCTATGTAGAAGACACATTTTAATTCTGAAATGTATGAAAGCAATATAATCTACATTTCAAAATAAGAAGCTGTAAAATTAACTTGTCAGAGAATCAGTCATAGGGGATAATTTAATCAAACCACCTTTTCCCATTGAGATTACAGCTAAAAAAATCAATAATTTGAAATCAGAATTCTTCATGTTCCATTTGGCATAAATTGCTACTGGTACTAATTAGATCAGCAAATGGTAAATATTCAAATCAACCAAGAACTGGCTTTCCTATAATGAACAGAATATAATTGGTGTTGCAGCAACAAACAATGCTAAATCACAGTGATGACCAAAATCAACAAAGGTTTGTTTCTTGCTGGCCCTCTATATGCATCAAGAGCAATGTTGACAGAGCAGCCACTCGGTTAACAAGGCTAGCTGTGGTATCAGAGGGAAAATGAACTCCAGAGAATTTTTCACTGCCAGTGAAATGTGACCAGAAGCAACATATGCTACTTCTGCTCAAAATTCACTGGCTAACCTATCTTATACCCCTAAACCACCAATAAGGGGACGAAAGTATAATCCCATCATGTGCCCAGAAAATGAAGACCTGGAAATCACTGGTGCCTGGCATTATAACTACCACTAGAGGCCCAGGGCATGGATTCATGTACTGGTGGGGGGCATGGCCTGTGGGGATCGCCCGCCCGCTGTGGGAGCACCACTCATTCCAGTCAACCAAGCGGCTATGGACCCACCCTCTGAGTGGCTGCTGCTTCTGTGGGAGCCCACTGACCACCAGGGGGCAGCTCCTCTGTTGAGCATCTGCCCCCTGGTGGTCAGTGCACATCATAGCCACTGGTTGTTCTGGTCATTCTGCCGTAAGGGTCGCTGGGCTTTTATATATATAGATAGTTTTCATAGAGTAAAATTTTAACTGTGTGAAAATAATAAAAAACAATAATAGTAAATAACAGTAAACCAATATCAGAAAGCAATGATAAAACTTTTAAAACTATAAGATCAATGTTTTATGGGATCTTTATGTTGAGATAAGAACTAAGGTTATGATGTATGTCCCATGACTTTAATATTACAATATTATAGTGGTAATTCCAAACATTAGATTTTTCTCATTCTAAGAATATTAATTTAAACACTTTTTAATTAAATTTCATCTCTTTATAGAAATTATATTAGAAGGAATGTGAAAATCTTTTACAATTATATCAGTCATCATCTTTAAATGTTTTATTTATCTTCTGGACAACTTTTATCAGTAATCCAATATGGTACATCTAACTCTAATAGCTCTACAAAATATTGAATTATGAAATTCTGGAAAGTAATCAATTTATAGGCAACTAAATCAGATGATCTTGTAATATAAGGCAAAAACTGATTTATTTGAATGCTAAAGTTGATAGATAATGATTAGAAAGAGAACAGACTTACTTAAAATTATAATGGAGAGGATCACTCAAGAAAGTCCATGAATGATAATGACATCAAAGAAGAGACAGAAGCAGAAACTAAAATTTTAAAAAGATCAGAAGCAATCACTTTGAGAAAACAAAATGGAGTTAAACCAAAATGTCATTCTGACAGAAATTGAAAATAATTTCTCAGCCTATGTTTACTAAAGCTAAGAAGAAAGTTTACACAAGAGAATAAGAAATGAGAAGTTAAAAAGTTGGTATTGGTTAAATGTTCTGATCACTGAAAAAGTTATTATTAAATAAAATAATTACTTAAAAGACTCCATAGAAATACAGAATTATATTAGGAAGCAACAAAGATTATAAACAAGTGTGCTATAACCACTGACATGAAAAACATGTATACATGAAGAAAACCAGTAGAAGAAAGAGCAAATATGAGTCGATTAGTGTTAAGGTATAATTTTTTTCATACTCTCATGTGTTATTTAACATTTTTGTTACATCATAATCTTTCTAAAAAGTTACCAGCTATAAAGTTGTTACACTTTACAGAATCTCTATAGAAAAACAAGGAATAAAAAATGTATACTAAGA
Organism: Plecotus auritus; assembly: GCF_963455305.1. NCBI lineage: Eukaryota > Metazoa > Chordata > Mammalia > Chiroptera > Vespertilionidae > Plecotus > Plecotus auritus. The sequence goes on along the minus strand of NC_137776.1, from coordinate 19,496,741 downwards.
CATCATCTTTTTTTTTTTAATTTTAGACAGAGGAAGGGAGAAAGAGATAGATATAGAAAAAACATCAATGATGAGAGAGAATCATCAATCATCTGCCTCCTGCACAACCCCCACTGAGGACTGAGCCTGCAACCTGGGCATGTACCTTGACTAGGAATCGAACCATGACCCCTTGGTTCATGGGTATATGCTCAACCACTGAACCATACCAGCCATGCCCAAGACATCATCTTGTTTTTTGTTTTTTTTTTAAATATATTTTATTGATATTTTACAGAGATGAAGGGAAAGGGATAGAGAGCTAGAAACATCGATGAGAGAGGAACATCGATCAGCTGCCTCCTGCACATCCCCCACTGGGGATGTGCCCGCAACCAAGGTACATGCCCTTGACCGGAATCAAACCCGGGACCCTTCAGTCCGCAGGCCGACGCTCTATCCACTGAGCCAAACCGGTTTCGGCCCAAGACATCATCTTAATGACATAGTGAATAAATTAGAAAGTTTTAAAATGTTGGCTATCTTTATGGGGTCTTATATAATTTAAGCTATTAAAAAGATCAACAGAATTTTTAAAGGTCTGTTTCCTTCACTTAGATTTATTTCTATATCCTCGGAGAAATTTAATTCTCATTTTGGTACTATGATCTCCATTTTAAAAAGTGACAAATTTTTATTATTGTCTCTCTGAAACAACCTTCCACAATTGTCTCCTTATTGAAAACTCTACCTACATAAATTACAAAATAAACTATTAGAGTCATCATCATAATCAAAAGCACTTTATAAAATGGTCTAAATATTTATGTCTTTATTAAGGAAAATTCTATGATACAATATCTGTATATTGCATTGTGTGCTTACCACCCAAGGTCATATCTTCTTCCATCATCATAAGTTGACCCCCTTTACCTTTTATTAGCCCTCTTCCCCCTTCCCTCTAGTAACCATTATACTGTTGTCTGTGTCTATGAATTTTTATTTGATAACCATATGATTTCACTCATATGTGGGATATAAAACTGAAAGGAACAAATGAACAAACAAGAAAAACAAACCATTGCTAGCTTTCTTATCATATGTTCTACTCATTCATTCCTATGCTTGTGGGACAGACTGAATTGCTGTGTAGAAAATTTCTATGTTAAAGCCTTTGCATCAACTGTTTCCTCTGCTGGATATGATCTTGCAGCAGATATTGGCTTGACACTCACTACTTCCTGTGTTTGCTCAATAATCTTCTTAGTGAGTGTTTCCCTAACCACCTTCTTTAAAATGCTTTTCAAGCCCCCAAGCCCACCTTACCATGTCCTGTCACACTCCCTTGATTTATGTATTTTTCTCCATAGCACTTATCTCCATGTATATTATTGTTTTAATTTTGTTTTAACTGGCAGTTTCTCCTCCAGAATTAATCTCCATGAAGGCAGGATTTCAGTACTACTCAATTTCTAGTGCCCAGCATAAATGACTGATTGAATGAACCAGGTGGATGAAATTGGTTAGAAAACTGACATTTCCGCACAATATAAAATCTAATAACATATTTCCTCTAGACATGTCTGGCAAGCAAATTTATTTTAAATATTAGTATATGTTCATTATGTCCTAAAAAGTTTAGGATAGTGATCTGATAATGTTAAAGTCATATCAAAACAACCATAAAGATCATGATTAATATCAAGATTGAATGCATAAAAAATGTCCATAAACTTTTCCAAAGATAAAATTCTATCTTGATTATTCACTTAAAATTAAACTTACAGACCAAGATGTCAAGAACATGCATACATCCTTAACTACCTTTGGAGAATCCTTAAACTGAAAGGCATGAATTGGAATAAAACAGTCTGGCCCTAGCCATTTTGGCTCAGTGCATGGAGTATTGGCCCACTGAGTGAAGAGTCCCAGGTTTAATTACAGTCAAGGGCACATACCTCAGTTGCAGGCTAGATCCCTGGCCCTGGTTGGGGCCCATGGGGGAGGAGACCAATGGATGTGTCTCTCTGATATCAATGTTTCTCTCTGTGTGTCTCTCCCCATCCCTTCCACTCTCTCTAAAAGTCAATGGAAAAATATCCTTGGGTGAGGATTAATTAACAACAAGAAAAAACAATCTGACCTTTGCCTTTGACATTCTTGTACCTTATGTCCTTGTAAAAAGCTCTACCTCTGTCAGATTCATCAGCTCTTCCAGCAGATGAATCTGACATTTTAACTGGATGTCTTAACACAACCCACATGAGTGTGATCACACTAGAGAACGAAATAGTTTCACTACTCATATGGACCTGACCGGTGTCAGGCCAAGTCTGATTGACCTCCTTGATATTGCTGCTGCTGTTATTCTGACTAGCTCCTGAAACTTTCCAAGTGAAAGCCAAATGCCAGTTAGTAACCAGGGTAGTGTGATGCCCATAGGGGCACATTTCTATTAGAAACTGCCAAGATCTCAATCTATTGTCACATTGCCTAATAATTGATGGCTTTTCAACAGCTTACATTCTTAGCTCTTTCTTTTTAAAGGAAAATGGGCAACTCTAACTGTAGTCCCACAGCTAAACATTTTCAGTAAATGATATTTTGGATAGGAAAGGGTGTATACAGTTATCCTTGCCTATAGTAATTCTAAGACCAGAATGAAAAGGTGGGTCATGAGGGTACTTAATAAGGCAGATACTACTGTGGGGACTGAATCTTAAACCCCATTGGAGAACCTCCTCATATAGGAGACATTCCTCAGAGATATCTAACCTCAGGGGTAAGGGAAGTGGAGTATTTATACACTGACTGCTGCCAGCAGTGATTTAGGGTTGCTCTCAGCAGGCCTTATTGCCACATCACCAGTGCAAGGAAGCCCTCGCCCTCCCGCACCCCCAACCCGGGGATTTCTTTGCCTACGGTATTGGCAGTTGGAAATTAGACTGGTATGCACTGGATAGGTAAGAGAAAGAATATGGGCAGAGCACTGACCCATGAGCTACAGAGGGTAAAAATGTTAAAGAAGAGTCAGCTGTGCCTTTCCAAAAAAGAAAAGGAGATGCTATCTCCCATTGCTATCTCCCATGCTTTTCCAAAAAAGAAAAGGAGATGCTATCTCCTAAGTCATAGTTTTTCACTTCTACACACCATCCACTTGCATGTTAGCATTCAAATCTGAGCCTGTCTCTAATCACTTCTACAATCACTCCCTTTTATCCTGCCCCCCCCCGCCAAATTCTTACTTAGTATGTAGCTATTTTCACAGAATTTAGGCTATAGTTAGTTTCTAATTATTTGTGTGTGACTTTTTTTTTCTCCTTGAGGGCAGAGGACATTTCCTATACTTCTATGGTTATTCCCATTTCGGTTACTAAAATGTCAGTTACATTTAGAAAGAAAACAGTTTCCTTTTATAAACAATGTGGACTTTTTTATTTTATTATATAATTTCCTTTGAAATAAAAGATTGTAATATGATTATAAGTTAATCACACATTTAAATGCATAAACACTTTATTAAAAACTTTCGGTTGGTCCTTTAATTATTTTTGCTTCTAGGGGAAATGTGTAATTCTTGTATAAGATAAAATAAGTAGTCATTAACATAAATGAATGCATTATATCCTGATAATCTTACCACTTCAACATGATGCTAATTAACAACCTTGAAATTACTCAATGATTGGCATACTAGGGTTTACTACTTGACTTGTACTTTTCCATGCTGAGAAAAAAAATACACACTCAGTATGTCTCAGTGCTGACTAATGAAAATGACAAGAAGTTCAGTACATTCATAATTTGCAATGAATGGTTATTACCAAGATTCATTATTTAAATCATACTTATATGATTAAGTACCTTAACCAAGTACGTATTTGTCAATTACATCGATAATTCAAATTATATCTTTTCTTAATGGCCAACACTACATATGAAATATAAGCACTTCAGTTTTCTTCTTAGCTGATTGGCAAAATATACTGCTAAAATTAGAGTTAAAATAATAACAATAAATAACTTGTTACGGGATTACTTGGGTCAGGCTTCACACACATTTCAAACCCTTCCAGCATCCCTGTGAGGTAGATCTTTTGCCTTCACAGAATGAAAACTCAGACCTTCAAGGAGGTAGGTAATTTCACGATGCTAGTCTTGCTTACTAGTGGAGAGATCCATTTGTTAGTCTGGTTTGCTATGTCTATGTCTGTCTGTTTATTTTCCAACATTTTAGGAATAATATCACTTACTTCCTAGAGCTATTTAGGGCATTAATGGCAAGTAATGGATGTTAAGATGTCTAACACAGAAAAAGTATTAAAGTAAAATATTTAGGATATCCTGACCTTCCCTTTGCCCTATTTATCCTTACAGTTCAACATGTAGCCCCCAGAGCAACACCTGGAATCACATTAGAAAAACAGAATTTAAGTTCCCCAGACCTACTGTGTCAGAAGCTGCATTTTATGAAGATTATCAGATGGCTGTTTTGTGCATAGAAGTTTGAAAAATGCTGCTCTATATAGTAAGAGTAGGTGAAGAGTGGTAGGACAGACAGAGCTCTCCATGGCCTTTGTATTCAGCCTTATAGGAACAATTAAATAACTAATTATCTTTATTAATCTATATTTATTAAATAACACCCCCATCCTTTCAACTCTATCCATATCAACCAACTCTACCATTAAAAAAGTAAAGCTCAAACTATGAATCAAAGGGTGTAGAGTCAAGGAAAGAAAAACTTCAAAGGCTTAGAATGTGAGAGTGCTGGAACTCGGGGCTGTGGGACTATATTTCTCTTGGTCCCACTGAGATCAAAGAGCGTATTTTCACCTGTCAGTACACTTTGATTCTGGCTGTGTTTGCCACTCCAGGTTCTACAAATAGAATTTTTATAATTATACGATGACAAGGTAAAGTGTAGCAAAATGTGACTTAAATTGTACAGAGTTAACACTGAAGAAATTAGAAATGATAGATTAAGAAAAATAAGTTAAATTGTCCTCAAAAGAATTACAAACAAAAGATAGGCTGATTTACCTTCAAATGCCAGCCAATAAATGATTATAAATAATGCCAAAACAATAGCAATTTTAGACCTCAACTTCCTGGTTAGGGAAGATTCTTTTATATATATATATATATATATATATATATATATATATATATATATAATTGATTTTTCTACAGAGAGGAAGGGAGAGGCATAGAGAGTTAGAAACATCGATGAGAGAGAAACATCGATCAACTGCCTCCTGCACACCCCCTACTGGGTATTTGCCCACAATCAAGGTACATGCCCTTGACTGGAATCGAACCTGGGACCCTTGAGTCCGCAGGCCAACGTTCTATCCACTGAGCCAAACCGGTCAGGGCTGGTTAGGGAAGATTCCTATTCTCCATCTTGGTTAAAGAAAACATTTTTGCTACTCTCTTTCTACCCCATAATTTTCCCTTGAATCCAACCTCTGCATTTGCTTCTATATGTAAGCACATTTCAATTTGGAACTGTTGGATTTGTTTACAGCCTACACTTCTATATATTATTCACTGACACCCCAAATTACCTTGTATATCAGCTAATTAACATTTCAATCCATGACATGATGGAGCTACATATAAATCTATAAATCACTTTATCTGTCACCATTTTGACATATTTAGCAGTGTCTTAAAACAAAGTGAATATTTTATTACATCTTAAGTCTTTATATAATTAGAAAAAATAAAAGTTTTGTTTACAATAAGTATGTCTTAAAATGCAATGCATTTGCCATGAAAATGAAATAGAACTAAAAAAGTTTATTTGACTTCAGCACATTTACCATAAAGTGAAATATAAAAGAAAAACAAATTAGAGAACATGTGTGAATGTAGAAAATTAAATATAAAAAAAAGCAACAGCTTTGTCAGAGGCTTTAAATGGATAGAGGAGGAAAATTTTAACCCTTGTCATGTCTTTATCACCTACTTGACACAAAACTGCACTTTGTAGTTGGTTTGCAATTATTTTCCCTCTGACCTACTTGTCTCAGCTATTATGTATGTGGAGAGGATAACATCCCAGAACTCTCTGTGCTTGTATCATGCCAAAACAGAGTAGGTTTGCAAGTAGATAACAAGGTCAAAAGGATCTTCACTGTTTATGTAAGAGCAATGAACTATCTTCATGAAATATCAGCTCCTTCCAAGAGCAACCTGTGTCTTTAGTGATCTGTAGAAATTACTTCAAAGAGCCATATCACTGCCCTGCCAGTATGGCTCAGTGTTGAGTGTCAACCTATGAACCAGGAGGAGATCATGGTTTGATTCCGTCAGGGTACATGCCCGGGTTGCAGGCTTGTTCCCCAGTAGGGGGCGTGCAGGAGGCATCCAATTTATGATTCTCTCTCATCAATGATGTTTCTATCTCTCTCTCCCTATCCCTTCCTCTCTGACATCAATCAAAATATTTTTTAAAAAGATCCGTATCACTAATTCAGGTAGATGAAAAGAAAATGATTTAGTAAAAGGTAGCATTAACTGAGAACTTTTGTGTACCAGAAACTGCTAATCTCTTGACAAATTTTGTTAATAAGTTTTGTTAACAAATCCTTTCACACAATCCCCTCTATACGTAGGAAAGGTACTGGTGCTTTACAGATAAGGCAGAGGAGGTTTAGAGGGTTTACATAGCTTCCTCATACACAGGGAGCTAGAACCCAAGCTATCCCCTCTTCAGCAAACACTCATAGTCATTTATAGTACATGGAGTCAAGTGTTTGTCATGAGTTATCTAATTTAATCCTCACTCTATGATATAGTCTCTCCGTTTCACACACAAAAAAAGTAAATGGCAAATAATTTTTTCTTACTTCCATATCCAATCTATTTTCTATTCTATCTCATACATATATCCTCTTCTACTCATTCCCATTACCTAGTTTAGGCAACAATCATCTCAAAGTAATCTTCCTAACCTACAAGGTTTTCTCCCCTCTTATGCCCCTCGAAACCAATCTACAAAGAAGTCATAGTGATAATACCAAAATGCATATCCCACAGGAAAACTCATTTTAAAACTCTTCTGTAACTTTTAATAGCTGAAGGACATGTAAGCAAGCAGTACACTGAACAAGGGATTAAAGCTATACAGTCGCCCCTCCCCGTATCCATGAGGGATAATTTTTCAAGACTCTTAGCGGATGCCTGAAACTGTAAATAGTGCTGAACCCTAAATGCACTATTTTTTCCTAAATAGGCTTAATTTATACATTAGGCACTGCAAGAGAGTAACAACAATACTTAATAATGAAATAGAACAATTATAACACTAAAGTGTAATAAAAGTTATATGAATGTGGTCTCTCTCTCTCTCTCTCTCTCTCTCTCTCTCTTTCTCAAAAGAGCTTATTATACTGCACTCACCCTTCTTCTTGTGATGATGTGAGGTAATGAGATGTCTATGTGATGAGATGAAGTGGTGTGAATGAGACATTATCAGGTAAAATAAGGATTACTTGAACACAAGGACAGCATACTGTGACAGTCCATCTGATAACAGAGCCAGCTACTAAATGACTAACAGGCAGGTAGCCTGTACAGTGTGGGTACCCTGGACAAAGGGATGATTGGTTGACAAAGAGGGAGGGCATGTGATTTCATCACACTTCTCCGAGTAGAATGCAAGTTAAAACTGATGGATTGTTTATTTCTGGAATTTTCCATTTAACATTTTCTGACCACAGTTGACCATGGGTAACTGAAACTGCAAAAAAGGAAGCTGTGGATGAGGTGGGGACTACTGTAGAAGCAATTGTGTTATTGCTTCCCTCTCTATTCAAACATGCTTAATGGAGGGTGGGTTCCCTATATCTGGTACTTGATGAAAAATAGAGCAGATCCATGACATTTATCATTACTTTTAGCATATAAAGTAGTGGTTAGGATCATGCACTATGCAACCAGACTGCCCAGTTTAAACCCCACACTGTGTCACTTACAAATTGTAACCTTGGGAGTCATTTAACTGGGCCTCAATCTTATCCCCTATAAAATACAAAATATTATCAATTCATACATCCTGGAGTTGTTCTGAAAATTAAGAGTTAGTAGAAGTAAAAACTCTTAGAACCATGTTTGGCACATAATAGGGACTATATGTCTTAGTCTTATTACTAAGGAATGGGAAACTGTAATTTTGAAGTCAGTAACACAAATTGGCTTAGAACTTATGAATGCCCTGCCCCATGTGATTAATCTAGGCTTCAAATGTTGTTCAATGGTGCGATCTTTTTCTGCCCTTCCCTATCATTGCTAGCTTCTATTTCTATCTCCCCTCTAGGATCAGAAGGAGGAAGAAAACATGGCAAGAGAATTGAAAGGTCTTATTTGGCTGGAATTACTGTAAGATGGCTCAGGACTTTCTGAATCTGACAGGTTCTTGAAGCCTTCTTCCCCATTAAGGGAGGCTTTTGTGAATTCTTGAAAGAAAGTTGAGGACATTGAAAACATTCCATTGCATACTCTGAAGCACAAGAAATAGGTTTTCTTCTGTTTTTTTTGATCCCACTCAACCCCTGCTTTCTGTATTTCAACCCATGGATTGGAGACCCTGTCCTCTATAGTCAGTACCTTAAGTAGGATTGGCCATGTATCCAAGATCATCTCTCTTCACATCTACCATCATGGAACACTTGCTAGTACAGTAGTTCAGGAAGCACAGCTCTCCCTGTCCTCCCATAACATACTTTATTTCCTATATTATAGAACTTGTGATACTTCGCTGTCATTGCTTTTTGTGACCAGTTACTAATGTGAACATGGTTGGATAAAGTACAAGAATAACATGACTACTTTTTATCAATTTCCACTTTAAACCAAATTTGCCCTGTAATGGAAGAAATTTTGATCAAGTTTCATTGCTTTTTCAAGTTACTACATGGTATTAAAATATTAAACATACCACATGTCTAGTCTAGCCTAGTCTAGTATAAAAACAAGATTTGTCATCCACTTTCAATCTTTTCTCTTTCAGTTTGGATTGAAATGGCCAAGGAACGAAGCTGTGGCTTATTTCTACCTTGATTGTTTACTCCATCCTGCCTCTTACTCCACAGATGGGATGGAGACCTAATGAAGAGCACAGTAAAGCTCCAACAACTGGAACCGTTGAATTAAGTCATTGCCATCCTCTGTAGTGGCTGGTCCAAAATCTAGTTTTATTTTCCTTCTTTGGGGTACTTGTACCTTCTTCAGTGAGTCCCCTACTGGTGACCACCACTTGTTATTCCTAAGACTGCAATTCCTCCCCATGTGGGTGACTTATAATGTCCCTTAGTCCTCTGCCTTGAGGCTCTTTTTACTATGGTCACTATATACCTTCAGAAGGTCGTCTTGGACAAAGCCCTTTTCAAGACTTCTCACAGTAATCTCTCTTTGGTAGTCGCATCCACATCCAACCAAAAACTATAAACTCTCACATACTTTTATAATCCTTGCATGACTATGCCAATATCTCCCTGCCTTACTTATCAGTTAAAGAAGGCAGCAAGTATTCTCTTGCTTTAAGACACTTTTATTTAATTTTAATTTTAATTTTTTTTTTAGTAAATCACAAACAAGCTTTGATAATCCTCCAATTTCAGGGGACTCAAGCCAATTTTCAGAATGGTTTTCCTGGAAATAACCTCACTTGATATAGCAGAAAGGGAGAAGAGACTTTCTCCTTATCTAGATGGAAATGCACAGCACTATGACTGATCCGAAAGAAATCCTCTCCTCTAAACCTCAAACTCAGATGAATTATCAGTCTTTTTTCTGTGAAGTGTGGAGGGTGGAAGATACTAGAATCATTTTTTCTGGTCACCTTTTACAATTCTGGAATAGCTTATTAGGAATGTAAGGATGCTCCCTCACTACTATCTACAATCATAGAGCTGCTAAGCACTTTATGTCTGTATGTATATGTATGTATTATTTACATGTGTATATATATTACACATAAACAAACATACATGGGTATAGTGTTGCATATCTCTAGGAGACACCCTCACATTGTGGTCTACATAGAGTTATACTCTTGAGAATTTTATTTAGGTAAATGAGGCCAAGAATAGTGTGTCTGAAATTGTGAAAATTCTTGTACTTATTATGTGAATGTATAAATATGCATTTTTCTGGCATCTGGATGTATTTTATATATTCAACTTACTACATTTATTAAAAATCTACTAAGTATTAGGCATAATACAGATGGTGTTAGATGTCTACAGGAGTAAATAAAACAAAAAAGTAAATTGTAAAACAAAAATTACAAATATGAGTATATGCAAAAATGTATATAAACATAGAAAGGTATTAGAATTACATTTAAACTAGAGGCCTGGTGCACGGATTTGTGCACTGGTGGGGTCCCTTGGCCTGGCCTGTAGATATCCCCTGAGGGGTCCCGGTTGCAAGAGGGCACAGGCCAGGCCAAGGGACCCCACCGATGCATGATCAGGGCCAGGGAGGGACCACAGGAGGGCTCCAGTGCATGTCCAGCCCATCTCACCCAGTCCCGATCAGCCGGACCCTAGCAGCAAGCTAACCTACCAGTCAGAGTGTCTGTCCCCTGGTGGTCAGTGTACATGATAGCAACTGGTCAAACGATCGAACAAACACTTGGGCACTTAGCATATTAGGCTTTTATTATATAGGTTGTTAATAATTATTTTGCTAGGTTAACAGGAAGTGAATTTTCACTTTTCTGTTTACGGTTAAATGTTTCTTTATATATGCATGCATGAATTTCATAATGAAAATTGCAATAGCAATTTGCCAGTGTCCTCACAACAATACATCAACATAATACAATGTGATTCACTTCCCAAAGGACATTTTTGAATACTGAATTGTAAGTTTTGTGACAAATGTTACATTTTTACTTAATACATATATGAATATATTTACATTTAGGTGCTAGAGATCTTAGGCTTGGATAAAAAAAAAACTAAGCAAAAAAATAATGTAATTGCTTATGAATTAAATTTAATTCTTTAATTTTCCTTAATACTTCTGTCATCTACTATAATTTCTAAGTTTGTGTATATAGTAAGTTGCAATAATACAGTGGTAGTTTCAATAATAAATTAATATACACAAAGTATAGTAATTTTATTTTCAAAATAAAATTCATTGTAAACATTTGGAGTTAGGCTACAGTTAAACTACCATATTCCAATAAATGCCCTTAAAATTTATAAAATCATATATATATATTGTCATTCTTTAAAGAAAATATGTGTCAGCTCTCTCTGACAATTTAGAAGGAGTTGAAGAATAAGGATTCAGGTATGTAAGTAGAACTATGTTCTTCATATTTTGTACAACTTTTCTTCATTGGTTAATAAAATTCTACCTTTTTACTTGAAATGACAGAGATTAAGTTTGTAATATAAGCTTCTGATAGTATTTTTTTTCCTCCTAGCATCTTGATTTATTTGTATTTTTGTTACATTGGTGAGAGTAAAATGAACTCCTGTTTAACCAACTGAAACTTTGATCATGGGTCCATGACACAAAGTCTAAAACTTCGATGAGTCAAACCATAACTCAAAATATTAGATTCATTTTTTTTAATTTCATAAGATACACATGAATTTGTAAAAATATGTCCATATACCCTCAAATCTGGAAGCAAATGGTCTATTCCTCCTATAAACAGACCTTATGTAAGTTTCATAGACAGAAAGAGCCTCACACTTCTTATTTTCATAGATTATATCTGTTATATCCATGTCTCAAACAATAAATAATCAAAGAACAGTTTTTAAAAAAATGCAGGCTGTGTGGTATAAATAATGTCAATAAATAGAGAGCCACAGATTATAATACACTGGTTATCAAATAATGCACTAATTTTTGCTCTACATAAGTGCTGCACTGATAAAAATCAAGGTAATTATTCCAGTTTGGGGACCTTCTATTAAAGTGTCAACCTCATAAGTTTATCTATGGGACAGTGAAATTATAAATGTGAGCCCAAAGGCATTAATACCAGAAACATCCATCTAATCAAGACAAGAAACTAGGCAGCCAGGTTCTGTGCAGTAGGGTAGTATTTATAGATGTCATATCAAACTACACAAAGAGCTTACTTGGAGACCCCAATTAGTAAGGTGAGGCATAAATTATGCCCTTTCCTGCTTCCCTCACTTTGAGGAGAAATAGATATCCCAATACTTGAAAAAAGAAAACATTGACTGAAACTTTACTACTGCAGTACTCTTCCTAAGTACTATCCTATCTAATAAAGAGGGAGTATGCTAATTGACCCTCACGCCATTGCAAAGATGGCGGCACCCACAGCCAATAAGGGGGGAATATGCTAATGATTGCCCTGCCCTCAAATATGGCGGTGCCCACAACCAATAGGAGAGAATATGTTAATTGACTGCCCCGCCCTCAAAGATGGTAGCGCCCACAGCCACAAGATGGCAGCTCCGCACGCCTGCCTCCAGAGTCCCCCAGTTTCCTCAGCCTCCCTGCCGCCCAGGGCCACCTGAGGCTCAGGTAATCAGGGCCGGCCAAGGCTTGTGCTGCCAGAAGTGGCAGCAGCAGAGGTGTGATGGGCATTGCCTTCCCCTGATTACTGGGTCACCTCCCCCCCCCTGAGGGCTCTGTGTCTGTGAGAGGGGCAGGCCAGGCTGAGGGACCCCCACTCCAGTGCATAAATTTTCATGCACCGGGCCTCTAGTCATTTCTATAAGTGCAAAGTGGAGTACGGCATGTTACTGTGAATAATTATTTGATTACATTTAGTGACATGTTTTGGGGGGAGTAACATATTTAATAAAAACAGTTTAAATTCATAGAAATGTCTTTAAGTGATTTTTAAAAACATGTTTTATTAATTTTTTACAGAGAGGAAGGGAGAGGGTTAGAGAGTTAAAAACATTGATGAGAGAGAAACATCGATCAGCTGCCTCCTGCACACCCCCTACTGGGGATGTGCCCGCAACCAAGGTACATGCCCTTGACCGGAATTGAACTTGGGACCCCTCCGTCCGCAGGCTGATGCTCTATCCACTGAGCCAAACCAATTAGGGCTTTAAGTGATTTTTTTGTACAGCTAATTAACAATATTATACTTTGCTAAAAAATGTTTTGTTCATCTTTAAAACTGGAATGTAAAAATATGAAAAATGTGACTCAGTCTATTTTAACCACAACATTATAATTTCACAACTTTGAAAAATCAATTTTTCAATTTGGTAGAAAATCTTAAGTTACTGATTCTCAAATGTCAGAGTATTGATCTATAACTTTGAAAGATAAAATCATTTTCATTAATTTGTCACTGATCATTGAAAGAAAAATATAGGATATGTATTTTTAGAATGAACAGATTACCAGTTACCCTATAGTAAACAAAATCCTAGTCTTGATATATTGCATTAGAGTTTTTTTTCTGTCTTTTAATGTTTATTAAGAGAGATAAGTTAAATTAAAATTATGAATAGGTGAGTTTAGCTATTAGATCTTATCCATTTTCCTAGAAAATCAAAAGTAAATTAAATGCCACTTACTAAGAGTCAAGATATTCTTACATTCATTTGTATAATCATTCAATCATTCAACAAATATTTCTACATTTTAAGTACAGAATGGACAATGAGGCAGAATGTTGAACAAAATATGCAATACCCCTTCCTGCATAGATATCAAAGACTACTAATGCATATACAATAGGAAAAAGTAATCATACAAAATAAGTGTGATAGATATGTAAGAAAGTCAAGATACTGGGGAACACAGACTCAAGTCACGAATCCATGATAGAAAGACTTCAGAAAGGCAAAATGAAGACTATTTCAGGCAGAATGTGATAGTGCCCCAAATTGGGGTATACATTTAGTATTGTATTAACCTACATTGCTCCACTTACACTTACTGATATTTTTAACTAAAATATGGATTTTTTCTCTGGAACATTTTTAGCATGATAATAAGTACAAACTTAAAATCAATTACTTTAGCCTTCTCAATTAATTCAACACTCCAAGAAACATCATAGAGTTCTTTTTTTTTTTTTAAGTAAATTTTATTGATTTTTTACAGAGAGGAAGGGAGAGGGATAGAGAGTTAGAAACATCGATCAGCTGCCTCCTGCACACCCCCCTCTGGGGATATGCCCGCAACCAAGGTACATGCCCTTGACCGGAATCGAACCTGGGACCCCTCAGTCCACAGGCCGACGCTCTATCCACTGAGCCAAACCGGTTAGGGCACATCATAGAGTTCTTGAAGTACAAGTAAGTTAGTAGAAGTTTTACTCACTCAGCCGTTAACGCTCAGAGCTGTGCCAAGTGAAAATGGAGTGCAGCACTTCTCTGGCTCCTGAAATTGATGTCAGCTATTCAGCAGACTGACAAAGAGCCCTGACAGTGCTAACACCTCCTGACACCGCCACCTCAGCGCTGCGGTGACTTCGGAAATCTCTGCTGTGGTAGTGCGCAATACCCACACTCAGCAGCAATTTCCTAAATGACACACTTTACTCTGCCAGGTCTGCAGCATAATGCAACACAATTTGCCAAAGCACAAAAGAGTAAAGTGGAACATGTTTCTTTACTTTCCCTACAATTAATCTGTATTGCTCGAGATAGATTCAAGTCACTGACTGCTCTTTATGGCAAATATCTGTTTTCCCTGGCTGCCAAAGTTTATGAGATTTTCATAAATCCTAGATTTTGTTTTAAAAAAAATTTTTGGTTTTATTGGGAGCTTGCTTAATGGTTTTTTTTTGTTTTGTTTTGTTTTGTTTTTTTACAAACTTACAAAATACCCCCATTGTGATTGATGCCTTCTATTCATATTTAAGGGACAGTAGTCTTTCATTTTTGTTATATATTTTTTATTGATTTTAGAGAGGAAGGGAAAGGGAGAGAGAGAAACTTCAATGATGAAAGAGAATCACTGATCGGCTTCCTTCTGCATGTCTCACACTGGGGGTCAAGCCCACAATCTGGGCATGTGCCCTGTCCAGGAATTGAATCATGACCTCCTGGTTCATAGGTCGAGGCTCAACTACTAAGCCACTCTGGCTGGATGGGACAGTAGTCTTTTAAATAGTGCTCTCTTAGCAATGGAGAATCAACTGTCTTGATCACAGTTAAGCCAGAATATAAAAAATGGAATAGCTGTATTAGAGAACAGGATAGTAAAGTCCCTAATAATTTTAACAAACCCCATCAGTCAAGCCAGTCTAGGATGTGCTTCAGTATCAAACACAAAGGTGTATTTCTTACTCATCGTATATGTCCATCTGGTCGGCTGCAGTTTTGTCATGTCACATATATTTGTCATAAGAGAAGGGAAAAAGAGAGAATGGCAAAGAGTGCGCTAACTCTTAAAGCTTCTGCCAGGAAGTAACAGCCTTCATTTCTATTCACATTTCAGTGACTAAAGCACATCACATGTGTGCGCCTGAGTCAACCCTGTGGACAGCTCTAATCCTTCCAGAGAAGGGCAGAGCATAGAGGGGAACAATAACACAGATGACAAAACCCAGGGAAAAGCCAACTTCAGTGGGTTTGGGTGCCAGCACTACGTTGGGCTTCACTTTCCATGAGGAGCTGGTTTATTTAGGGTCAATCTTAAATCATCTTGATTTATATCAACTAAGGAAATGGTCCCTTACAAGGAATAGCCAAAATAAAATTCATTTTGAGATTTTAATTTTGTCAGATTGCTTTCCCTTATAATTTAATAAACAAGAACAGGTTGAGAGCTCAGCTTCTGTGTGCTACAGATGATGATATTTATATATTAGAAACATCATTATATGGTAACATAAATTTGAAAAGTGAAAAGGACTATACAAAGGTGGACTATTATTTTATTACACTGCAATTGATATTGACTCCACTTTTCTTGAACCCACGTGGCTTTTTAGATTCCCAAGTCCCTAGAGACTATAATCCTCTCCACACATAGATCATCTTTGCAGAGGGGAAGAAAGAAAAGCAATGTGAAGAAATATACAAGGAACACTTAATAAAAGGAAATAAGGATTTTAAAAATACATAAAAGAAGTAGGGAAGAGAGGCTTCTTATCAACAGGCAACACTCAGTCTCATTCTCTAAGAATATCTTTATTTTCCATCTGGTACATGATACACTAAAAACACAAAAGAACGAAAATTGTTTCTACAAAGTGAAAGAATCACTGAGAAGAAAATGTAAGGTCCCAAATATAAAGCTTTCTAGCATGATTATCCTTTCATTAAGATGTAAGCAACATTCCAGGAAATGTTATGGTCCTAATTACAATGTGATGGAGTATACATTTGTCTGGAAAATAGCATACTCGAGAAATATGTAATATTCACTGTAGCAGCAAAAACAAAAATGACACAGATATGGCATGTTATATTTCTACTTCTTATAAATAATATCTACATAGTTTAGGCTACAAATTTCAAAAAAGATGGGATATTTAAAAATGAGCTAACATTATTTCCCATTTATAAATTTTGTTCATATGTAATTCAGTGAAGAAATATGTATATTTCTATAATTTTTAAATAGATGCTAAATGAATAAAATATTTATTTTTTGAACCGTCAAAAATAGAGAATCCAGATATCGACCCAAACCACTATGCTCAATTAATATTTGACAAAGGAGGCATGAACATACAATGGAGTCAAGTCATCCTCTTCAATAAATGGTGTTGAGAAAATTGGATAGATACATGCAAAAAAAATGAAACTAGACCACCAACTTACACCATACACAAAAATAAAATCAAAATGGATACAGGACTTAAATATAAGACGGGAAACCATAAAAATACTAGAGGAATCCACAGGCAGCAAAATCTCAGACATATGCCAGAAGAACTTTTTCACTGATACTGCCCCTAGGGCAATGGAAGCCAAAGAGAAAATAAACAAATGGGACTACATCAAAATAAAAAGTTTTGCATAGCAAAAGAAACCATCAACAAAACAACAAGAAAGCCCACTGTATGGGAGAACATATTTGCAAATGTTATTACTGATAAAGGTTTAATCTCCAACATCTACAGGGAATTTATACAACTTAATAGAAGGAAGATAAATGATCCAATAAAAAAAAATGGGCAATGGACCTAAATAGAATCTTTTCAAAAGAAGACAGAAGGAAGGCCAAGAGACATATGAAAACATGCTCAAAGTCACTAATTACCCGAGAGATGCAAATCAAAATGACAATGTGGTACCATCTCACACCTGTCAGAATGGCTATCATCAACAAATCAACAAACGACAAGTGTTGGCGAGGATGCGGAGAAAAAGGAACCCTCGTGCACTGCTGGTGGGAATGCAGACTGGTGCAGCCACTGTGGAGAACAGTATGGAGTTTCCTCAAAAAACTAAAAATGGAACTCCCATTTGACCCAGTAATCCCACTTCTAGGATTATATCCCAAGAAACTAGAAACACCAATCAGAAAGGATATATGCATCCCTATGTTCATAGCAGCACAATTCACCATAGCTAAGATTTGGAAACAGCCTAAATACCCATCAGCAGATGAATGGATTAGAAAACTATGGTACATCTACAAAATTGAATACTACGCTGCTATAAAAAAGAAGGTATTCTTACCATTTGCAGCAGCATTGATGGACCTGGAGAGCATTATGTTAAGTGAAATAAGCCAGGCAATGAAAGAAAAATACCACATGATCTCACTCATTTATGGAAAATAAAGAACACTATAACCTGATGAATAAAAAGATAGATACAGAGGCAGTAAAGCACCAAACAAACTGTCAAATTACAGCGGAAGGGTAGGGAGTGTTGGGGAGGGAGGGAAATAGATCAACCAAAGGACTTGTATGCATTCATTCATATAAGCACACCAATGGACACAAGATACTGGGCAGGTGGAATGAGGGCATGAGACAGAGGGTAGGGGAGGCTGGGGTAAGGTCAATGGGGGGGAAAAAAAAGGAGATATATGTACTAATATATGTAATATTTTATACATTAAAAAAAAATTCTTGAGGCTCCATAATAGCAAATCAGTGGTTAGACTGCTGTTTGCTCTTACATTATGCAGACCCAGAGATGTAGATATTGATGGCTTATTGCACTTTATGCATATGTACATGTTTCTTCACTGAATTACATATGACAATGCATTGCCCTGAAGGAAACTGTAATAATTACAGATAACTCTGTTGGAAACATAGCCTAGTATTGACTCAGATATCTAGGTAGATTTCTAGGAAATTCAATCATCTGGAATGCCATCAGATCCTATGTAATAAAAGCCTAATATGCTAAGTGTCCAGTTGTCTGGTCAACTGTTCAACCAATCAAAGCGTAATATGCTAATGATATGCTAAGACCGCTCAACTACTCGCTCTGACATGCACTGACCACCAGGGGGCAGACGCTCTGACCAGTAGGTTAGCTTGCTGCTTGAGTCCGGCAGATCAGGACTGAGTGACATGGGCCAGACACACCCTTGAGCCCTCCCATGGTCCCTTCCCAGCTGGTCAATCTCCCACATCCCTCCCTGGCCCCAATCATGTATCAGTGGGGTCTCTCGGCCTGGCCTGCACCCTCTCACAATCCAGGACTCCTTGGGGAATGTCGGAGAGCCGTTTTCGGCCCAATCCCACAGGCCAGGCCGAGGGACCCCACTGCTACACGAATTCATGCACCGGACCTCTAGTCCAGGGGTCCTCAAACTTCTTAAACAGGGGGCCAGTTCACTGTCCCTCAGACCGTTGGAGGGCCGGACTCTAGTTTAAAAAAAAAAACTATGAACAAATTCCTATGCGCACTGAGGGCCCGGGACAAGTCGGCTGCTAAGCAGGACAGGCAGCGGCACCCGGTGGGCCAGATAAATGTCCTCGGCGGGCCGCATGTGGCCCGCGGGCCGTAGTTTGAGGACCCCTGCAAAACAAAAAGGTTTTAGTTGTCCAATAAGATTCACAAATAAGACTTAGCCTGCATCAAGCTTTACCAATGATTTTAAGGATACAGGTAATTAAATGGTATATACAAAGGAGGGAAATATCCAGAATTATTAACGCAATTTCCCAGGTGTTTTTTTTATCATGAGGACACACTGGCCAAGGTTTACAAATGAAGCCTTGAGGCATATGTGTATGGTTACCTGTTTTAATCAAAGGGAGCTGTTTGGCCTGAAACATTTCCAGTTTATACTAAGAGTGTGACATAATGTACATGATATTTCCCAGGGGCCATGCCACATAAATCCATAGATTGTAGGTTTGTTTCCCAAAAGCACCGAGACATCTGCTGCAGCAGTCCATAGATAAGGACCGCCCCCCACCCCACCCCATGAGCACATATTAGTGTTTGCCAGGTGGTCTGTCACTACATTATTTCAAGGAAACTTATTTTCCAGGAATGTCCTCAGTTAAGGGTGCCCTTCTTCCCCTCTTTACTGAAAATAATAATGATAACATAGTAACAAATATGAAAACTAAGAAGAATAACCTGGCAGTGAGGAAGATGTCTTAAATGAGAATGACAAAGAAAACAGAAAAATAATTGTGGGAGTACCAGAAAAGTCAAACTAAAAGAAAGAACAATGCAGGTATAACAGAAAAAGTGATGAAGAAAAATGCAGCAGAGTTTTTAACCTGGTTTTAAATAGCCAGACAAAAAAATAAATACTGAACATAATAAATTATTAAATTATACAGTACGTTAAATAAAAATAAAGGCTCAGGGGGAAAAAAGAAAGTAGAGCAAGGCATTTGAAATTAAACAGGGAAAAGGGGACTTCTAGTTACCCTTATTTATAAACTATTCTAAAACTTAGTGGCTTTAAACAATTTACTGTTGTTTCCTATAGTACTGTGCTTCAATGGGCCTCTGCTAGTTGTTCCCACTGGGGTTTCTCATATGCTTGCAGAAAGGTATGAGCCAGGGTTTTAGTTGGGGCTTTAGATCCTAGATGACTCACTCACATGCCAGCAGTTGAAGCTCAGCTAAGATTATTGACCAAAGTGCCTGCAAGTGGCCTCTCCATGTGACTTTGGCATCACAGCATGGAGGCTGGGCTCCGAGAGAGAGTGTACTGTCAGTGATCATCCTGAACAATAGTATTTCAAGAAACCAAGAAAGAAGCTACAAAGCTTCATCTGATTCAGCTTTAAGAGTTCCAGATTTGTCACATCTGATATATCCTATTGATTACAAATAAGTCACAGACCAGCTCATATTCAAGGGGCAGGGCTACATTGAGGCTCATCTTTAGAGAGTGGCTATAAAAATAAGCTGCTGCTATTATGAGTAGGGCAATCAGGCCTACTGAGAAGTCTTGGAAGAGGGGAGTAATTTAGGCAGGCAGATGTCAGAAGAAGACCAGCTTAAGCCAAGGGAACAGCCAGTGTGCATACTCTAAGGTAGAACCATGCATACTGTGTTTGAAGAATTAAAAATAGATGTAGTGGAGTGACTGAGGGGGGATATTAGTAAGAAATGAGGTCAAGTATTATGGGGGCCAGATCACTTAGAGCAAAACTCAACTACTGGATTTAATAAAATGATGGATATTGGTGACTTGATAAGAATTCCAGAGAGAGTAAATGACAGATTGGAAGAGGTTTAAAGGAGAACATGAGCTATGTAAAGAAAGTATAAATAATCTTTCCAGGAGTAGACAGAGCTAGGAGTCTAAAGAGGCTGAGGCGGCCAGTCACTGGAGGGCAATACTGAAAATGAGAGAGCAGCAGAGGACACTCCATGATGGGCACACACGGATATTTTTATTATTGCTGTATGAGAGAGAAGAGTCATGAGGACCCAGTTAATTAATTCAGAAAAACTTTAACAAGTTTTTTACTCTCTGATATTGTACTAAGTTGGACATGCGAAGTAATCTGTTTTCACTTTATAAATGAAATTAATTTTGTTCTAATATGTGAATACATATGAAAGTTAAGTATAAAATCAATTCTAGAATGGTCTTCAAAGAAAAGAGATATTGTCCCCTATTTTTTTAATTATGGAAAATACTAAAATTAGTCTTGGCTGTATGTATGCTCCGATTCAATTTTAATTAAAAATATTTGACATTCCTTTGCATGCCAAGGGTATAAACTAAAAAAAAGACACAATATCTCATTTCTTTACCATGAATATGCACATATACAGTATAACATGCAAGTCATATTTTGTGATAGAACTGATTGATATTTTGATATTTATTAACAAGCAAATGTGGCTTAATTAATCTTTAGTGAAATGCCAGTATTGACAGGAGAATTTGAAGCTTTTACAAGCCTTTTTGTACTCCTTAGTCTCAATATGACAGGCAATTTTGACACCTTTTACGAGCTATCAATTCAATGTTGTCGGTATGGAGTCAGGATGAAATTTTTTTATGCACTTGCACATCCATATTTAAGCCAAGCTATTTTTCCACTCTGTGATCCCATTAGAGAAGATACAATAGCCATACTTAATTTCTAACAAGAAGTTGAATCAAGTAAACAATACAAATAACTCACAATGAATGTTTTCAAAGCATAATGAAATCAACAGTATCATCACTATCAAATTATATATTATTAAATGGGTACTGGAGTAGCAAAACCCATTATACTTAATTAATACCCTCCAAGGAGTTATAATCTGGCTTGGGAAATAGACTAATAAAACAAAACATAAAAATGTTATCACTTTTATTAAAAAAAAATCTTAATCTCCTACCTAATATCTCCAGTCTTTTATATAGATGTAAAATTCCATATAGACACATCCCCTTTTATCAAGAAGTAGGGCAGATACATAAAAACACAGAAATGAATTCAAGGCCTTGTTTTGAGGACATTTCTGGAGGGATAAGGAGATATGTAAAGTAACTTATAGAAATTAGTGTTTCATCAGAACCAGTAGGGCTGGGTATAGGAGTGGCTGGCAGGGAGAGAGTCTGGAGGTGTCAGAGAACAGCCTTAACTGACCTACCATGAAGGAAAAGGTAATGACTATATATTTCAAAGTAATCTACACTAATAAAAGAGAAAGATGCAAATTGACTGTACCTTCACGATACCCACTGGCCAATCAGGAATGAGTATGCAAAATAACCCAACAAAGATGGTGGATTAATTTGCATATGCTGGCACTGAGCAGCCAGGGGTGCTCCACACCACCCCAGCAGCTCTGGGCTTCTGGGCAGTGTGGGAAGGCGGAAAGGTGGCTCCGGGCCAGAGCAAAGGCAGAAAGGCAGCTCTGGGCCAGAGGTAAGGCAGTGCCAGCAGCCAGGGGAAGGAAGCCCATTCTTGCACAAATCTTCGTGCATCAGGCCTCTAGTAGAGAAACAAAAAAGAAGAAAACAACATATTTCATGCATCAAAACTAAAGAAGGTGGGGAGATTTGCAGAATAAAGAACATAAAAGACAGGTTAATTCAATAATTTGACTTGGTAGTTGAGAAATAATGATTTTACTTTCAGAAAGAGAAAACTGCTCAGGAGCACTGATTTGATACCCTGAGGTATTTTGCTATGTACATTTCAGAAGGTCTTGCTTCCTACACCTTTCCTCGTGAGGAGCTCTATGCCCTCAGTATTGGCATATATCCCCACACCTACATCAGCTAAGTTAAGTACAGTAGAGTGGATGTCTTTCTCAGAAGTAGCTTATTCATAAGATTGCCATAAGCATATAATTTGGCCTGGTGTTAATGCCTTTGCGACAAAGCAAAAGTCTTGGGAATTTGAACCATAAGCATAAAAAGAGGTTGCCAATTGTCAGCAAGTATCAGAGCTAGAAAGTCAAGAACCACTAAGGCTGAGGAGAGTGACTCCTGTGAGAAGCATCCAAGATAATTGGTAGCAGAAGAGTTAATATGTAGAACAAGGACCAGAAATACATAGTTGAATAGATCATCCAGGAAAGGGGGAAAGAGAGACCATCCTTCAACACACAGACACAGATTTGGTTCCTGATGTCTTCTCTTAATTCTGGGCTGGGATTTCCATAAGAGTCTTTGCTTTGCCTTTATAATTAAACATATTTTTTTAAACTACCAGAAATTATATTTATTCCTCATAAACAAAAGACAACATGGAAGGTCTGAAACTCAGGCCTGATATTATGTGCTGCCTTGATGGCTCCTGAAACTGGGAAGGCCTTGAATGGCCTAATGGCAAGCTTGGGAATCAAGGGTAGCCTTACCCTCAATACTACAAAGCCTGCCTTCCCCAGCCCCCACTTGTGCATTCTGTTCCTGAACTCAACTGCCATGTGGCCCAGAGTGGGAACTGTGTCCTCACTCCCTCCCACCCCCTTGGCAGGAGCATATGTGATAATCTGCAGAGCTCACCTGTAGTGTCTGGTAGGTGTCCTGCATTTGGTCATTCCCATAAACCTAGTGAAGATCCCTTCCTCATCGACAGGGCGAATAGGAGGTGATTAAAACATTTTTGTATGTATATGAAGACCATAGGGGCTTTCTGTAAGAGCCCTAATGCCTAGACTCCCATTCCAGGCATTATACTATTCTTAGTATCTCACCTACTTGTTGAAAAACAAAGTTGTTGTTTTTTTTAATACAGACATTTTTAGAGTCTGTATATCTCTAAAATAATATCCTTATCACATTTATTTAAAAAATTTAGTCCTAAGTATCATGCAACCATAAAATTAATGGATACTTCTACCAAGGTAACTTTATCAATGTTTTTAATCACAGATAAAATGGCAAACACATAAATCAGAGGAAATGGATTCTTCAGCAGTGTTGACAGAAAAGAATTTCAGGAACACTCCTATAGGAGGAGTTTTAAGAGAGAGGGGCAGATTTATTGGAGTGGAGAGAATACACTCTTGGGGAGGAAGGGTGCAGGCAGGCTACAGGGTAGCGGGTTCAGGGACTCTAGACAGGAAGTTACAGAGGCAAAAGGAGAGTGATCTGCCGCTGCTCACTGCTCCCTGGTCACAAGTCTCATGGATACCCTTAGAGTTTAGGAGAAAGGAAGGCAAAAACACATGTGCCTGAGGGAAGGAAGGGCATGGGTGTGGCCCAAGCAGGGAGTGTGCTGGGCTCCTTGTCGGATTGGATTTCTTTATATTTTCTTGGGTTTGGAAAAGAGTAAGCTTTCTTTCAAATTGTCCAATCTCTTTCCTGGCTTTTCCCAGGCTTGTGCCTGTGCCCGCCCCCATCCAATCTCCTTCCTGGATTTTCTGGGGGTTGTGCCCTCCCTCTATCAGATCTTTTTCCCAGACTTCCCCAGTCTAATCTTCTCCCCTTTTCACGGTTGCTGCTTTGGCTCCTACTGCACATACTTCATAGTTTAGCTTTGTTATTTGCCTTCTATTGAGCATTCACTTAATAAAAGGAATCCTCCCTCACTATTTTCTCCCTCACCCGTTAATCCAGAAAAACAACAACAACAAAAACAAAAACAATGATGCCAGTAACCCCCGGGAGGGGGCTGTTCCATTTGCCCCCTCCTCTTTTGTTAATTATCTAACTGGCTACTCTAACAACTGGAACAACAGTGAATTGTGAAGTACAGTTATTGAAAAGATTTAGAAAGTGGAGAAAAATATTATCCATAGATGCTTAGCATTTTAAATGTATGTACAGTTTCCATGCTCTCTGGTAAGTGTAAAAAATGAAGGTAAGGCAATATTATAATTGTTTTTAGTATCAGAACCAGCAGTTCAATTTTAAATTAAATTGCACTGCTTATTTGGCTGGAACTACTTTTTGGAGTACCGGATTTGCAAGACTGAAAAAGAATAGAAATTTTCAATTATCTGGTTCTTGGAAATAGCAATTCAAAATCTGAGCAAAAGCAAAACAAACAAACAAAATTGTAAGTAAAGAATGTTTCTTCTAAAGATGATAGTGTATAAATAATGTCAAGCAAACTTACACATCTGTTTCATGTCATAGAACTTCAGGCTGAGCTTTAATTGATATTTAGATCTGTGTGAGAAATGTGCATTTTTAAGAGCTCCTTTGTATTCATTGATGGTGTCCTTCATTAAGGAGGACTAAGGAGGATGTTTGGTGTATGCCTGTGAGCAGGGACCTAGGACAGGAAGCAAGAAAGAAAAAGAAACAGCAGAAAGGGGTGCATTTCTCATTACAGCCTCTGCCCAGACCTTTTCTAAGCCCTCCTAGAGATGGTTATAGGAAAAGGACCTGTGCCTGGGATGGGTCTGGGCCGAAGAACTGAAGAGTTGGGTGTCCTCACCCGTTTCTCTGTTAGGAACTCTAGTGCTCTGGTGAGATAAAACCATAAGGAAATATTGCCCGTTTATAATCCTTTTGTTTTGCAGCTTTGAGAACTCAAAGGACAGCAATTTGGGCAGAAATACCATCCTCCCAGAGTGGCTCTGGGAACAGTGGATGGGCAGCTGGAGGTCAGGAGAGAAAAGCAAGAAAGAAGTGACAGTGGATGAAGGCTAGACAACAAGGGACTTGCAGCCTTAAACAAGGGAGAATTTCCAGCATGAAATAAGAGAGACTATCATTCTGAAGATATATAGATAAAAGGCTATGAGCAGGAAGATTTGTGAAGCCTGAGCAATTTTAGATTACAATGTCTTAAAATAATAATTATCACATCTTATTTGCTCCAAAATCTAATCACAAAAGAACCAAGTATGTTGCTTAGAGAACTGGATAAAATTTCAAACTATAAAGTAATATAACTACAAGGTAATAATAGCTTGTCATTTTGACTAGTAGAGTTATTATTATTGTTATTATTATTTACATTCTCTATTCAACTGAAATGCATATAGTAAATTAAATCTGTGTAAAATTTATAACAATTCCCAGGTAAAGATAAGTAATATATATGTCTCAATTAAGTAATCTGATAAACTTCAGACACAATAAAACACAAAGTGAAGATAATAAAATAATTAAAAATATATATCTATTTATAAATGATGCTTGCAACTATTAAATATTTGAGCTGTTAACATTTTATATAGAATGCAATATAACATGAGACTTTATTCATTATCACAATAATTAAAAAACTAGGAGTGGAATGAGTACAGGTATTTTTAAGTTACAGGTATTTTTCAACTTTCCTTATTTTGTTCTTTTGTAATAAATTAATACTATATAATAAAAGGCTAATATGCAAATCGACTGAACAGTGGAATGACCAGTCACTATGACACACACTGACCACCAGGGGGCAGACGCTCAACACAGGAGCTGTCCCCTGGTAGTCAGTGCACTCCCACAGGGGGAGTGCCCCTCAGCCAGAAGCCCAGAAGCCAGGCTGGCGAGCGCAATGGTAGTGGCGGGAACCTCTCCTGCCTCTGCAGTAGTGCTAAGGATGTCCCTGGAGCAGGCCTAAGCCGTCAGTCGGACATCCCCCGAGGGCTCCTGGAATGTGAGAGGGTGCAGGCCGGGCTGAGGAATCCCCCCCACTGAGTGCACTAATTTCGTGCACTGGGCCTCTAGTTTTACTATAATAAAAATAAACACAGCCCTACCCAGTTTGGCTCAGTAGGTAGAGTGTTGGCCTGCGAAGTGAAAGGTCCCAGGTTTGATTCTGGTCAAAGGCACATGCCCAGGTCGTGGGCTTGATCCCTAGTGGGGGACTTGCAGGAGGCAGACAATCCACCATGATTCTCTCATCATGGATGTTTCTATCTCTCTCTCCCTCTTCCTTCTTCTCTGAAATCAATAAAAATATATTTTTAAAATAAAAAATAAAATAAATACAGTGCTAGAGATTATAAGGAAAAACACCCTAACTTAGGAAGAGTTAACTGTTAAATAGTAATATTAAAACTTATTTTAATAAGTGGGAGAGAGATGAGAGAAGTATTTGTTCTGTTAGGAACAAATATATTTAAATTCTGTTAGGACTGGGCAGGAAAAGAAGGGAATTCTAGACCAAGGCCCAGCATGTTAGTAATGGGCTCTGGGAAGAGAAAGGAAAACCACAAAGAAAAACTAGTTTTTCATTTGAGAAATATTCTAAGTAATTTAGCAGATTTAGAAATTGATCTTGAACACTTCATCACAACTTTCTAATATGCCATTCCTTCCTACAGTCCTTTAATTGACTCTCCACATTTCTGGGATCTATTTTATATATTAGTTTCATAAAGGAAAATAACCTTTGTGTCTAAATCACTTTAGTCAATAGTATCTTATGTGCTACTGATCTTCAATAAATATTTTTGAATAAATGATAATAATTTTTATTAGCAATTAATCTAATCAAAACTGGGCTCTAGTCTTGAATTTATGCTCATTTGCTGTATGATTACTCTTAAGCTTCAATTTCCCCATCAGTGACATTGATGATGTCCTAGAGACGATGGGGGCTCATCTTCAGCTCATAGCTGTATACATGCATGGGCCCTGCTCACAGCTCTAAATCTGGCATTCCTGCATCACCAGGGCCATATCTGAGCAAAATAAGAATGGGGCACCTAACTCAAGGCTCCCCGAACTTAGAGGTTGTGATGGTTACTTTTATGTGTCCACTTCACTGATCACCGGGTGTCCAGATATTTGGTCTAAACATTATTTTGGGGAGTGTCTGTGAGGGTGCTCCTGGACAAGATTAGCATTTGAATCAGTAGAGTCAGCAAAGCAGTTTGCCTTCCCCAAAGTGCATGGACAGCATCTAAATCCGCTGAGGGCCGAATAGAACAAAAAGCACAAGAAGAGAGAATGAGCTTCTTTTGATTGAGTGCTTGAGCTGGGGCCTCCATCTCCCACCCTCAGACTGAGACTTAACCCATCAGCTCCCCTGGTTCTCAGGTTCTCGGACTGAACTGCAGGACCAGCTTTCCTAAGTCTCCAGCTTACAGACAGCAGGTGATGGGACTGCTCAGCTTCCAGAATCCCTCATTACATAGAGGAAAGGATGGGAAAAGAAAGACGCCTGGAGGAGACAACAAGCAATGGGAGGCAGCAGATGCGGGAGGGGACACAGAGGTCAGTCTCCAGGAGGAGGTGGTGAAAGCGGCAGCTCCGACCTGTCTTGGCTACTGTTAAAACTCACACCCCAGTCATGTGCTTCTTCCCAAGAGACCTTTGAGAAATCTTGGCTCCTTGCAAACTATTAATATCTATGGTTACTAATACTTGCAAATATTTTTAGTTGTATATTAAACAATATTAGTAAAAGTTTTGCTTTAATATTTTTTAGTATATTAAAGACACAATTATCAAAATGAAGACTATTCCATACACCCCCTTAAAAATATCTTATATAATCTGGGGCCTCTTTTAATTTGAAAATAATCTAGGAATTGAATATGAATGACAGCAGTGAATCATTTTCATAGTTGTTTCTACAAATAAAGACACTTTGTAGTAACCATGTGGTGACTCCTGATTTGTTGGGGAGGATTTTAAAAATAACTGGAAAAATAATTCTGACCTTCAGTTTATCATATGAGAATCACTTGTCTTTCTGTCCTGAAATTCCAATTGTTTTAATTTTCTAATGAACTTTATTTTGTTTGCTGATTTGAAACATTCAAAAATTAACCTCAACATTCCAAAATATTACAAACATATTTAAAAACTAGGAGTAACACACAAGGGAGTTTTATATTTGTATGCATAGGGTGAACAAGTGAATGGTCTGCAGTAGTTAGAGAGTTAGCTTTGAATATTAATGTGTGTATTATCAGTAGATAAAAAAGTCTCTCATATTTCCTAGGATGCATAAGGCATACTAAATATTTAAACACAAGGAGAACAACATGGAATTTGAAAGTGCTAAAAATCATTGGAAAATTATCCTTTGAGACAAAAATCACAAATAAGCTATTTAAAATAAAATAATATAAACCTCTCCTTGAATTCTATAAGTGTAATCTAAGAGTTTATGAGAAGCATTAATTTTGTGATATGAAGCTAATTACTAGTATTAGTTTTTAAAAAGTACTTAACAATAATGAAATTATTTTATGCAATACATGATTACCTATTCAACAATCATTTTCAGATGTATTTTAGGAATTAGATAAAACATGTTTGCCAAATGAAAAGTAGGAGAGTGCCATGTTCAATTTATAAATCTAATTATCCCAGAGGAAGCAGTACAAATTCCGGTGTAGCTACGTAAAGGCTGGTTTTCTCTAGTTGCTCTCAGGAACAGTCACTCAGAGACAGTTTCTAATGCAGGAAGGGAGAATGAATGAGAGCAAGCAAGGGAGACAGGGGAGCAGTGACGTTTGCATGGGGAACTATACTTTGTTAATAAGCTTCTACCTAGAGTTAGGCAATCTACTTTCTTTTCATCCCCACAGAAAACCTCTCCTTAAACTCTGAGGTTTTTCACTCCCAATCCAAGAAACATCAGGACTGGTAGAGGATTCATATCGTTCTACTTTAGCATTAAGGAATAAAAAGTTTGGGGAGTTTTTATTTTCGCCTTCATCATTTTTGTTAATAAAAACGCTCAGCAGAAGATCTATTTGGTGTTACCAAACATTATAGAGTTTGTGCTTAAAGATAGCTTTCGATTTGTGAATATTTTTGAAAGCTTATTATTAAAGATGAAGAAAGCATCCCTGCGGATTTCTCATAGCTAAACTAAGATAAATGGTGTTTTTCTTGGAGGCTGCCTTAGAGGGAATACCACAGCCAACATAACAACTTCCTTTGACAAGAACAATAATGAAAGTTTGAAATTTTTACTCTTCTGTCCTAAGGCTCAAACTTTAATAGCCATGTAGCTTTGGTAATATGCTACTAATACAAATCACAATTTTTCTAAAGAAAATAAGAGCAGGATTAAAGTAAACATAATATTCACAACATATCTATGAGTTAAGAATGCCACTGGGAAAGATTCTCAACTCTGGTTTAAAAATGTGAAAACAGATCCTCATGCAAAAAATCAACAGATTTTAATAATTTTTTCTCAGCTAATACCTCTAAATAAGCAAAAATGCATCACATAAGTATTTTAAATTGTTAAGCCAGAGGCAAAATTTGCATTTTAATATAATAACAAAATTTATGGGCTATCTTCCAAAGAGAGTTTTTTTACATACTATTATATTTCTCACAAAATGTGCATTAATAATGCAATGTGCTACCTAAAGAGCTATACTAAATATTAATTACATCAGAGTAAAATAAAAATATACCACTCTGAAGATTTAATAGAATTCAATCTGTAAATAAAACTGTGTTGCCCAACTTTAATTAAGGCATTACACACTAATTTTTCTTGGATGCTCACAATCATAATTATTGCATGCATGGATGAGTCCCTGAATTATTTTAATATAATTTATTGTTTGTCCTTGTGTCTTTAAGGCCAATAGCATATGAATTTTAAAAAAGAACCCATATCAATGCTAAAACAAAATATTATCTAAGTATGGATAAGAAGTACTTTTTGAAAATAGAATTTTAATTAAATATGCTCAATTATAATAAACTATAAGGAAATGAAAGTATTAAATTTTCCCAAGATAACAAAAACAGGTCCCTTTCAAAAATAAAAATGTGATTGAATTAAGACAGCCTGTTATTTCTTCTCACTCTAGTTATATACTTAAGTGGGCACCTACCTAGATTTTTTAAGAATAGCTCCTGTTTACCTCTGTTGCCCTGAAGTAATTATTAATAGTGTCCTCTTTCATTATCAAGAGTATGGGTGGGGTGGGAGCTAGGTAGAGAGGGACAAAGGGAAAGAAAATGGGGGAAACTATAATACTGTCAACATTAACTAAATAAAAATATTTTGGAATTAAAAAAAAGGAAGTATCCCAGTTTCAGTGGTAAATATGGCCATCCTATGTGTGGTGGGCAGAATTAAATCCCTCTCCGCAAAGATGTCCACATTATAATTATAAGAACCGATAAGTATGTCACCCTACATGGCAAAAGCCACTTGCAAATGCAATTAAATTAAGAATCTTGAGATGAGATAATCCTGAATTAAGTGGGTGAGCCTGATGTAATGACAGGGGTCCTATAAAAATGTGGCTGAGGAGTCAGTGACACAGCATGTGCAGAGGAGGGAGAACCAGCTATGTGATGAGGGGCAATGAGTGAAGGAATTAGAACAGGTTCTAAAGGCTGTATGGCCAGGAAACAGATTCTCCTTCAGAGCCTCCAGAAGGAACTGACCCTGCCAACACCTTGATTTTATTAGCCCGCTGAGATTGATTTTAGACTTATGACTTCTAGAAATGTAAGATAATAAATTCATATTGTTTAAAGCTGCTAAGTTTGAGGCGATTTCTGTTAGGGGCAACAGAAAACTGATACACTCTATACAGTGGATAGAGTTTAATTTCCCACTTTTTTCAGTTAATATAACATCATGAAACTCTTTTAATGCCATTAAAGTCTTTGTACACACTATTTTTATGGCTTGAATAATAGCCCATTAAATGTATTATTCTCTTATCAAACTCTGTAATTTAGATATTTAGGTTGTTGTTAGATTTTATTAAGAAATGAAAATAATTCATAAAACATTTTGATTAATAAATCATTATAGGAATGTTTTACTGTTTCTTGTAAAATACTGTCAGAATGTAATTACTGGGTAAAATGGGATGGATGTTTTTATATCCTTGGTACATACATTATCAAATTGCTTTCCAGAAAAGCAATGACCTTATATATATACCTAAGTGTGTTTGAGAGCAACTGTTTCACTAGGTTATGATAAAAAGCCTTAATCTCATTTTTAAAATGTTAGCTAATTGTATATGTAAAATGCATAAATTTAATTGACTTTATTTGGTTACTATCCTTAAAGATCACTTAATGGTTAAATTATTTGAAAATGCTGAATGCTATCACATTAACAAAATTTTTATATATTCTTATACAGCTAAATTGAGACAATGTATAAGAATTTAAGACCATAGTTGATAAAAAAAAAATTACAAGAGCCAGAGTCATAGTACCCAGGAGGGATTAAGAGCTCAGTATAAAATATCCTTCCTTTTTTTAATCCATTATAAAAGTAATTTATGTACCACTGTCTGCCATGGGATGGGGAGTCAGGGATGGATAGCCACTACGATGCTAAGAGCTGAAAGTGACCAAAATTAACGACAATTTATCTCCAAGACCTCCCCTGGGAGTTGCAAGACTTCAATAGACTATAATTCCAAATATAGACAGTTTCTGCAGAACAATCGTTGTCTAAATGGGGAGACAGATTCTAGGTGCTTCCTATTCCACCATCTTCCCAGAATCATCTTGTCTTATTCATTCTTGGACCCATCTACAACGCAGGTTATACAACCTCTTGAAATATTCAATTACATTATTTTGGAAAGCCTTTTTAGATAATTCAGCAACTAATAATCTGTCACAATTAATTTTAATATTTAAAATATGATGATATTAAATAAGGTTTATTTGTATATGTTTTACCCAATTAAACTAAACTAAACTATAAAATCCTTAAGAAAAGGAATATTATTGAATGCCATGAAAAGAACATACACATTATTAATTAATTTGCCCTAAGCATTGTCTTCATACTTCAAATGAAGCCTCCTTATTTAGTATTTGATAGATAGGCAAGTATATCAGCAATTATTAAGTTCATTTTAGATACTTTAAGTTTTTAATTGTACTGCTAACATTACTGGCTTTCTTTTGCTCTTGAGATAGCAACCCAAATCCTTAATATAGTGCATCTGAAACTTCACAGTGTGGCCTTTGCCAAGCACTCTAGCTTCATCTCTCACCCCTGGCCTCTTGGTCTTTGACTTTTTTCCATCATAGCTTTAATTCAGTTCCTAGAATAGTCTGGGCTCATTCTCCAAGTGGTTTTCAGATCTTTCACAAGCTAGTCCTTTCATTTGGGAAATATTAACCCCATCCTCAAACTGTTAACTGCTACTCCTGCTTCAGAGCTCAGTTCTTTATTTGATCTTGTAATGATTGGTGTCTACCTTCCCACCCATGCCCCACCAATACTGTCAGGTTAGTGAGTAAAGAGACTATTTTATGTGAACACCATTGAACCTTAGCACCTAGACTAGTGTCTCTGCTACAGAAGGTTTTGAATAAGGTTTATTGTTACAGAAAGTTACAGACTGAAACAGCAGCTAGGCAAAAATAATTTCATACACACATATTAGATATTAATTATAAATCCTAAGAAAATAAGCTGGATTAATACATAATTACCTAAACATTATGTTGGCGTAACAATAGCAGGTCTTGGAGGAGGAGAAAAAAAATGGTACATATTCTTATATGGAAACCAAGTTCTCCTGGATAATTGCAATGTGGATTAATTCAGAAGTTATCGTCTATTTTTTATTCACTGACAACTAAAAATAAATAACACAAACTAAAATATTTTAAAGATTTCAATTCATTAGCATTATCCTTCAAGAAAAAGTAATTGCATTGTCATTAAAATGTCATTGCTTTTTAAAATGACCTTTTCAACAAAAGATGAAATTGAATGATGAAGGATATGTTTGGAATAAAGTGGCAGTATAACTTTAAGCCTACGTTAGTCATTAGAACTTCAAAATCCATTTTTAAATAAAAAGAAGCAAGTCAAAATGTTCTATTTTCACATATTAAGGCACATAAAATATTAATCCATCTATGTGAAATAGAGAATAAATTGAGATATGATAGAGATGCCCAATGAGTTTATTTATATAATTATATTTATTCTAAAAGAAGTCAAATACTTGAATACAATCTGATTATCCAATTAAATGTTTATCTTAATTAAACAATATACATTACAATAATTATTATAATATAAATATACATAGTTTTTCTTTTCAGTTTTAACCCACTCTGAAAAAAATTCTATTCAGTGAGAAAACAATCTACAATATCATTGACAACCAAGGAAAATGCTTATAAACATGTATGAAGACTTTTATTTAAAGTCTATCAAGGCATAGTACACAAAGATTATCCAACTTTTATTTTCATAATTAGGTAACCTTTATGCACACCAAACATTTAAAATAGAAAGCGGAGTATAACATTACATAAACACAATGGTGAATCACCAACCAGAGACCTAGCACCATCATGGACTAAGACTACTTAAATACATACACCCATCTATAAGATGCTGACCTTCACACATGTATACATACATACCTATGTGCATGCATGAATGCATACACAAAACACATTAATAAACAATTAGTTTTGTTCAATTTTGCTTACTCGTAGAGTTTAATGCAATTAACAGCACTTCAATAAGTGCAATATATACACAATGGATAAAAAATAAACTGTAATATATTGCTAAAATGGGAGAAAATCCATCTGCCTCATTTTGAGATGGCATTGTTTACTGTGCTTAACTGTGTATAAAAAGCCCAGCAGGTTGTTTTGTGAATCAAAAATCACTTCCTTGGAGCCTTGATTAGTCACTCACGGTATCATTTTTAGTTATATCATGCAGAGCAAATCAAAAAATAAAAATAATAACTCCAGACACTGGTATGTTTTATAAGAAAGTTCTCTATGTTAAAGTTTTGATCATATGAATATCTTAACTTTGTAATTACAGAATTTTAAACACAAAATCTGTTCATATTCATTAAGGTAATGTTTGCCACCTAAAGGTTTATCAGTGAGCCCATTCTATCAGTTAGTCAGTTGGGATATATATTTCTTAAGATTACTGGGCCCCTACCTTCATACAGCTAAATCAGAACAGAGTTCAAAAAATAACTTAAACATTTAAAATGTGCTCTTATTGCACAACAGAAAGGTTCTTTGCGTTGCTTCCCTTACAAAGTAGTCCAGCTCTCTCCCTCTGAAGCACATTTCTAGAGAGGCAGCAGACCATCCTGGTTAAGCACAGAGGCTCTGGAGCAAGCTACCTGCATTAGACCCAGCTCTGCCACTCACCCACTACTTAACTCTCACTATCTCAGTGGCCCCATCTGTAAAATAGGGTATTACAATGACCAAGCACAAGTTAGTACAAGTACAGTGGTTAGAAGGGTACTTGTCCCATAGTCTGGCTCATTAAATGCTGGCTCTTTATGGCATCAGGATAAACAAGACAGATGTGCCTGCTGCTTGTGGCTCGCAGCCAGGTGATCTCATCACAGACAGAGGAGTGTGACGAGGGCTATACAGAAATACACGAGAGGAGGAGCCCGGCCTAGCCTGGAGGAGTCTGGGAAGAAGGGATGCTGCTTCATGAGGAAGAAACTAGTAAACTGAAACCAAGAGGAGGGGATTACTGAGAAGCGTGCTCAGGGTGTATATGAGCAAGGGAAAGTAGCAGTGTGTGGGCCAGAGAGAGGAGAGGGTTCAGGATAAGAATGAAGAAGTAGTCTTATAAGATTTTATAGCAAAAAAGGCAGGAAAGGCAAAAGATTTTCCTGGTGAATTGGGGCCTTTTTAATGCAGAAGAAAACTGCCTTAGGACCAGAATCATGTTGCATGAGTAAGCCGGAATGTAAGGAACTCTGGAAATTTGATAATTTAAATTTTCCTCTCTGTAAAATAATGAAAGACAAAGGATAAAAGAATTGTGAATGGATTTTGAGTAGCTAATTCACACAGTATACCACATCTTTTTAATCATGGGAGATATTCCAGGTAAAAATATTTTTTTTATTGATTTCAGAAAGGAAGGGAGAGGGAGAGAGTGATAGAAACATCAATGATCAGAATCATTGATCGGCTGCCTCCTGCATGTCCCCTTTACTGGGGATAGAGCCCCAATCGGGCATGTGCCCTGACTGGGAATCAAACCCTGACCTCCTGGTGCATAGGTCAACACTCAACCACTAAGACACACCAGCTGGGTGAAAAGACTCATTCTTTATCTTCATCAATACAATACTGAAACCTCTACTAACTCTTCCTCTGTTTCTTTCTACGTGTAGAGCTTGTAGGTTGAAAACTGTGAACTGCAGTGGCTGTAAAATATGTCAAGTGGGCCAGGTTGAACTGTTTGCCAGAATTCCCTTCTCTGTATATTTTCAATGCGGGTGGGCCAAAAGAGGTATATTTTCCCATAAAAACTTGAAGACAGAAGTGAACACATCAATTGTTAATCTCAGAATATCAGGGCAGGTTCAATGGGCGCTTGTGTAGGTCATCCACGTGGTCATCAATCTGCCTGCTCATCTCTGTGGCAGAGGTAGCAGCCAGGCAGAAAACTGCTCTAACCTCCCTTGGCTCCGCCTCCAGTACCTGGGCCAGGTGTGTGGTTAGCTCTGACCCAGAGGGTGCCAGCTTGTCTTACAGGACATCCATCCGCATCATGAACTCTAGAAGCAATGAGAACCAACACATGCCCAGTCCATCCTCATGGGTTCCAGCTCCTGCCTATGGACTGCATCTTGTCTTTGCTCTTCCTCAATTACATCCATCTTCCTTTCCCAAATGTCTTCCCTTAAAATTTAAGTTCCAGCTTCAGATGCTAAGAAACAGACTTACAGAGATTACTTAATCAGCCCCACAAATTACATAGAGTCAAATCCCTGCTACGAATCCTTCATTTCATTACATTTCAGGGACTATTTATTAGGCTTTTACATTTATCCATACACTATTTCAGAACAAGTAAAGGACTTTTGAATAAGTTTTAGTAGACATGAAATAAATTAAACTAAAAACTGCCTTTCTTCCTCTTGAGTAGAATATAATGAAATTCAGGAACTTCGTTTTCTTTCTTTTTATAGAAATATGAGTATGAAATGATAATACTTAAGGTCATAACAGTTTCTGGGCCCTTTTATTAAAAATGTCCTCTGATGAGTCCTGAATAACTGGATGAATCACTTCTTGTAGTCCTGAGTCACTAACTTTGCAATGAGCTTCTTAATAAAATGAACTGTGTAAAATCAAATCTATTTTTACTCTAATTTATTTTGCTGTTCTTGCATTTCCTATCTTCCAGCATTCTACTTGACTCTTTAATCCTAATGGACAATGATTTATCATGATCAGTTGGGAAAAAAATTCATCCACAACTATTTTAGTCACGAGGCAGAATGGCCTAGTCATCACCCACCTACCCCCTCATTGTGAACCTTCCTCTAGAAACACAGGTCGATCCTTCAATTCTAACTCTCCTCCCTTTATATCATTACATCTGGATGATCATAATAGTTGTACCATGACTAATCAAAATGTCATTTTCTACTGAAAAATATTTTAACTGATATTTTATTTTTCTGTGGTGGACAATCACTGTCCTTCCCCCAATATAAAAATAAAATCTGCTTCACAATTCATAAGTGAGCAATTAAGTTTTTATAAGAAAAATGAGACAGAATTTACACTGTACATCTAACACGTGCATCAATTGTCCTATAGGGTTCATTTGTCCATTTAGGTTATTTTCCAACCACAAATATTTTGGCCCCTTGCTCCTCCTCAATGATTCTTGTTTCTGTGGCAAGAGGACGAGACAGCTCATTTACATTGAATCAACCTGGGTACCCAATCCTGTTCAGAACAGCATGTGACCTGAGCTAGGCAAATCAAATTACATGCCTGGGATTTTTCAAATCTGATTTGAGGGAATACAAAAATGTTCTTTTCTACTTGCAGTTCATTGCTTTATGAGCCTGAAAGAACTTCAACTAAATAATCTCATTTCTGAGAGAATGGAGAAATAAAGAGAGAAGTAGAGATGAGACAAGTAATGTACATATCTGTGTGTGTGTTTATGAGCATGCTAAGACTGATATGTTAATTATTTTCCCATTTTCACTATTCTATTTTAATCTAAGTATTACAATGAGTTTTTATATAAAAGTTAGTGAATTCATTACATTGCTGAAGCTGCAGGTGGTGTATAGCTTAATCAAGGTGTTAATTAGCTGGTACTAAGTGTGGTTTGAGGTTAGTGTGGCAGATGGATCCAATGAATATAGAGTTTTGTTATAACAAACTATAGATAGCTACATCTGTGCTGCAGTTTTTTTTTTCAAATAGACATAGGTGATAAAACACCTGCTACTTAATTAACACCCTTTGTAGTCATTCAAAAACTTTGATTATTCTTAAATCTGCTCTGCCAACTGTAAATGTTAAAACTTTTCTTGCTATTCCTGGAGCTTTTTCTTTCTTTTATTTTGCAAAGTTTGAATTGAAAAATATTCAAGACTAGCAAGTGAAGGAGAATAAATACTATTAATGAATGAATGAATGAATGAATGAATGGATGGATGATAGATAAGAGGATGGGAAAATAGAAAATTTCTGAAATTTTGAGCTGGTAATCCTATGAAAATGAAAACTAGTTAAAGGAATCTTTTCAGATATTATCTATTTCTGAGAAAGTAATTTTGTTAATCTCCTGGCTCCCCTTTAACTCTCAAGTCCAACAAGTCTACCTCTTCTGAGTCAAGCTGCTATGGCCAGAAGGGAAGAATAAATTAGAGGAGATAGCTGAGCCTTCATCCCTGATACTTGGGGCATGACTTGACCCCTCAGGGCAGACAGAGCCTCATGGTTTAGAATGGGAAGAGACAGATCCTGGCAAGAGCTTTGTTTACAGAGATGCTCAGAGTTGGGGAAGTGTGTCATATGTCACATTAGGGTGTCTAGCCAGGCTGAACTTCAGAGATTGAAGAGGAGCTACAAGGTTCTCTATATGACTAGGGCTAGAACTACAAAGAGACTTCCCCTTGAGCCAAGATGCTTTCCCTTTAGGGGCCTCAATAAGGAACTTCCAATTTGCCTGTTGCTAAATCAAAGACCCAAAGGAACAGAGCAAATGAACTATTCACCACTGTAGGAATCACCACCATAAAGGTACACCAGCGGCTCTACCTGAGTCCTAAGTAAATGGACAAAGTAATAGCATACTCCTAACAAGTGCTCAAAACAAATGAGAAGGAACTGATCTCTAGAAAAATAACAATGGAGTAAACCATAGCAACTTTTTGTTCTATACCGTGGTATACAGAATTTGATCAATCATAAGTATCAGTGTGTGGTTACACACTGATACTGCTAGGATTCATGCAAACTGTTGCATACCATTTGTATTAGTCAGGGTCCTCCAGAGAACAGGACCAATAAGCATAAGAGGAGATTTTTTAAATAGAAATTGGCTCATGCAATTATAGAGGCCATGGGGTCCCACAATCTGTCTTCCATAAGCTGGAGAACCAAACGAGCTGGTGATGTAATTCAGTCTGAGTATGAAGGCCTGAGAACCAAGGGATCTGATGGTATAAATCCCAGTCCAAGTACAAAGGCCTGAGAATAGGGATGGTGTAAATCCCTGTCAGATTCTGAAGGCCTAAGAACTAGGAGCACTGATGTCTGAGGGCAGGAATTGATGTTCCAGCTCAGGCAGAGAGATACATTTGCCCTTCTTCCACCTTTTTGTTCTATTTGAGTTCTCAATGGATTGGATGATGCCCACCCTGCATAGGTTAAGGCAATCTTCTTTACTCCGTCTACTGATTCAATGCTAATCTCTCACAATAAGTCCAGAAGTAATGTTTTACTAGCTATCTGGGCATCCGTTAGCCCAGTAAAATTGACACATTAATTAACCATCAAGGCATTGTAGTTTATTTATTTACTTTAAAACAGTCTATTCCACTACATTCAGCACCCTCCTGCTGTGGAAGCATTTGATTTGCTTCCACATTATTTGCTATTGTGAAGACAGCTGCTCTGAACATCCTTGTACATGTAATCAGTGTACACAAGAAAGATTTTCTCCTGAATTTATAGCCCAAATTACTTCATTATTAGGTAAGAAAAACTACACTTGGTAAGAAAAACTATACCAAAATGCTTTCCAAACCATTTGTACCAATTTATATTTAGAGAAACAATGTGTGAGACCCTGAGGACTCACATCTTCTTAATCACTTGGTATAATTGAGCTTTTTATTTTTCCCCCAATCAAATGAATGTAAAATAGGCTCATTATGGTATAGTATATAATTCTCTGATCATTATGAAGGTCCAAAATTTTCTCCATATGTTTATTGTAATGTGCCATTCATTCATGATTTATGCACAAATATATAAATAAATCCTACAACTCAATGAAAAAGCACAAATAATCTAATTTTAAAACATCCTTGTACATGTAATCAGTGTACACAGAGAAAGATTTTCTCCTGAATTTTATAGCCCAAATTACTTCATTATTAGGTAAGAAAAACTTGTACATTACATGTACAAGGATGTTTAAAATTAGATTATTTGTGTTTTTCATTGAGTTGTAGGATTTATTTATATATTTGATAATACTTTGTTGGTTGCATGTAACAAAATGCCTTTTTCTAAGTCTGTAATTTATCTTTAATTTCTTCAAAGTGTCTTTTATAGATAAAAAGTTACTAAACCCAATATAATCAAATTTACCAATATTTTATTTTATACTTGTTTTCATGTCTTATTTAAGAAATTTTTACACCCTCTCAAGTTTTAAAAGACAATTCACGTAGTCCAGCCAGCATGGCTCAGTGGTTGAGCATCAACCTATGGACCAGAACATCACAGTTTGATTCTAGTCAGGCACATGTCCAGGCTATGGGCTCAATCCTCGGTAGGGGGCATGCAGGAGGCAGCCT